>NC_079212.1:29283638-29636138 GCF_029633865.1 Lampris incognitus
CTTTGTGAGGTACAGTTCCAGAGAATCTCAGCGGACACTGAACAAGTGAGTATCAGTGAACACCCCGAAACACCGACAGATGTGCAGGAAATTCTCGGCAAGCTCAATTTTTGTGGTAGCCCAGAACAGCAAGCACAGCTGACTTTGTTACTGGAGAAGTACTCTTTTGTGTTTGCAACAGAAGATGAAGATCTAGGCCACACTGACAAAGTACAACATGAGATCCATCTGACAGATGACATACCTGTAACACAGCCATACAGACGAATCCCACCCACACAGTACAGTGAAGTCAGGGAACATATTGGCAAGCTGCTTAAAAAAGGGGTCATTCAAGAAAGCTCTAGTGCTTATGCTTCGCCCATAGTACTAGTGAGAAAGGCAGATGGTAGTCTGAGGCTATGTGTTGATTACAGGAAACTCAACTCAAAGACAAGACGTGATGCATTCCCGCTCCCGAGAATTGATGAGAGTTTTGATGCGCTGAGAGGGGCAAAGTTCTTTTCGACCATAGATCTGGCGAGCGGATACCACCAGGTAGCTATGCATGAGAGGGATCGGACTAAGACTGCATTTACTACACCGTTTGGTCTGTATGAGTACGTGAGAATGCCTTTTGGTGTTTGTAACGGTCCAGCTACATTTCAGAGACTTATGCAAGTTACTATGAATGATCTCATTTTTCAGATACTCCTGGTCTACCTAGATGACATCTTGGTTTTTTCAGAGACATTTGAGCAGCATTTGGAGAGACTTGAGACTGTGTTTAAGAGACTGGCAGAGACGGGCCTTAAGGTGAAGTTGCAGAAGTGTGCTTTTCTACAACAGTCAGTAAAGTTTTTGGGTCATCAGGTGTCAGCAGAAGGTATAGGAACTGACCCCTCCAAGGTCTCTGCTGTTAAGAACTGGAAGGTCCCAACCACTGCCAAAGAGCTGCAGTCGTTCTTGGGTTTCTGTAGTTACTACAGGAGATTCATTCGAGGCTTCTCACAGATTGCCGGGCCACTGCATGACCTAGTCAACAAATGTTCAGGTGTGAAAAAAACAGGGAAAGTAGGTCACCAGTTTTGTAATATGTGGACACCAGAGTGTGACTCTTCCTTTGAGCAGTTAAAGGAAAAACTTACCTCTGCTCCCATTTTGGGTTTTGCCGATTTCACACAACCATTTGTAGTTGAGACAGATGCTAGTCAGCATGGATTAGGCGCTGTATTGTGTCAGCAGCAAGGTGACACCAGACGTGTCCTAGCATATGCTAGCCGCAGACTACGCCAGGCTGAGAAGAATGACCGAAATTATAGTAGCATGAAGTTGGAGTTGCTTGCCTTAAAATGGGCAGTTGCTGAAAAATTCAGGGGTTACTTGCTTGGTTCAAAGTTTGTTGTCCTGACTGATAACAATCCCCTCTGCCACCTCAAGACAGCCAAGTTAGGTGCTATAGAGCAGAGGTGGGTAGCGCAACTGTCTGTTTTTGATTTCGAGGTTAAGTACCGTCCTGGTTGCAGTAATGCCGCCGCAGATGCTCTCTCTAGGCAGGAGTTTGCAGGGGAGCCTGAAACAGACCCTGACTCGGATTTTGACGACTGTATCACTGTGTGTAACCTGATTGAGCGAGGAACAGTTCTGGATCCTGGTCTTGTCTCTAGAGGTCTGGAGTGTTACAAAGTGAGACAGATCCGTGCTGGGGAGTCGAGGTCTGGTGAGACAGGTACTAAACAGGGCAACACCCCCACACTGCCAGGTTATACCAGAGAGGAGCTGGTAGGTTTTCAGGCCGGTGACCCCACCCTAAAAGAGTTTAGGGCATTTTGGGATCGGGGGAGGAGGCCATGTCCCAGAGAGAGAGCAGCCCTGTCTAGTCAAGTGAAAAGATTGTTGAAACAATGGAGATGCATACAACAACGAGAAGGGTTGTTGTACAGGGTTATCACAGACCCACGTCATGGAGAAGTGTGGCAGTTACTTGTGCCTAGTTGTTTGAGGGACCAAGTTCTAGAAAATGTACATAACAACATGGGACATCAGGGCATAGAGCGCACTGTAAACTTGCTAAGAGGGAGGTGTTTTTGGGTAGGGCTATGCGAGGATGTTGAAAGCTGGGTTAAAAACTGCGAGCGGTGCATTTTGACCAAGATGCCTCAGCCAAAAATCCATGCTCCAGTTCAGGCATTCCTGGCCTCCCGACCTCTAGAAGTGGTGGCTGTTGATTTTACAGTGTTGGAGGCAGCTTCAGATGGCCGTGAAAATGTCCTTGTTGTGACCGATGTGTTTACAAAGTTCACACAAGCGTATGCTACCAAAGACCAGAAGGCTGACACTACAGCTAAAGTTTTGCTCAGGGAGTGGTTCATGAAATATGGGGTCCCAGAGAGACTGCACTCAGACCAAGGTCGAAATTTCGAGAGTGAAATTATAGCAGAGCTGTGCAAACTCTATGGGGTTAAAAAGACACGGACAACTCCCTACAGGCCACAGGGAAACGGTCAGTGTGAAAGATACAATCGCACACTCCATGACTTGTTAAGGACACTCCCACCAGAGAAAAAAAAGCGTTGGCCAGAGCATCTGTCTGAAGTAGTATATGCCTATAATGTCACTCCTCATTCCACCACAGGGTACTCGCCTTATTATTTGCTTTTCGGGGTACAGCCACATCTCCCAGTAGATGCTTTATTAGGGCGTGAGTGTGTGTCAGACAGGAAACAGGATTGGTTGTCTGTTCATCAGGAGAGACTCCGACAGGCACATGAGAGAGCCAGAGAGTACTCAGAGCAGAAGGCAGCTGAGAGGATCTCACTGCAAAATGAGAAGGTGTATTGTCCTCCTGTGGACATTGGTCAGTTGGTTTTCCTACGTCACAGACCCCCAGGTAGACATAAGATTCAGGACACATGGACCTCAACAGTCTACAAGGTAGTTGACATCCAGGGTACCACACACACTGTTGAACCTTTTGAGGGAGGTCCCATTAAAAGAGTTCATAGGTCAGAGTTGCGACCTTGTGCGAAACCAGTTCCCAAACCAAGAACTAGAACTAGGTTACAGACCACTACACAGCCTGTAGCTGAGGATGAGCCTGAGTCACCTGAGGCTGATTTTGTTATTGTTGAGGAAGTCATCCCTCGCCGGCTTGTGCAAGTACCTAACCTGCCTCTTGCAGCAGAAAGTGTTAGTTTACCTGTGACAGCACCCACAGATGAGAGTGACGGTGAAGGACCTGAGGAAGGTTATTCAGATATGAGAAATTGTGGCACAGAAACAGAATGTGTTAATGATGTGCATCCAAACGTTAGCGACAGTGACTTGCCCAATATTGAAAACAGGGACAGGCCCGCACTAACAGAGGATGCTGGTGGAGCAGGACGTAGAACCTATGCACCTAAACCTGCCATTAGGAAAAGCAAGCGGGAAATGGCTGGATCTCATTCAAACCCATTTCATCTGCCAAAGTCAGCCTGTAATGCAGTCTCAGTCAGCACAGACATGGTCTCTACGGTTTTGACAAGCTTGGGTGCTGCTCTCTTTGAAAAGGCCTTGCAGGGAGTATTTGAGTCAGTTCATGTTTCGTAGTCACCGAGGACGTTGACTATATTTGCAGGGGAGTATGTAGCCGGGTGGTAAATCTGTTAAATATGTTAAATGATTTTCCACTTAAATTTAGTATAGTTTAACTGTTAATATATGTAATTGTTACACTGTCAAGCCATGTAAAATGTCATTTGATGTATTTAAATTGTGAGGCAGATTGTGAGTGTATTTTTATAGTTTTGGTTGTCATTGCATGTTTTGACCAGTAAGTGGCAGTGGCGGACTTTTATTGTAACTCCGTGCAAGTTATCCAAGTGCATCTTGGGTATTCTTTCTTTTTTTCTTGTGTGGAGCGCCTGAAGATTGCGGTGTGACGAGGCTCTGACTCCGTAGTAAGTAAGGGTAAATATCTTGTGAAATATACCTGTAACATTATTCCAAACAATATTGTATGTCGGTAATTTGACAAGATGGTTTGATTTAGACGCTACTGGAGTTGATGTTCGGTGATTTTGGGCGCGAGCCGTCGACCGCTGTTCGCCATTGCAGGCATGACAAGGTAACTGACAGAGTGAGAAGTTGCGTGATCTTCAGGAAGTTCCACATGTCTTTGTTAAACCCTGTTTAACGTACATAGTCCACTGCCGTATTTTGCACCGTATTTTGTATTTATTATTTCCCTTTTTAAAATCTTTTCTGTTAAACTTGCCACATCTGTGAACATTTATGAGCTGTTTGCTCGAAAGACACAGGAATGTATGCACTCAGTAAAACGATCTGCATTCGAAGGTTCAAACAATAAAATTAAAGCTACAAGAACCCCGGAAGTAATTGTGTCCTGTGTGGTATCTAATTCCACGGGCTACACTTAGATAGATAAAGTAGTACCCTCAAGTAGCTGAATAAGTATTTGAGGTAATTGAAGCAGTAAGAACAGTAGTTGAAGCAGTAGCTGTAGTCTACTTTCCACTAGTAATCAATAAATTGAAAAGAACATAAGAATATAGTATTGAAATAGTAGTCATATGAGCGATAGCAAAAGTATTGAAAGTAAAATCAAAGGTAGCAGTAGTTGTAAAAGCAGATTATAAAAGCAGCAGTAATTAAACTATTTCAACTACTACAACTTCAAATACTTCAACTACTAGTATTGTTATTACTGCAATTACTTTAAGCCCCCTTAAGTAATTGAATAAAAAATTCAAATAATACTATCAAGGTGGTTGCTAGGGTGTTGCTATGGTGTTCTGGATGGTTGCTAGGGTGTTGCTAGGTGGTTGGTATGGTGTTTCTTGTTGTTGCTACAGTGATGCCAGGTAGTTGCTATGGTGATCTATATGGTTGCTAGGGTGTTACTATGGTGGTCTAGGATGTTGCTTTGGCAAGCACACTAAAGTTTAGAAGCAAAGATGAGTGTTTATAGTGCTGTTTTACTGGCGCTGAAGCAAGCACATTATAAAGAGATCATAGTGTCAAGACAGCTGGGACCTGCCTAGATGAAGTCCCACTCAAAGTCCAGCAAGTTCTTCAACAGTGTGGCAACATACAGGTTGACACTTGCAGCCCTTTTCTGAATCACCTTCTCGGTCTTCTTGGAGATAACCTTTCCGGATTCATACCCATGAACTCGCTTTAAAAAAAAAGAAAGAAAAGAAATGAATAACAAATGTCCCAAACACTGAAAATGGATAATTGTCACATTGGTCTGATGACAGGAAATGTATCTATGATTGCTTAGTCTTTGGAAAAAAAATCATTTGCAAACTGACAATCATCTCAGGCACACCAATAATAGTTTCAGAAAGGTTTTTTGCTCAAACAACTTGGAAGGAGGTGATCAAGATCAAGAAGAACTTTATTGTCATTGTGCGAACCACAACGAAATTCTAAGTGTCAACCTCAAAATGGTGCATACACAGAGATAATAAATATAAAATATCAGCAATAAAAAGTGGCCTGGCAGCCTGTCCAGGGTGTCTCCCCACCTGCCTCCCAATGACTGATGGGATAGGCTCTAGCATCCCTGCAACCCTGTGTAGGATAAGCGGTTTGGATAATGGATGCACGGAAAAAGTACAGAGTCTAAACAATATAAGTGCAAAATATCAGCAGGTAGGTATAAACTACAATACAGTTAATGATATAATACAACTTACAAGGTGCAAAGACATCATCAGCAAAACCTAACTAAAGATGCGGTGGACAGATATGAAGTGGCTTAAAGTGACATGTGAATAAATATATGCAAATATTGCAGGTGCCCAATAGTGGCAGCACATCAGTCTCATTGGACTGAGATGTCTGAGTTAATTTGTGCCACAGCTTTTGGAAAGAAGCTGTTTTTCAGTCTGTGTGGATTGATCTGAAGTGCCTACTTGATGGGAGGGGCTGAAACAAATGGTGTCCAGGGTGTGTGATATCTTATGATATTATTAGCCCTTCTCACACAATGAGTGCTCTGAAGATGTTCTAGTGAAGGCAGCTCAATGCTAACAATGTCCTGTGCTATTTCCACAACACGCTGGAGGGCTTTTTTTATCAGCTTTGGTGCAGCTGCCGTACCAGGCTGTTATGCAGTTTGTTAGGATGCTCCCAGAGCATCTATAAAAGTTGACAAGCAGTTTTCGGAGGAAGTTGGCTCTCCTTAGCCCCCTCAGAAAATAAAGGTGTTGTGCCTTACTCACCACTGCTGAGGTGTTGTCAGCCCAGGAGGTCCTCTGTGATGGTGACTCCCAGGAACGTGGAGCTGGGGACTCTCTCCACAGCCTCTGTGTTGATGCGGCGAGGACTGTGTGTGATCTTCTTGGAAGTCTTTAAGTCCATGATAACCTCCTTGGTCTTTAAAACCAGGTTGTTGTTAGCACACCACGTTATCAGTTTCGGAACCTCCTCCCTGTATGCTGCTTCGTCGTTGTGACATGAGCCCGAAGGCTGTCATATCCACAAACTTAACAGTAGTGTTTGAGTTGTGGATGGGCTGGCAGTCATGTGTGAACAGTGCATAAAGAAGGAGGCTCAGCACACAACCTGGGGGATGCCGGTGCTCAGGATGAGGGTGGAGGACGTGTGCTTGCCCAGTGTTAGTCTGGGGGCGGTTGATGAGGAAGTCCAGTATCCAATTGCATATGGAGGGAATTAACCCTAGTTTGTGGAGTTTGTCAACCAGCTTGTTTGACATGATGGTTTTTCACTACCTTTAAGGCAGCGCCTTAAAGGTAGTGAAAAACCATTTGAAGTTCGAAGGCATGACACTCTCCTTTAAAAAGCCAATTTCCAGAAGGACCTTAATCAGACAAGAGAAACAGTTGAAAATGACACAGGTAATTTAACAAACTCAGTTATTGTATGTTACACAGGTGACAGTGGATAAGCTAATTTAGAGGCCTATTGGATGACTGGAGAATGAGGAGTTCCCACGCCATATTGTCCAATATCAAGGCAACGATCACAACAACTCAAAGTGCCAGATGGAAAAAAAAAACTATTTACAATGAGACGGACAAAATCCCACTCAAAACAGCATGCTCAAAACAAGAATCCAATTGAGTTGGACTTATACATATATATGCAAAATACGATAAGGGTTATCGCAACTGGCTCACCTTTATGGGTACTCGCCCCCATGCCATCTGAGAGCTAATGGCATCACTCTCTCATTCTTTCCCTCCCTCAAGGCACCTCCCTCCAAACTGGGCTTAGCTGAGTAGCTTCTGCAGGTTTTCAAATGGACATCCCCCTTGCTCGATGTTTCATCGATTTAAGTAGTCCATGGGCCAGAGCCCAACATTTCCTATTTCGCTACACTCAAGGTGGCAAAACTTACTTATAATTTTTGAAAGGATCCATGTCTGTAGATGATATTTTGGTATGATAACCATTCCTGAGTAGCAGCTGTATCACAGTTATCAGCTCATGAAGTTAACCACCCCCTAAAGTAAATTGCATTTTAGACGCTGGTGCATATCCTGGTTTAGCCTCATGGTCAGGACATTTTTCAATGTTCTATAATATTGTCTTTGGTATCATTTTAAAGGGGACCTTCTTAGCTTTCATTCAAGCCCTGTTGTGGATATTTCTCACAAATATAGAGGTCATTTGAGCTCTTCAACCCGTCAATAGCAC
Source organism: Lampris incognitus (assembly GCF_029633865.1). Classification (NCBI taxonomy): domain Eukaryota; kingdom Metazoa; phylum Chordata; class Actinopteri; order Lampriformes; family Lampridae; genus Lampris; species Lampris incognitus. The sequence continues at coordinate 29,291,289 of NC_079212.1, forward strand.
ACATCTTTCTGCAATGTTCGCCTAAACTATATACTTTCTTTTAGCCCTGTGGCATCTAGGAATATCAGGGACACAAAACACAAAAACTGGAATACTCACAGGACTGTAAAGATTCAGGAAATGTATAATATACCCATACTATTTCATTGTGTGAGGTGATTGTGAACCTTAAATTAGAAGGGCATTATTACTAAGAAACTAACTAGACCAAAGCCAGTTAGTCCATGGGTCAGACCAGATATCGATATCACCCAAGGTGACACAACTTCACTGGTGCCATTTTATTTGGTACACTAACAGAAGTAAAATAATACATGATAACCTTTCCAAATGAGCAGCTATTTCATTTTTCTTTCAGGAAACCTGTTTCTGTGCCTCTCACGATTGTGTATTTGCCCAGATTTTTACAAATATAGCATTTCAACACCCCTGGTACTGATTAGCCTAGCTTAAACTCTGGGACAGTTCTTAGTTGGCCAACAACCAAGGATAACCAGTACTGTGTACTTCCATTCGTTGTGCTAAGCTAGGCTAACGTGCAGCCAGATAGCTTTCTACTAAACACATATAGAGGAAACTGGTATCTATCTTCTTGTCTCACTCTGGAGAAGATTGTAAGCTAATTTCCCATAATGTTAGCATGTTCTTTTAATGTATATGTTAATATGATTAGTTAAAGTGGCTACGAGGAACTTTCATCTTGTGTTGATTTTAGCGGCCGCATGTGGACAAAATACAGCTGTTGCATAGCAACTAGGTAATGTATCTATTTGTGGCTATGTAAGATAAATAATGGTAATATGACGCTGGTGAAGCAAAGTAAACTTTGTTTTAGTAGTGTTCATACACCTAAGTTATATGTATTTGTTTGTATGTGGCAGGTGAAAACTGACTGAATATGGCCACTGGTGAACAAGCAAGTTTTTACCCAATACCAAAGCGCCCACGGGTGGAGTGCATTATCCACTGTTCTGATGATACAGATAAGCTGGTTTCACTACAAAGTGTCGACTCATGGAGAACTCTGCTCAGGGCAGCTCAGATACGAAATCATGCACCAGTTTTGAAACTGGCAAAAGACATTCCTGAGGGACAGATTCCAGCAATCTACTACCACAGATAGTGTCGCAGTATCTTCACTATGAAGCAAATTCTTGATGGCCTCCTTGCAAAAGAAAAGAAAAGTTGTGTCTCTGCTGAAGAGAAACAATCTAAGAGAGTAGCTCGACATGCTCCAAGTACATCTAGGACTTATGATGCAGAGTGCATATTTTGTCAGAAAAACAGCAAATATTCCAAGAGACAGAATACGAGAGAAGTACTGGTGCAGTGTCGAGAACTGCGAGCTGATGCAAAGATCAGGAGTGCAGCCACAAAGAAAAGGGACAGCAGAATCCTTGCCATTGTGAGTAGAGACCTTGTAGCAGCTGAAGGGCACTACCACAGGTCATGCTATAGACTTTACACCAAAGAAGAGGTTTCCAAAGGAGAGGTTGCCAGCAATGAAGATGATGATGCTGCAGCCCAGTATGAAGCTGCTGTGAATAAGGCATACAATGAGCTGTTCCTCTTCATCAGGATGGAGCTTTTTGGCAATCCTCAAGTGATGACAATGACTGATCTCTCTTATAGACTGGTAGCTTCAATGAACTCCCAAGGCATTGCCCAAGTCAAGGAATCAACCAAGAAGCACATAAGGCGAAACCTGGAGAGTGAGTTTGCTGGAGCCTTGCAGATATTCCCTGATGAGAAAGGAAAATTCCTCCTCTATCCCGATAACTTGTCCATGAGGGAACTTGCCAAAGAAAATCAGTCTCTCAAAAGGGAGCTGCAGACCCTGAAAAGTGTCAGTGCACAAGATGTTATAGCCAAAGCAGCCATCAAATTGAGAGCAGACATTAAAAGTCAAGATGTTCCTCAAACCTGGCCGCCTGAAGTCAAACCAGAAGCAGAATGTCCTACCATTCCAGAGTCGCTCATTATCTTCCTGTACTCTCTACTCACAGGCTCAAATGATCCTGATCATGCATCCCAGAGAGTGCAGTGCCTTCTGCAGTCATTTGGCCATGACATAGTATATGCAGTGACATGTGGAAATACCAAGCCTTCCAAGCACATTGTTCTGCCATTCAGTGTCAAATCGTTGACAGGAAATGTAGAGTTGATAAACATCCTCAACCGACTTGGTCACAGTGTGTCCTATTCACAGATGGAAGAGATCAACACTGCCCTGTGTCTCCAGAAACTCTCATCATCAGGGAGTGGCATTGCCCTTCCAGCTAACATCCATCCTGGCATATTCACAACTTTAGCCTGGGACAATATCGACCGTCTTGAAGAAACTGTCAGTGGTGAGGGAACATCTCACAGAGTCAATGGGATTGCTGTGCAAGCAAAGCCAGTCAACCCACTTCCTGTCCAACCCATGCCCACTGTTCCCAAAACAAAGAAGAGAAGCATTGATGGACCCCCACCAATGTTACCAACTTACAATGCTGGACAACGGGTAGGGCCACCACAAAGCAAAAAGTCAGATGCCGATACTGCAGCCAATACTAAGCTTGCCAGAGAGAAAAACCTTCTTTGGGTCCTAGCAACAAGAAGAACAATCAGTCAGCAGCTGGACAGGCTTCAACATCCTGACTCGAGGAGAGATGACGGTCATCCCCGACAATATAGGCTATCTGCCTACCATCAATGCTCCAGCGACACAAATGTCTACTGTCAACGAGGTGCTTAACCAGTCACTGAGCATCATGCAGTGCTTAGGCCTGAGGAAGATTGTCTGTGTCTTTGACCAAGCCCTGTATGCGAAGGCTGTCGAGATCACATGGAAACACCATGACAAGTTCCATGATATCATCGTTAGGCTTGGGGTATTCCACACCATCTGCACACTGCCGGCAATAATAGGAAAGCGTTTCCAAGATGCTGGACTCAAAGACCTCTGCATTGAGTCTGGCATGATTGCAGAAGGCTCAATTGCTGGTGTTATGGATGGCCAAGTACAACAGGGCAGTGCGACTACACAAGCTCCTGTATGAGGCTCTCATGCGACTGACCTTGAATGGTTTCCTGTCCTGGTTGGAAGAAACTCACAGGAATGACATGGTTCACCTGAATGAGACACTGAAGACCATTGACAGCCTTGGGAAAGAAGTCTCACAACATGCTTTGAAGGAGGTCCTCGAGAACAGCTCTTGTACACGCATCATGGATTTATTTGAAGTCTACCGTGAGTTCCTTAGAGGTGGAAACGGCAGCCTCTCGAACTTCTGGATGTCCTATTTGGACATGGTTGAAATCTTGTTGGGGCTCATCCGAGCATCCAGAGAGGGAGACTGGATGCTACACTTGGCTAGCATTCGAGCAATGATCCCATGGTGCTTTGCTTATGACAGATGAATTATGCACGCTACCTCCCCTACTACTACCCCCAGATGTCTGAGCTGCCCATCACACACCCAGATGTGTACACAGAATTCATGGAAGGAGGCTTCTCAGTCCAACTGGGCTCCACCAATCCCTTTGGCCGAATCCCTGTTGACCAAGCTATAGAAGAAACGGTGAACAAAGACACCCAAACAGCTGGAGGGACAAAGGGATTCAGCCTGAAGCCAGGAGCTGTGACCAAATATTATCTCACAGCTGAGTATAGAAGCATGTACCTCAGACAGCTGAGAGACCTGACAGGTCAAGGCAGGTGCAAATGGTCTCATCCAGATCTACAGAGTCCAAGGATCAAGAGAGATGAAGCAGATGTCCAGTCTCTCATGGACCTTATGGAGAATAACTGGCTCAATCCTATGTCCCCTGATGAGATTGATTTGGTTAGCCTCTCCACTGGCAATATGGCTCCACCTGATGTGACCATAGATCTCTTGAGAGCTCTTGAGAAAGGAGAATAGGCCTACCAAGCATTCCAGCAAACAAGGTTAGATGCAGACCCACCACCTGTGAAATTCCACGACAAGATGACCAAGCAAAGTCTGAAAACATTCTCCAGTGTCAGCACAAAACAAGCTCATGGAAAGAAAGCACAGGATGTGGTTCTGAAGGCAGATAGAAACCTTTTCAGTCACATGATCCTGGTGGCTGAAAGCAGGAAGGTGAATCTGAAGGATGTCCTTGCCTACCCATTGGGCCCACTACCATGGGCACTGGCAAATGCTGATGGGTCCTTACGAAAAACAAACAAGGCTGCACTTGCCAGAGAGCTTGAAAAGAATGTATCTCCTGCAGAAGACATCCCAATCCCATCTACTTCCATCATTGATGGGATGAGCCTGGTCCAAAAAATGAATGGCAACAACAAAACCTTTGCACAGGTGGCAGAGTCAGCCTTGACCCAGGTCCTCCATGAGGGAGCACAGAGTGGGAGGATTGATGTTGTTTTTGATGTCTATCACCAGACTTCGATCAAAGATGCTGAACGACTGAACCGGGGTGGAGACATCACTCTCCAGTACAAGAATCTTGCAGGGGGACACCACGTCCAGCAGTGGAGAAAATTTCTGTGCAGTTCCTCCAACAAGACCAGTCTCATCAAGTTTCTGGTGGAAGAGTGGAAACTCCCACGATACAGAGCTATGCTGCATGGCAAGGTGTTGTACATGACCTGTGAGGAAACCTGCTACAAGTTGACAGAAGATGGGTGTGAGGAAGCAGCAGAACTGCACTCCACACATGAAGAAGCTGACACCCGTCTGCTCCTGCATGCATTGCATGCAGCAAATGCGGGCTCAAAGTCAGTTATCATCACAGCTGAGGACACTGATGTCATGGTGCTTTGTCTTGGCTTCCAGAAGGACATCACCTGTCCCATCTACCAGAAGTGTGGGACTCAGAACCGCACACGGTTTGTCGACATCACCAAACTGGCAAGTTCACTTGGAGACAGCATCTGTGACAGCCTAATGGCTTACATGCCTTCACAGGCTGCGACACTGTCAGTGCATTCGCTGGTCGAGGGAAGCTGAATGCCCTGAAGATAGTGAGAAAGCACACTTCCTGCCAAGAGACTTTTAGTCAACTGGGACAGACATGGAATGTGAGTGATGAGCTGTTCCAGAAAATTGAGCAGTTCACCTGTCGGATGTATGTTGCTAATAGCAGCACTGCTGAGGTGAACAAACTGCGTTACCAGCTCTTCTGCACCAAAAGGGGAGAGGTTGAGTCCAGCCAGCTGCCACCATGTAGAGACTGTCTCTTTATGCATGTTCAACGAGCCAACTATCATGCAGGCTAACCCTGTGGTGCCAAGCCCTACTGAGTATGGATGGACAGACGATGAAGGCAAGCTGGCCATTTACTGGATGCGCTCCCCACCTGCACCAGATGTGGTCTTGGAAATGCTAACATGCAAGTGTGTGCATTCATGCAAAATGCCAAGCTGCATGTGCCTGTCAAATGGACTCCCATGCACAGACATGTGCAGGTTACAGACCTGCAGTAACCAAAAACAGCAGGATGGTCCAGAACTGGACTTTGAACTTGGGGAGTCAGATGATGAGAGAAACGAGCAGTTTGATGAATGACAGTGTGATGATTCTGATGGTATTACTGTGGTAGTAGTCTATTGATGCACAGGATGTTGATTCTGGACTTGGTTACCCAGAGCTTGATAACAATAATGTAACCATATTCACATATACCCATTACCCTACCCGTTACCATTACATATACCCACTAATGATATGGGATTACATGTATCATTGACTAAGTATATGTAAATGTCAATGTTGTTTAAAATATTAAAATAGTTCATTACCTCACTATGGTATTCCTTTTTATCATGTATTTTGATTGTGTATTTAAACAAATGTATAGAGACCAGTTTGTGACCTAACTGGCTTTGGTCTAGTTCTCATTTAAGGCTCACAATCACCTCACACAATGAAATAGTATGGGTATATTATACATTTTCTGAATCTTTACAGTCCTGTGAGTATTCCAGTTTTTGTGTTTTGTGTCCCTGATATTCCTAGATGCCACAGGGCTAAAAGAAAGTATATAGTTTAGGCGAAAATTGCAGAAAGATGTGTGTTATTGACGGGTTGAAGAGCTCAAGTGACCTCTATATTTGTGAGAAATATCCACAACAGGGCTTGAATGAAAGCTAAGAAGGTCCCCTTTAAAATGATACCAAAGACAATATTATAGAACATTGAAAAATGTCCTGACCATGAGGCTAAACCAGGATATGCACCAGCGTCTAAAATGCAATTTAGTTTAGCGGGTGGTTAACTTCATGAGCTGATAACTGTGATACAGCTGCCACTCAGGAATGGTTATCATACCAAAATATCATCTACAGACATGGATCCTTTCAAAAATTATAAGTAAGTTTTGCCACCTTGAGTGTACCGAAATATCGTCTGGCCCATGGACTAAAGCACGTGACATCTCGGGGCGGGGGCTTGAGGGTAGAACCAGCATCCTGGTACTACCTCCACTGTCCACTACTCAGCTCTATGATATTGTCAGCCTGTCACCAAGTTGGTTCTGCTGCTGCTCATTCAGCTTTATCCGGATCCACCAGGATCCCTCTTCTGCCTGTTTGGTGATGTTGGCTACAAGCCACTTCCTAGCTGAGCCTTCAATCCCAAACAGTCCAAGAGCACTCCAGAACAAATGCATAAAATTCTCATGTTTTGTGTTCTTCTGAGAATTTTCTGTATTTAACAGTCACATTTAATCTTAATATTTGGTTAATTTACCCTTATTTATTAATAGGCCTAACCAAAGATAGCGGTAAAGAGGAAAGAGTAGTAGAAGCATGAGGGAGATAGTCAGGGGAGAGACGTCTGTTCAGACTGAAATCGCCCCTGCTGGATCAGGCTTGTACATTGTTATCTTTCCCTACTCCCTCATTTACATGAGAGAAAAGAGGAGAGGAGAGAGAGAGAACATTATTTAAAATATATTTTAAAAAATTATCTTAATTTCAGTGTCATCGAAAACATTGTCATCCTCTCATTAATCTATGGGATCCGAAATGAATTAAACTGTTGAATTAGAAAAACACCCAGTAATCCTCCAAATTCAGACCTCTTGGTGAAAGGGAAAGTGTGTGGATCCAGAGTTCTTAATTTGTGCCTGTAATAGAGATAATGGAGAGTACCTTTTCAATCCCTAAATAAAATAGTTCAGGGAACTATATCACAACCTTTCTGAATTATTTTATTTTGGAATTGAAAAGGCACTCCTAATTACAGGCATAGCGTGCTCTGTTATGAGTGTGATTTTGTCCATCTCATTGTCAATATTTTTCATTTGACTGTGTTTTTCTATTTGGCACTTTGAGAGTTATAAGTGTTGCCTTGATATTGGCTAATATGGAGTGGGAACTCTTCCTCCTCCAGTCATCCAATAGGCCTCTAAATTATCTTAACCATCACCACCACCACCACATACATGTTTTATACTACGCTGAGCTTTGTATAATACCTGTGTCATTTTCAGCAGTAATAGCTACCTTTGAATGAATTCCAGGGTTTTGGAGGCCTTGCCTTGATACTGGAGGTGAAAATGTAGCACAACGCAAAGTGTAGCAAGTCTTGACACAAAGGTTGGCTGAATGCCCTCACACAGACCAAATGCCCTTCGATGCTGATCATCCACTGGCTGTTTGTCATGGGCTCATTTCCTATGAAACAGAGTTTCAAATTAGGTGGAGTCTCCCAGTTCCAGAAGTATTTTCTACCTTGTCCAGTGCCATCTGACATCATTTTGATTGATAACTGAAATATTTCTCAAACACAGGAAAAAAGACGGTTGCTTGGATTGTCAGATGGGGTTGTACGTGGTTAGAAAATACTTCTGGAACTTGAGACTCCCTCCACTTTTCAACTCCTTCAACTCTACTGCAGTAATTTAAGTTTTAGTTGAGCAAAATGGATCTTAACTAAAAATACAATTAATGTACTGTTTTTCAGTATCGCATACCATTAGACTGAATCAGCACAAGCACTTTCTATAGTTACCTCATTCTCATTATAAAATAAAAGTTGTTTTAAAATGTACACCAAAATATGTATCGAGCAAAATGAGCTGAGGACTGACTGGTAGAGTGAACCTTCTCTCTATGTCAGTGTATGTGGCAGACACCTGAAAAGTAAAGAGAAAGTAGAACAAAATAACAATGTTATAATACGCGTACAACCACAAGAATCATTCAACAATCACATCAACAAGAATCAGTCCATCTGGGCTCTCACTAAAATGAGCCAAAAAAAGTTGAACTACACGGAGAGTCGAATCCCCATCCAAACCCTGGGAAACAATAGCTTGGACATCATGGTGGTTCAATTTGGTCCTGAAGTAATCCAGTTGTTTGTCCGCATTCCTCAATAGAAAGCGCCAAAACTTGCAGTACTTGGATATCCATCAGCAGTTCAAAATGAGCATAGATGCCTCCTGAGTAAAAACGTGTGGCCATTTCATTCTTTTCTTTTTTTAAATAGCTTGAAAATTACATCAGATTATACAATGAATAACAATTATATCCATCCATCAATTATCTGAACTGCTTATCCAGCTCTCAGGGTTGCGGGGATACTGGAGCCTATCCCAGTGTTATTGGGCAGCAGGCAGGGAGACACCCTGGACAGGCCAAAACAAACAAACACACACACACACACACACACACACAAACAGGGACAATTTAGTATGGCTGATTCACCTGACCTACATGTCTTTGGACTGTGGAAGGAAACCGGAGCCCCCGGAGGAAACCCACGCAGACACGGGGAGAATTAACAATTATATAAAACACAGATAACATTTCTCCCCCTGTTCTCCCTCCCATAACTCATCCCTATCAATTGAGTAGGGATATAAAAGAAAAATAAATAAATAAAAAGTAAATAGGTAAATAAAGGGTGTTTTTTTTTTAGATCAATGTACAAGATCTTAATGGTACCCTACTCCCTCAGAGCTTGTTCCTGCTGGAGCAGGTTACCAACATTAACACGCCTTAAGAAGTACATAAAAGGTCTCCAGATATCAGCAAAAATATTTTGTTTACATCTAACAATATACATTATCTTTTCTACTGACATGTTTAAAGCCATTTCTTTATTGCACATTCCGATTCCTGGTCCATTAACATTTTTCCAATTAAGAGCAATTATATGTTTAGCTTGTAATATAAACATGTCTATGAATTTAAATGCTTTGCTTTGTAAGGATGATTGATAGGAGATATACCCAGAATGAAAAGCTTAGGATCCAATGGTAATTTCTTTGATAAAATTTGACCAATCATATTAATAATATCTAGGCAAAAGGATTTCACTTTCACACATTCCCATATACAGTGGTATATTGTCCCTCTTGCCTCATTACACTTGATACAGGTATCGGGGATGTTCTCATTAAACTTGTGCAATTTAACAGGCGTTATGTATGTATGTATACATCAGCCATTTATACTGTATAAATTTCAAGCTACTGTTAAGTGTCTGCCTCTGAGCCTTCTTGCATGTCTTACTCCAGTGTTCTAAGCTATTTCATCATCTATATCTTCCTCCCATGATCTCAGTTTTGATTCTGAGGATTCATCAGACCCAGATTCAAACAAGCCATACAAAGATGAAATTAAACCTTTATCATAGCAATGTCCTATAATTGCTGCCTCTAATGAGGAAATGACAGGTATATCTAATGAACGGTTTTGAGATGAGGATACAAAGTTCCTAATTTGACGATATTTGAAAAAGTGATTCTTTGGAATGTCATATTCAGTTAATATTTCTGCAAAGGACATAGGTACTTTATTTTCACTGTACATATCTTGCACTTTCCTTAACCCCTTTTCAGCCTATAACCGAAATCCTGAGTCACAGTTCCCTGGTTTAAAGCTTACATTGCCCTAAGTAGGCCTGAAGCGTGACCAGGAGGCATTTAAATTCAAATATTTACAAGTGTCAAATCAAATGTTAATCATATTCAATACAATAGGGCAGGGGTTGACCAATATGTTTTTTTTCAGGGCCGATATCGATATGGATTATCGGTGAGTTGTGGAGGCCAATAACCAATATTTGGGGCTGATATTAAGTTGCCGTAAATGTACAAAAAAAATAGTAATACTTACGTACATGCAATATTTCAGTTTTTATTTTTAATAAATTTGCAAAGATTTTTACAAAACCTTTTTCACTTTGTCATTATGGGGTATTGTGTGTAGATTGATGAGAAAAAAAAAGGAATTTAATCCATTTTGGAATAAGGCTGTAACATAAAATGTGGGGAAAGTGAAGGGGTGGGAATACTTTCCGGATGCACTGTACAGATTACTGGGATCAAATATTGAAATATTTAAGGACTGGATAGAAGAAATGTATTCAAAATCAGCACAAAAGAATATGTTTATATGTGGGGATTTCACTATAGACCTGCTAAATCCATATAAGCACAATAAGACAGAAGAGTTCATTAATACAATGTATAGTTTTGAGTTTATATCCTAAAATCACTAGACCTAGCAGAATCACACTACACTGTGCCACCTTAATAGAAAACATATTTATAAACATAGCAGGCAACACTGAGAGTGGGCTTTTAATAAAGAACAACAGTGACCATCTACCAGTTTTTATAGTAATTTCAGGGAGAACAAAGTTCCAACATTACATATTTAAGTGTAAGAACAGAGGACGAAGCTTACGACTCATTCCTAAACATATTTCAATCCTTATATGACAAAAATTGCCCAATAGAATAATTCAACAGTCTACTACTACTACTTTCAGCTGCTCCCGTTAGGGGTCGCCACAGCGGATCATCCGTTTCCATTTCCTGTCTTCTGCGTCTTCCTCTGTCACACCAGCCACCTGCATGTCCTCCCCCACCACATCCATAAACCTCCTCTTTGGCCTTCCTCTTTTACTCTTCCCTAACAGCTCCATATTCCAACAAATTCAATTCTTTCATAAAATTGTGTATTGTCTTCCTCAATCTGGTGTGAGTATTATCTAAGCTAGATGATTTGTCTCTCAGTGGGTCTAATGTGCAATTAAAGTCACCAGCTATTATGTATTGCCCAGGGAAATTTGAAAGAGTCAGAAACAGATCATTATAAAATTTAGGATCATCTTCATTTGAGCCATACACATTTATCAGATTTATATTATTAAATAATAAAGTACCCTGGACTATGATATACCTACCAGCAGGGTCGTTAACTATATTTTGGATCTGTAGTGGGACAGGTGAAAGGCATGGGCACAAGTCCATGAATACTGGGATGGCATCCAGCACTTTACCTGTGCCCCTGTCCATAGGGTTAGTCATTGTGTCAGGAAGGGCATCCGACATAAAATTTTGCCAACTCGGTATGTAGATTGACAAGACCATACCGGATTGGTCGAGGCCCGCATTAACAACAGCCAGCACTGGTGTCCTGATGGAAACTGTAAAATCTGCTGTGGTGACCCCTGAAAAACAGGGAAAAAGCTGAAAGAAGAAGAAGTGGGACAGATTTATGAATGAATATCATAACCCCTCTAGCATGGATGGTATAGGGAGCAAACAACACCTGGCCCTGACATCTTATTTTGGAGATATCCCCACTCAACAGGTGGGTTTCTTGCAAGAAAACTACTTTTGATTGCAACAGTTTTATCCTGCTCATTTCACCTTTGTAATTTTTCTCAAACCCCTACAGTTCCATGAGGTAAATTTTATCTTCCAACTATTAGACATTAGTTACAGAATATATCCTCGAGAATAATTTTGGTAAGATACATTGATGAAAACACGCCCACAGACAAAAAGTTGAAAGACAAAATAAATAAATAAAAAATAAAACCCACCCCAAATCCCCAGTGGAGCCCATGTGCTCTGAACCCCCCCCCCCTTAACTACCGCTTATGGGCAAAACGGCCCACCCACTACGAGGAACCGTCTATCTCTTACTTTTAGTTATTCCATTCTCTTTAGCTCTGATTTAACCAAATGCTAACTAACCTCTTAACGTTTGTAAAAATGAACTATGTAATATTTGTAACCTGTACACAACAGTCCAACGGGCACACCACACATATTCACATGCCTGAAACCCACGCTGACAGATGGAGAAAATATCAAAGGAATTGAATAATACAGCTGTTGGCCACATAAAGTCTGTGATGGGTTAAACATCCCTTGTAAGCAAATGACATTTCAATTGTCCATTGATTGGGTGCATAAATGTCATCGTTTTCCCTTTTTCCAATCCGTTTTTAGCCTGCTGTCCACATCAAGTAAAGATGAACATTTATTTTAGCCATGAGAATGGAAAGGAAAACAAAACACAGTCCTGTCCAATGGTAAAGGATAAACAAAAAGAATGATCATATTACCTTGTGTGGAAGTCATATTATAAAGTAGAATAATCAGTGTTGCCGCTACTTTCCTGACAGAGCATTCCATCGTCAGGTCTGCCTCGATGATTCAAACAGACTGGACAAACTTGTCCACTTCAGCCAGAGTTTGGAAAGTGAAAGGTCTCTCAGCATGCGTTACCAGGAGCCGCGCTGGAAAGATGATTCTGTGCTGATGGACCCCCTTGTCTCGCAACTTCTTTCACACTTCATCATGGCCGTACTGCATCCTGTGTACACCAGCAGACAGGTGAAAACAGACTTGTTCATTGTTGTATAGGACTTTTCCTTTGGTTCTGGCTGCCTTCAATACTTGTTCCGTCTTTAAAGTTCAAGAACTTCATAATAATTGTTCTCGGACGTGTCTTCTGTGAGTCATTGTTTGGGGGGGCGCCGATTCTCAGCCCGCTCAATTACCAAGACCTCCTGCAGTTCCAGAGCTTTCAGTAATCACTTTTCCAGTAATGTAATTGTATCCTGGCCCTCGACCTTCTCCGGTAGGCCCAACAGTCTTATGTTGCTCCGTCGGATTCTGCATTCCCCATCTTCCACTTTGTTGGTAAGAATTTTAAGTGCTTTCCAATGTGCTGATTTTGGATATTAGCCCAATAATGTCTTCAGTATCAGAAATCCGTTGTTCTGGTATGTGTAATGCGCCCTGCACATTCCTGTACCTGTTTTCTTATATGTTCAGACTCAGGATCATTTATTGGCCATGTAGGTTTGCACATAAATAGAATCGGACTCCAGTTTTGTGGCTCTCTCATTGTACTGAACATAGAATAACAACACTACAACACAACAATCTTCAGATATATACACAAGGATTTACTTATACAGGCGAAATAAGAGGCAATAAATTGCAATGATGCAGAGAATGTATCAGAGATGCTGAAATAGATTTTAGCAGGTTATTTACATACATGCCTGAGGTAGATGGACATGACAGAGCGCACCAGTATATGTACAATGTACAGTACAGTTTAAAGAAAATGGTTGGCTTTATTTGACAACGTTAAGGGCTCATTTGAATGACAGCCTGCGGAAAGAAACTTTTTATATCTGGTTGTTTTGGTGTACAGTGCTCTGTAGCGCCTACCACAGGGGAGGAGTCAGAACAGGCTGTGACCGGGGTGTGATAGGTCTGCAGTGATGTTGCCTGACTGTTTCATGACTCTGGAGATGTTTAAGGGCAGGTTGGCACAAACGATTTTCTCTGCAGACTTAACTGTCTGTTGTTGTCTGTCCATGTCCTGTTTGGTGGCAGATCCAAACCAGACTGATGGATGTGCAGAGAACAGACTGGATTATTTTAGACTAGAACTGAATCAGCAGTTCCTAAGGCAGGTTGAGCTTTCTGAGCTGGTGGAGAAAGTACATCCTTTGCTGGGCCTTTTTAATGACTGTATCTATGTTGGATGTCCACCTTAGGTCCTAGGAGATTGTAGAAACCAGAAATCTGTAGGTTTTCACCACAGACACCGTGCTGTTGAGTATGGGGGGGTGTTGGGGGGCTCTTCCTGAAGTCCACTGTCATCTCTGCAGTTTTGAGTGTGTTCAGCTCAAGGTTGTTATGGCCACACCAGAGGGCCAGATGTTCAACCTCCTGTCTATATGCAGATTTGTCACCACCCTAGATAAGGCCAATGATGGTTGTGTTGTCTGCAAACTTTAGGAGTTAACGGATGGGTCACCTGAGGTGTAGTCATTTGTGTAGTGGTAGAAGAGTAGAGGGGAAAGCACACATCCCTGGGGGGCACCAGCGCTGACTGTTCGGGTGCTGGAGGTGATTTTCCCCAGCCTCACCAGCTGCCTCCTGTCTGTCAGGAAGTTTTTAATCCACTAGCAGATGGGGGCTGGTACAGTGAGCCAGTTGAGTTTGGAGTGGAGGATATCTGGGATGATGGTGTTGAACGCTGAGCTGAAGTCCACAAACAGTACCCTTGCATATGTCCCTGGGGAGTTGAGGTGTTGGAAGATGTAGTGCAATCCCATGTTGACAGCATCCTCCACTGATCTGTTTGCCTGGTAGGCAAACTGCAGGGGGTTGAGCAGGGGGCCTGTGATTTCCTTCAAGTGGGCCAACACCAGTCTCTCGAAGGATTTCATGACCAAAGATGTTAAGGCAATGGACCTGTAGTCATTTAATCCTGTGATATAGGGTTTCTTGGGGACCGGGATGATCGTGGAGCTCTTGAAGCAGGAGGTGACTTCACACGGCTTCTGTGATCTTGGAGCCAACTGATCAGCACAGATTTTCAGACAGGAGGGTGACACGCCATCCGGGCCCGGTGTTTTCCTGGTCTTCTGTCTCTGGAAGATCTGGTGCAGATCCTCAGCACAGACCCAGTGTACGGGTGGGGGTACAGTGGGGAGGGGAGAGTGGCTGGCAGGGAGTGCAGTTGGTTGTGTGTTGTGGCCGGAGAGGATGAGGGGTGTGAATGATTCTTTTTCAAACCTGCAGTAAAACCCATTTAGACCGTGAGCCAGTTGACGGTTCCCTGCAGTGTGGGATGGTCTCCTGTAGTTGGTAATGTCTTTCAAACCTTTCAAACCTCTCCAGACTTATGCTGGGTCATTGGCAGAAAACCTGTTTTTCAGCTTTTCAGAGTAGCACCTTTTTGCCACTCTGATCTCCTTTGTGAGTGTATTTCTGGCTTTCTTGTATTGGATCCTATCTCCACTCTTGTAGGCTTCCTCTTTGGCCTGATGAAGCTGCCTGAGTTTTGCTGTAAACCAGGGCTTATAGTTGTTGAAGGTACCGGAAGTTTTGGTGGGTACACACATTTTCACACAAAAGCTGATGTAAGATGTCATAGTGTCAGTAAGTTCATCCAGGTCTGTAGATGCAGCCTCAAAAACACTCCAATCAGTACAGTCAAGGCAGGCCTGGGGCTCCAGTTTTGACTTATTGGTCCATTTCCTTAGAGTTTTAACCACAGGCTTAGCAGATTTTAGTTTCTGCCTGTAGGTTGGGATAAAATGAATCAGACAGTGATCAAAGTCCCAGGGCTGCCAGGGGGACAGAGCAATAGGCATCCTTTAATACTGTGTAGCAATGATCCATTATGTTTGGGGTTTTTTTTTTTTTTATATATGTTTATTGAATTTTCCGCACAATCAACATTTACAAAATAATTGTCCTCATAAGTTGTACAGCATGAACACAAAACACATCCAACAATACACTAACACACCAGAATACAATGAGGAATAAAAACACATCCTCAAAGGAGAAAAAAAATCAAATCAAATCAAAACAAATTAACTAAAATAATTAAAAAAATAAACAATAAAAAATAAATAAAAATAAATGAATAAATACAAGTACACATATTCCAATGCACTTGTTCGCAGGCCAGCCAACCCAGCACAGTCCCTCACAGACATCATGTACACATACACCCTGCCTCCTTCATCACCGGAGCTTGCCACGCCCCCACCTCCATCCAACAAGGACATCAATAAAAAGGAAAAAATATGTATATATATATATACACACACATCACTCTGGAATAACAGGGAAATGAAGTCGCTTAACATAAGAAAAGAAGGGGGTCCACATTGCCCAGAATTTGTTTAGGGACCCTTTGAGTGTGTGCCTAAATTTTTCCAGCTTTATACAATTTAAAACAGACTCAATCCAAAGAGCATGAGAAGGGGGTACAGAGGATTTCCAACTAAGCAAAACCAATCGTCTCGCCAACAGGGTAACAAAGGCAATAAAATCCTTATTAATATTGGTCAGTTGCAATGTGGGCGAGGGCACCCCAAATAGCGCAATAAAAGGGTCTGGCTTGATCTGTGTGTCACATACTTCTGAAAGTGTGCTAAAAATATCTTTCCAAAAACCATCAAGAGATGAGCAACACCAAAACATGTGCACATGATTAGCAGGAGACTGGTTACACCTCACACAGTTAGGATTTATGTCTTTGTAAATTTTCGCTAGTCTCGCTTTGGTCCAATGAGCCCTATGAATGATTTTGCATTGAATGAGACCATGTCGGGCGCAGACCGAAGAGGTATGTACCCTTCCGAGTGCCCTCTCCCACAGCCCATCAGATATTCCCTCCCCCAGTTCCTCCTCCCATGAGGATTTAATGTCATTAAGTGAGGCAATTCTTAAAGAACAAATTTGTCTATAAATTATTGACAAGGTACCTTTCAGAGTGGGAAGCGGGGTAAGAAAGGTGTCAAACTGTGTTTCACCAGGAAGGGTGGGGAAATGGGGATCCAAATTGCGGACGTAACTCCGGATCTGTAAAAATCTAAAAAAATGATGCCTGGGAAGACCAAATTTAACTGCTAGTTGCTCAAACGTACTAAATGTATTGTCAATGTAGAGATCTTTAAACCTTTTTATACCAAGACTACACCATATTGAGAAAGCACTATCAACCATAGATGGGGCAAAAGCAGGGTTCGAGGCCACCGGAGCAGAAAGAGAGGTTGTCTGAAACCCAAAATGGCATCTAAATTGATTCCAGATCCTCAATGTTGTTTTGACACACACATTCTTGGTGAAAGAGGAATAAGGGCCTGTAATGGAGGAGTGAGCGAGGGAAGACAATGATGCCGGTACAGACGAAGCAGCTTCCATCTTTAACCAAATTGGGGACGGGGACATCTCTCCACCTCGCAACCAGAACTGAATGACCCTAAGATTAGCCGCCCAATAATAAAATCTAAAATCTGGTAGCGCCATACCTCCGTCTGACTTGGGTCTCTGCAAGAGCTGTTTTCGTATCCTAGGAGTCTTCTTATCCCATATGAAAGGTAGAATTAGGCCGTCTATTTTTTTGAAAAATGTGTTGGGAAGAAAAATCGGTAGGCACTGAAAGAGATATAAAAATTTAGGGAGTGTGTTCATTTTAACAGAATTAATTCTCGCTACTAAAGAGAGGTGCATCACTGACCAGCGTTCAAAATCATCCTTAGTGCGGGTTAAAAGCGAGGAAAAGTTGGCCCGAAAAAGGTTTTCAAATCGACTCGTGACCTGTACACCAAGATAAGTGAAACAACTATGAGCAACTTTGAATGGCAAGGTATGTAATGGGAATTTTTCCGCAGTCACATTAAGCGGCATCAATTCGCTTTTACTGAGATTCAGTTTATACCCTGATAAATGACCAAAGGATGTAATAGTAGCAAGGGCAGCAGGAACAGAAACAGAAAGATTAGATGCGTATAGCAATAAGTCATCTGCATATAAAGACACCTTGCGCTCATGTCCGTATCTAACTATACCTTTGATAAGAGGGTTGGAACGAAGTGCTATTGCAAGGGGTTCTATGGTGAGAGCAAACAATAAAGGGCTTAGAGGGCAACCCTGGCGTGTTGACCGTTGCAGAGGGAAACAGCCTGACTGAGTGTTATTAGTCCTGACAGAGGCTTGGGGGGACGCATACAGAAGTCTTACCCAAGTAGTGAATTTTGAACCAAAGCCGAATTTATTTAGTGTATAGAAAAGGTACTTCCACTCCACCCTGTCAAACGCCTTCTCCGCGTCCAGGGATATAATGGCCTCCGAGGTGTTGGTGTCAGAGGAATTGTACATGATATTAAATAGTCGCCTAAGATTGAAGAATGAATGTCTATTTCTAATAAATCCTGTTTGATCAGGAGAGATAATCGATGGGAGAACTGTTTCCAGGCGTGTTGCCAGAAGTTTGGCTAAAATCTTATAGTCAACATTTAACAGGCTAATTGGACGATATGATGCACATTCAAGAGGGTCTTTATCATTTTTAAGAATTAAACAGATAGTCGCTTGAGTGAGAGTCTGTGGAAGAATACCATTAACAAATGCTTCATTATACATTTCAATTAGAATAGGGGCTATTTTGGGGAAAAGCTTTTTATAAAACTCTGTCGAGTAACCGTCAGGCCCTGGGCTTCTCCCGGATTGAAGGGATTTGACAGCTCTAGACAGTTCTTCAACAGTGATTGGTTGTTCTAATTCTTTAACCAAATCCTGGTTGACTAAAGGTACATCAAGGGAGTGGAAGAAGTCATCAAATTCTGATAAATCAGCATCACTTTCAGAAGTATATAGAGACTGGTAGAAACTTCTGAACTCATCATTTATCTCCCTAGGGTCTAATGATATTCCGGATGATGTATGAATTTTGGGAATTTGATGTGATGATGAAACTTGACGCAACTTGTGTGCTAATGACTTACTGGCTTTGTCTCCCTGTTCATAGTAGGTGCTCCTAGACTTGACAAGCAACTCAGTAACTTGATCTGTTAGCAAAGTGTCAAATTCTGCTTGCAAAGTTAAGCGCTCCTTATAAATATCTGGAGATGGTGAAACGGAATATGCGTTATCTAATTGGGCAATGCGGCGTGTTAGCATGGACAATTTATCTTTTTTAAGTTTGTTCTCATATGTGGTGTAGGAAATAATTTCACCTCTAAGATAAGCTTTCAAAGTTTCCCATAGGGTAGACGCAGAGATACCTGGGGTTCTATTTGTATCCATAAAAAAGTCAATTTGGGCCGAAGCAAAGTTAATAAAATTTTCGTTACTGAGTAATTTAGTGTTAAGCCGCCAAGGCGGTCTCTGATTATTAGCTGTTTGAAAGACTACTCCCATAGTGACAGGGGCATGGTCCGAAACCACAATTGGATTATATAAGCACGAAGATATGGAATGGAGAAGTCTATCATCTACAAGGAAGTAGTCTATGCGCGTAAAAGTGTGGTGTACCGAAGAGAAAAAAGAGTATGCCCTCCCAGATGGATTAAATGTTCTCCAAGGGTATGAAACAGCGAAATCAGACATAAAGGTACGGACAACCCCAGCTGAGGTTGATAAAGTAGTAGATTTAGTGGAGGATCGATCCAAATGTGGGTCCAACCAGCAGTTAAAGTCACCGCCTATGATCAGCATATGGGAGGACATATCAGGAAGTGTGGAGAAAACCGATTTGAAAAAAATCACCATTGTCCCAATTAGGACCATAAACATTAACAAGAACCACCTTCGTATCGAATAACCTACCACTGACAATTACATATCTACCATTGGGATCAGCTATCACATTAGAACATGTAAAAGGTACTGATTTGTGAAGTAAGATAGCCACCCCTCTTGACCTACTCTGAAATGAGGAATGGAACACCTGACCCACCCATCTGCACCTAAGTATTGAGTGTTGTGATACCTTGAGATGAGTTTCTTGGAGGAAGATAATGTGAGCTTTCAACTGATGGAGGTGGTGGAGAACCTTACTGCGTTTAACTGGGTTGTTAATGCCCCTACAATTCCAAGTGAGAAAATTAAAACCATTCCCTCCAGCAGGATGAGCTACGTCAGGTTGAGTCATGTCTTAAGAGAGAGAGGACATGTTAAGGACAAGGCATAATGCAAATTAAATATTTTGGCTGACCTCAATAGTGCAAATTCAAAAAACAAAAACAAGTGACAAAACACAAGAAAACAAAACACAAATACAGAAGGAAAAAAACCCTCCCACAAAATCCCTCTTGCCGAAGCATCTCCCCAACTGAGATGCAAGCAAACCCCTAAATACAAAAAACCTTTAGAGCAACGCATACCAACTTAGCTAGCTTACTCTTAGCTACCTGAGATTTGTGACCATTGAACTAAAATAAAGCAAATGTGCATAAGTCGGTCTCCAATAACATTAGGGACCCGAGGAAAACTAACTCAGTTAAGAGAGGTACAAAATCTATAAAGTGGCAAAATTGAACTTCAACCATGTAAACAACCAAATACTGGCAGTGCAGGCAGCTCAGATCAAAACAAAAAGGAAATGAGAATGACACAAATAGTAGGCAGTAATGTAAGTGGAATAAAATATATCTCCACATTATATCACCTTAATGTGAGTAGTCCGCTGTATACTCATCAACATGTATTGAAAATAAAAATAAAAAACCCACTACATTCAAGTGTCAACAATGAGCACTGCAAGGCTAGCTTCACTCTCCAACATGTACTGAAAATAAAAAAAACAGCTGCGTTCAAATGTCAACAATGAGCACTGCAAGACTAACTTCACTAGCTAATCTGCCTACCAGCTAGCCCGCTAACTAGCCTGCTAACTAGCCTGCTAACCAGACCAGCCAACTGATATTTTGAGCTACAGACCCGGCGGTGGCATGACAGCTTTTTTCACCCTGTTTTTGATGAAATCGGCCGCAACAGCCGGGTCCTCAAACCTGTGTGTGGAGCTGTCCGGCAGGGTCAGTCTCAGAACCGCAGGGTAGATGAGACCATACTTCACGCCGGGACAGGCGCGCAGCTGGCGCTTCACATCTCCGAAGATAGCCCGCTTCTTGGCCACAGCCGTGGTGTAGTCCGGAAATATCGAGACTCTTCTGCCCTTGTAGAGGAGAAGAGACGCATCTCCAAATCTCTTCAGCATGTCGTTCCGGACGTGAAAGAAATGCACCCTGATGACAAATGGTCGCGGAGGTTCACCCTCCCGGGGTCGGCTCCGCAGGGTGCGATGGGCCCGGTCTAGCAGCGGCTTCTCATCCAGGCCGAGCAGCTCCTGAAGCAGCCCGGCTACGAATTCTGTCGGTCGCGGGCCCTCCACTCCCTCCGGTATTCCCAGAAGACGGATGTTGTTCCTCCGCATTCTACCTTCCAGGTCCTCGCATCTGTTGTCCAGGTATGTCACCCTAGTTGTTAGTGAGCCGACGTTCGCCTCTAGCTCGGTAATCCGAGTGCTGTGATCTGTAGCACTGCGCTCCAGCTCCGATAAAACGACTCCATGTGCGTCGAGTTTATTCTGGATCCTCTCGATAGATCTTTTAAGCTCGTCTTTGACCAGTATCATCTCTGATCTGAGAGTGGTAGCTGAAGTGTCAATCTTACTGAAAATATCGGTTTTGAGGGAGCCCATCATGGATTGTAGCATTTCCGCGGTCAGTACTGTCATGCTGTCAGCACTAGCTGTAGCACCCGATGTTGGGAGCGGATCAGATTCAGGAGAGGGCGCAGGCTTATTGCGGCCTGCTCTTGCAGACTCCGTTTTCGGTCGATTAGATGTCATTTCACCTTCAAAGTCCTCAAATATAGTGTGAATCGTTTAAAGGACTCTTTAGACGCTTGACCACCAAAGACATGCACGATTTAGCGAGATTAAATATATAAATTTGGTCACTAACTCAGGAGCAATAGAGAAATGTGTGCTACATCCTCGACGTCCCGGCCACGCCCCTTGGGTTTTTTTTGGGGGGGGGGGTTCCCAGAGTGTCTTTGTCCCTGGTGGGACATTTTTTTGCCCAGTTTTTCAATTTTATATTCAACACACACACACAAGATAAAAATTTTTTTTAAATAACAAGACAAAAAACAAAAACAACAAAAAGGAAAAAAAAAAGTGGGACATTTAACATGCTGTCCGTATTTTGAGTTCATGGCTGAGGTTTGCTCTGGTAAAACCCTCAAGGATAATGAGTAGGGAGTCTGGATATTTGCGCTCTATGTTTGTAATTTGATCAGCCAGGTGATTTAATGCCTCTTTAACATAGGTCTATGGTGGGATACCGACACCGACCAGAATAAATGATGAATATTCCCACGGTGAATAGAATGGTTTACAGTCAATGAAGAAGGTCTCTAAGTGAGGGCTGCTTGATTTCTTCAACACTGTGACATCCGTACACTGCCCTTCATTTATGTAGAAACATATGCTGCAATTCTTACTGTGTTCCTTATCCACAGGGCTGAAAAACAGTCAGTGATCTGTTTTTAATCCAGTTTTTCCTACTGAAAATTGACTTGAGCTCTGTGGTTTTGGGGTGTCCATTGTCCAAATGTTTTAGGATCCAAATCTCGTACCACAGTAGGACAAAAATGTCATTCCTCCTCATGAATCATAATTTAAAAAATGATATTGTTTACCAAGGGAAACAGAAGAATGGTGAAGGGTGGAATATAAAATAGTCAAAATAAGAGAGAGAGAGAGAGAGAGAGAGAGAGAGAGAGAGAGAGAGAGAGAGAGAGAGAGAGAGAGAGAGATTAGTTAATTTCTTGATGCATGCTCAATAATCCAGGTACAGAAATCTTGGAAAGTTGAATCAGTTCATCTGGACACAAAGCTTAATCATCTATGTAAGTGACTTCGTCTAATGAAGTTCCTTAAATGAGCGCTGAAACATTTCTACTACTAAGCATGAACTGATTCAACTTTCTGGGAGATAAATTAAGCTCATTCGGTCACTTAAAATTTAAAGGGGTGGTGAACCTTTTTTTTTGAGCTGAAAACATATTGGTAGTATGTGCTGAGGATAGTAGAACTAATAGCCCTCGTGACACAAAAAAAACAAAAACAAAAATAAACGAGACGCATCATGCAGCAGCTCTGAGGGAAGAAATCTGTGCATTGTTGCCCAAAGGAAAACACATATGATGGTCACACCCCTCCAAATTGCCGATATTAGTGGTTCTCAATCCTGTCTTCATAACTCTCTGTACTGCCGGTTTTCTATTCAACTGGGTAATTTCATCAATCTAATCATAACAGGGGAATTTAATTATCTACCTGGTGGAGCAGGAAACCAGCAGTTCAGGGTGTCCCTGAGGACTGGATTGAGAACCACTGCCCTACATAATACCAGGGCATCAAAGACACTTTGAATTGCCTTGATGCTGAAATGTCCTATACAAATAAATTTGCCTTTCCTTGCCTGGGTAGACTTGCGAAAAGCTGGGGCATGTTGCTCTACCACAGTCCATTTCTGTCCTCTTCATTATTCCCCATTCACCCCCCTTCTTTTTTCTTTTTTTACCTATTTTTTCTTAAACGTGAATAGCTGGAGACAGGCTGAAAACAGCTGCTTTCTTAAAGAAGCACATGGAAGGAAGAGTTTGAGAGCCACCAGAATTCCCAGCGATACTTAATCACAATGTGGAGAGTGATAACACGCAAAGCTGCTTTGAGCCTCACAGATTTTGGCAAGGACTAAGTTTTTAACTGACAGGCCTAGTCAGACAGCAGAGAAATTCATTATAAACACATGGAGCAGGACCTGTCCTAGTTAAGACACACACACACACACAAAAAGAGCCAAACATTTAAAACGGTTCCCCTTAGATGAGAAAACATTTTTCCTTGCGCTTGAAAAATGGATTGTGTATTATTTTGTGTGTGGTCTACAGCTCTGTTATCAATCAGGCAGACCGAAAGAGTCTAAGTATCGCTCACAGCTATTAAAAAAACCGTTGGCAACATGATGAATTATGCCTGTCAAAATCATCACTGTGAAGTCTGAGAAACCTCATTTCAAAACACCAGTGATGAAACAGGTTAGCAGATAGGTGTGCTCTGAAGGCAGGTGCACAAAAAAAATGCTAGGTCTTCCTCTGCAATGTTTATTCTGTTTTTATTTTCTGGTAGTACCCCATAAATTTCACAATATTATATGGGGGTGTAACAGAATTTGAGGCAGTTCATCCCAAAAAATAGTAAACCAAAGAAGACTGCTTAATTCTGTTAACTGTTCTGGAAATGTTATATGTTGCCTTGACAGACATCCAGCCTGGAGATTCATTCACTTGGCCTGCTATTGCGCTTATTGACACTTAGCTGTATAGCGAGGCACATCTTTGCCCCTGCCGTTTTTTTGTTCATTTGTTTTTTTTGCTCCATTTCAAATTTCAATATTTTTTTTCTAAAGACATATTTTGTAACATTGCACATGGCAACAAATTAATTCAACAGCTGGCAGATGTAAGACAAATCAGTGCACATCTATGTATATTTTTCAAAGTCTACACAGAGCGGAGGGCTTTCGAATGTGCACATTGCACAACGCTGCAAGTGAAATCTTTCAGTGTAATCTGAGATGTTACTTCTGTCAAATAATGTTTTATTTTGGTGCCCAGCTTGCCTAGTTTCTGCCCCTGGCAGGCCCCCGCTGCTCTTCAGAAGCAGATGTCCACAGCGTTCAGGGCTCCAGGGAAAATGTTCTGATCTGATTCACTGCCTGCTGGTCAAGACTTTTTCCAGATGACAGTTATAAAGGGCACAGTGGGATTAAAGGTTATGTCACCGCTTTCTGTTAGAAAGATCATCATGCCCAGGACCCACTGAATCAAGAATATTTTTCTTTTAAAAGATCGTATTTCATATTTTCCCCTGATGGGAGGCTCAGCTTTGTCGAAGGTGAGTTTGTTATAAATCTTAATAAGAATCGTGTCACATTTAAAATACCTATTTAATGTGCAAGATTTTCATCTCCTCATGTGAAAAAGCAATTATCCGCTACAGAAAAGTCATAGAGTGTAAACAAGGAATCAAGTAGGACTCTGCAATCAAATCAAACGATGTTTTGCACCACCAGATATAACAGAATGTTATGGGCGGCGCTATAGACTTGAGACTTGGACTTCAGTCGAGTTTTGAGTTGTGAAAATCAGGACTTGTGATTCGACTTGGACTTGTCCTCTGTGAGACTCGACTTACTTTTGACTTGACTGCTTTAAAAATCTGGAGTAAAGGGTGTCCGGGTAGCATGGCGGTCTGTTCCGTTGCCTAACAACACGGAGATGGCCGGTTCGAATCCCCGTGTTACCTCCAGCTTGGCCGGGCGTCCCTACAGACACATTGGCCATGTCTGCAGGTGGGAAGCCGGATGTGGGTATGTGTCCTGATCGCTGCACTAGCGCTTCCTCTGGTTGGTTGGAGCACCTGTTTGGGGGGAGGGGGAACTGGGGGGGAATTCTGCGCGATCCTCCCACGCACTACATCCCCCTGGCAAAACTCCTCACTGTTAGGTGAAAAGAAATGGCTGGCGACTCCATAGGTATCGGAGGAGGCATGTGGTAGTCTGCAGCCCTCTCCGGATCGGCAGAAGAGGTGGAGCAGTGACCGGGACGGCTTGAAAGAGTGAGGTAATTGGCCGGATAGAATTGGGGTGAAAAGGGAGGGAAAAAAAAGAGGAATAATTGCATATTAAAAAAAAAAAAAAACAGTGCACCTTTTAAGTGCATCAAAATGTCATGGTGCATGCTCAATAATCTAATTAAGAAAATCAAATAAAGTTGAATCAGTTTAACTGGACACAACGTTTATTGACAGAAACATTTCATCAGACATCTAAGTGACCTCTTCAGTGTCAGGTATCCCCCACCCGTATAAACAATACAGTGGTATAATGACCCAAAACAACGATCGGTTTCATATGCAAATTACTGTGACCGTAACTCTAGTTAATGGTCACAGTGACTTGCATATGAAACCGACATTAAAATGGAGGATGGAGTGTTTTGTGATGTGAGCCACCCTATAACTGGCCGGCACCAGTGTATGAGAGTGGAACCAAGGGAACTTCATTCAGAGTAAGTTCACATTATGTGTGTGTGTGTGTGTGTGTATGTGTGTGTGCGCAACCGCCATGATTTTTTTATAAGGTTTTGGCTGCTTTGTACTTCTGGTCTAGTTGGATGTTGCGTTTATTGTTTTGTGCATACCCGTGTTGACTGCTTTGAATTATGAGGACTGATATGTATCAACAAAGTGTGTGGGGGTTGTAAGTACATGTCAGTATATGTGAGGTGCTTTTTTGGCAGATGGGCTGCTTTGCTTCTGGTGTTATACTGTCATTAATGTTGTGTAGTCTAGTGCTTTGTGCATACTCCCGTGTTGACTGCTTGACATTATCAGGTCTTATATATCTTTAGGTTGGTTGTGAGGGCATTTGCTGTTGATGGTTTAACGTGATGAAGGATTGCATCACTCATAGCCTATTGTACGCTATTTGGGAGTTCACCCATTGTGGTACCAACCTTTCTCTTAGTCATAGGCCTGACAGCTGTTCATTTTCCAAAGCCAAATGTTTGCAAAACCTTGTTAAGTATTCCATATTGGTGCCAATTTTTCTAATCATGCCGAGCAGTTTTGTTGCCGTTCTCCATGTTATAATCATAATTTACCACAGTCGAATAATTTTAGGCCTAATATATCGAGAAATATTGAATCCCAGGTGAATTTGGCATGTGACCTCCACATCATCAGTACTGCAAAAGCAGGCTACAATGTCTCAAAACATACAAATAACATAATTGTGCCCTCCCCCTCCATGTAGCTCATTTACCCCCCCTTAAGACTGAGCCTTGGAGACAGGTCTGCTTACGGGACTTGTGACTTGCCTTGACAGACTTGAGTCTTGACTTGAGACTTGTCTCAAATGACTTGAAACTTAAGTTGGACTTGAACAAAGAGACTTGAAAAAAAACAGCTCTGGTTATGGGTACCGACAGTAGGCTACATATATTCTGTTGTGCGTCCTTCAGTTCCTGAAGGTGAAAGTCATCCCTCAGCTACTTAGTAAAACAAATATTGTTGGATTATAGGATTCCTCTTGACATTCTACCTTTGTGGTTAAGAATGCCTATAATTCATGCCCCAGGTAACAATAACTGTTCCTCAAATTCCTGGGAAAAAAAGACTTCCCCATCCTCAAAGGCCAGGAATCTCTGGGTCATGTCTGTGAATCAGCTACATATATATATACTTCATAAAATACACAAACCTATGAGGCCTGGTGTCAACTAGCCCCGAGGTGTAGCTCTTGATTCGGATGGCCTGTTCCACAGTCAGATCATATGAACAGCAGTTGAAAGACTAGACAAAAAGAGAGAAAAGGAGCCACATTGGCATTTTATTAAAGTTTAAGTCAGATTGTAAAGTCATACATCTGATGTGGATGAGAGGAGCGTTTGTTTTAGAATAAATGTTAACAACAATTCAAATTGGAAAAACGCTGTTCCTTGGATTTCGACTAAGTACCATAAATTAGGACTACATGCTAAGCACAGCAGGGTTTAGACTGGAATGCCAACGATAGAAGGCAGTTTTACACAACAATATAACTGTATCCTCCAGTTATAAAAACGTCTTAATCCTAGGCGGCGTAAGAGCTCTGTGGAGCACAATTACGATATGACTTTGCTCCCCAAATCATGTTACTTTTCAATTATTTTGGTGAGCACATTCAAATTGTTGTTTCCCATTTGTATTCACACTGGAGTATTGGTAAATGATATAATAATAATAATAATAATCTATTACTACTACTTTCAGCTGCTCCCATTAGGGGTTGCCACAGCGGATCATCCGTTTCCATCTCTTCCTCTCCTCTGCATCTTCCTCGGTCACACCAGCCACCTGCATGTCCTCCCTCACCACATCCATAAACCTCCACTTTGGTCTTCCTCTTTTCCCCTTGCCTGTCAGTTCCATATTCAGCATTCTTCTCCCAATATACCCAGCATCTCTCCTCAGCACAGGTCCAAACCATCTCAATCTTGCCTCTCTTGCTTTGTCTCCAAACCCTCAAACCTGAGCTGTCCCTCTTCTTTTCTTTCTTCTTCCAGCTTGTTCCCTGTTTCTCAGGGGTCACCACAGCGGATTTTACAGTTTCCATCATTACCCTGTGAGGGGACAGCACCAATCGTGGCTGTTGTTAACTCGGGCCTCAACCGATCCGGTATGGTCTTGTCAATTCGCATAATGACTTGTTAAAATGTTATGTCGGATGCCTTTCCTGACACAACCACTAACCCAATGGATGGGGGTGCAGGTAAAGCGCTGGATGCCATCCCAGTATTCATGGACTTGCGCTCATGCCTGTCACTAAAGCTGTCCCTCTAATATACTCATTGCCAACAATATATATACATATATACTCCCAACAAAAATCTTAGCATTTTCAACTCTGCCACCTCCAGCTCTACCTCCTGTCTTTCTGTCAGTGCCACTGTCTCCAAACCACACAACATAGCTGGTCTCACTACCATCTTGTGAACCTTCCCTTTAACTCTTGCTGGTACCCTTCTGTCGCAAATCACTCCTGACACTCTTCTTCACCCACTCCACCATGTCTACACTTGCTTCTTTAGCTCTCTTCTGCACTCCCCGTTACTTTGAACAGTTGACCCCAAGTATTTAAACTCATCCACCTTTGTCACCTCTACTCGCTGCATCCTCACCGTTCCCGTCCTCCCTCTCATTCACGCATAGGTATTCCGTCTTGCTCCTACTGACTTTCATCCATCTTCTCTCCAGTGCATACCTCCACCTATCTAGGCTCTCCTCAACCTGCTCCCTACTCTCACTATAGATCACAATGTCATCTGCGAACATCACAGTCCACGGATAATCCTGCCTGATCTTGTCCATCAACCTGTCCATCACCATTGCAAACAATGAAGGGCTCAGAGCCGATCCTTGATGTAATCCCACCTCCACCTTGAACCCATCCATCATTCCTACTGCACACCACACCACTGGTCACACTGCCCTCATACATATTCTGCACCACTTCTACACACTTCTCTTCCACTCCCAACTTCCTCATACAATAACATATCTCTCTCTGCACCCTATCATATACTTCCTCTAAATCCACAAAGACAAAATGTAACTCCTTCTGACCTTCTCTGTAATTCTCCATCAACATTCTCAAAGCAAACATCACATCTGTAGTGCTCTTTCATGGCATGAAACCATACTGCTGCTTGCTAATCATTGCCTCTCCTCTTAACCTAACTTTCACTACTCTTTCCCATATCATTATACTGCGGTTGACCAACTTTATAAACTGAATGAATGAAATTTGAAATTCGACATTGTATTCTTACAATGAATTTGTTCTCTGCATTTAACCCATCATATTGTATAGGAGCAGCGGGCAGCTGCAGTGCCCCTGTAGTTGCTACAGCTGTGACTATCACCCTTATTCTTGAAAATCGGTACCAGCATACTTCTTCTCAACTCCTCAGGCATCCTCTCACTTTCCAAGATTGTGTTAAACAATCTAGTTAAAAACTCCACTACCATCTCTCTTAAACACCTCCATGCCTCCACAGGTATGTCATCTGGACCAACCGCCTTTCTGCTCTTCATAGCTGCCCTCACTTCCACCAATAAAAATAATAATAATGATTAACTATTTGTGTTGCACTTTTACAGAAGGCTTTACAAAGTGCCTTACAAAGAGTATAAATGCAGTAAAACTGAGTGCAATGATTCATGTTGTAAAGTCTGTTACAAGGCATTAAACCAAAACAATCAAAAGTAGCAAATAGGGAAATGGAAATAAATAAAAGCAGTACGAAGAAAAGTTCATAAAAGTGTCTTCTGAAAAGAGATTTAAAAGATGAAACTGATGTTGCAAGACAAATCTCAGGTGGGGCCCCCCAGAGCTCAAGGGCCCTGACAGCAAAAGCTTCAACTAACCTTTGTTCCTAAAATGGACTTTGGAAGAGCCAAAAGTGCAAAACCTGACAATCAAAGATGACACTCAGGTTCTCGGGTAGCTAGAAAAACGCTTTAAAAATGATCAAGAACCTGACCCTACAGTGCCATTGAATGGTTAGGTAGGTACATTCTGACTAAAAGGCATGCCATCTGCTAAGACAGAGAGAGAGCAGAAGTTGATGGCACCGATTCATCTTCCAAATGTAACATATGTGGGTAGGGCATGAAAGGTGACTACGCAAGGGGTTGTTTTCCAGCATTTATTGCTCCTGCAGAAGACAAACACAACACATTTTTGCCATCGCTTCTGCACCTCTGCTCCTCATCTAAGCAAAATGGCACTGTCGGATTTCATTCGCACATTATCACAACAAAGTTTTAACTCGCTCCTCTTCAAAACAAATTGAACAATGAAAAATGTACAAAAGGAAAAACAGTGCCACCCAGTGGTTAAAGTAAAAGGTGCATGGGGTTGGGTTACTAAACAGAAACAACGAAAATCCAAGCATTTAACAAGGAAAACACATGAATGCAGAAAACAAACACGACACATTTTTGGTATCCCTGCTGCACCTCTGCACCCACACATCCAAAATAACAGTTTTCATCACGTTTAGTCGCATTATACAGAGCGGCCTGCCGTCATAAAATGGCGGCGGCAACACGTTATAGCTACACTTCTACAACCATAGACAAAAATGTTATTTAGCTGTCAAAACTACATAAAACCGCTGTTTAATGTTATCTCACTAACAGCAAAACAATATGCATTAAGTTACAACATTAGCGGTTCATTTTTGAAAGAACACAATGAAATAGCGCAACAAAATTTTTCACACGACCCACCTCATCAAAGCAAAATGGCACTGTGAGCACGGGTGCTACGGAAACTCAGGAGGTACAGACGGAGTAACGTGACATCATTTCCGCAGGGAATATTAATAAACATAAATTTAATAATAACGCAATAAGATTCACAAATACTGAACAAATCTATTAAATGATAAATTAATTCAAAACTACTAAATGGAAATAAAGACATTAATTGAGCATTTGTTACTCCGTTACACCAAGTAATATGAAAGTCATGCAAGCTAGAAACACAATCCAAGACAATGACCCATAACGATGAGCAGCCCAATTTAATAAGACAAGATGACAGGTTGTGCACACATGACCTGACTTCTACAACTTAGAGATGTTCTCAGATCAAAATGTGAGGTGTTGACCTTGGACAAAATCAAACCCTAACCTTGACCAACCATAACCCATTTTCTAACAGTAGTGTAAACTACTAATAAGACACGTTAGTCCCTAGCTAACGGATCTGACTCTTTAGCCGAGCGGTTAGTGATGTCGCCTTGGGGTGCAGTACATCCCGTACCGAATCCCGCACCGGGCAAGAAAATAACCGGTTACATTAGTTTCGTGTGACAGCAGAAGGGCATCATGCCAAATGACAATCTGAAAACAATTCTCACTTTTGGAAATCAGGAGAACCTTCCGTGCACTGTGGATGTAATGTCCGTAGACACCTTGTCTTACTGACATAAGAATAATTCAAGAATGAGCCGACTTCGTAGGTTCTTAACTGTGTAGCTTTTGCTAGCGTTCATCCAACATACAACCTTCATAACATGCGCGTCTCACTTCCTGTATACGTCACACGCACTGCACGTACACCCGTGAGTAGGTCAAGTTAAACACGTGACAGGACCTTCAAAATAATAACATCTTTCATTCATTACATCTCCCCCTCTAAGATGATTTTCTAACCTGTATATCACCCCCCTTTTCACAAAAAAAAATAAAAAATCCCCCACAGTACACAAGTCCATACGCCTCACAAATCCAGCCGGATTGCTGGCTTGCTCACCCTGCCAGAGCGAGTAACATATGGTGTGGAAGTTGGCATTTCTGCTGCTCGGGACTCATCCGTGTTTCCATTCTCCCCTGGAGTGACATGGTCAGGATCCCTGCTGACAAAGGTGAGTGTTTTGGGTGTGGCCAACAGGTGGCGCCTGTTCCTTCTGTAATGTTCACCTTGAGCTGTCTCCACTATGTAGGATCTGGGAGTGGAGCCTCTGACTGTGAAAAACTGCTGGCATTGTCCATGTTTTCTGTCCATCAAGTTTGGTGAGTACTGCGTCACCCGAGTTCAGTGGGCGCAGTGTCCGCACACCGTTCCTGCGGTTGTAGTAGAAAGCCTGCCTCGATTTGGCTGCGGCGTCAGCGGTTTTGATCAGTTCCTCTTTAGGCCAGGCCGGTTTCAGGTTATGCTGCAGTGTGGGTAAGGTGGTTCTGATTCTCCTACCCATGAGCAATTCCGCTGGACTGGCTCCAGTGGAAGAAGAGGGTGTAGCTCTGTATGTCAACAGGGCGAGGAGAGGGTCTTCCTGTCTTAATATGCTTTTGGCTATCTGAACAGCCCTCTCTGCCTGTCCATTACTCTGGGGGTAGTGTGGGCTTGAAGTCACACGGATGAAATCATAATCCTCACTGAACCTCCTCATCTCTTCTGAAACTAGCTGTGGCCCATTATCGCTAACTACAATTTCAGGGATACCAAAACATGCAAATGTAGCCTTCAGCCTAGCTACAACCTGACTGCTAATAGTTGTTGGTAGATTTAGGATCTCCAAAAACCTGGAATAATAGTCAGATACTATCAAGTAGTTTTGCTTTTTGTACTCACACAGGTCTATGCCAACTTTCTGCCATGGTCTGGATGGGAGCTCACTTGACATTAAAGGCTCTTTTCTCTGTGTGTTCTTGTGTTCTCTGCATAATTGACATTGCTGTATCTTTGTTGTAATGTGCTCTGTCATTTTGGGCCACCACACTGACTAGCTAGCTCTCTCTCTGCACTTAACTATCCCCTGGTGCCCGTCGTGTATTCTGTCTAAGATCACCTCCCTCATCTCTGTGGGAATGACGATACGACTGCCTCTGATGACTAAACCATCTACCTCAGATAACTCCCCTCTCACCTGATAAAAGTCTCTGACTGTCTCCGGCACTTTATCGACATACTCAGGCCAGCCGTGTCTGATGAAGCCCAACACTGTCTGGAGCTGCAGATCCCCATCCGTGCTCTGTTTTATCTCCTGCATCCTTTGAGGTGTGGCAGGCACCTGGCACACGATGGCATCGATGTGTGCCGCAACATCATCATGAGAAGCACCATCTCCGTAGTGCTGCTCTGGGCCTCTGGAGAGTGTGTCAGCCACAGCTAAAGTTTTGCCTGGTGCGTATTCAGCCACTGCATTGAAACGCATCAGCCTCATTAACAGTCTCTGGCACCTAATGGGCACATTATCCAAGTCTTTGCTGTTCATGAGAGGCACTAGTGGTTTATGATCGGTGACAAGTCTGAAATTGTCAAGCCCAAACAAGTACTTCTCGAACCTTTCACATGCCCAGACGCTGGCTAAGCACTCTTTCTCGATCTGTGCGTACCTTGTCTCTGCGTCACTCAGCTGTCGGGAGCAGTAGGCCACGGGCTTCCAGTGTTCCCCGTGCTGCTGGAGCAGAACGCCCCCCAGCCCGTAGCTGCTGGCATCTGCTGACACCACCGTAGCCTTAGTGACGTCATAAAAGGTGAGTACCGGGGCGGTGGCGAGTGCTGCTTTAAGGTCTTGGAATGCTGTGTTCTGTGCAGGTCCCCACAGCCACTCTGTTGTTGCTTTAAGCAGTCCATAAAGCAGCTGACCTACAGTGGACAGCTCTGGGACGTATTTTGCCAAATAGTTCACCATCCTGAGGAACCTCTTGAGTTCCGTCACGTTCTGGGGCTGAGGAAAGTTCTCTATTCCGGCCACTTTGTCCGGGTCAGGTCTGACGCCTGCCTCGTCGATGATGTGACCAAGGAAGCGGACTTGTTTCTGTTTGAACTTGCATTTCGCTTGGTTCAGTTTGAGACCTGCTGTTTCAATGACCCCCAGCGCCTCTGCTAGGCGCCGGTCATGGATTTCCTCAGTCTCTCCATGTATAAGGATGTCATCCATGTACACCTCTGTGCCCTCTAGCCCGGTCAGAGTTTCCGCCATCTTTCTCTGGAAAATCTCTGGAGCACTCGTTATACCAAATGGAAGGCGGCAGAAAGCATACCTCCCAAATGGGGTGATGAAAGTGGTGAGCCCCCTGCTGTCTTCATGCAAGGGGATCTGGTAAAACCCACTTGCTGCATCCAACGTTGTGAAGAACTTTGACCCTGCGAGCCTTGGCATTATTTCCTCCATAGTGGGCAGCACGTACTTCTCACGTTTCACCGCTCGATTCAGCCTCCTGAGGTCAGCGCCGCAGCGAACCTCTTTCTTGTTCGGTTTCAGCACCAGCACCATAGCGGCGCACCATTCTGTGGGCTGAGTCACTTTTTCAATAATGCCCTCATTTTCCATGCGCTGCAGTTCTTTCTTAACCAGTGGTACAAGTGGCAGCGGTATCCGTCTGGCTGTATGCACCGCGTATGGCTGGGCACCCTCCACCAGAGCTATTTTCACTGGGTCTGTTTTCAGCAGTCCACTTGAGCCGAAAACTCCACTGACCTCATCCATCCGCTTCACTAGACCCATCTCCACTGCCTCTGGACGACTCAGCAGACAGCTGCCTCTCCCCTTAATCACATACACTGGAAAGGAGTATTGTTTCTCCTTGTAGTTGGTTGTGGCTTGAAACTGTCCTATGCAGCTGATGTTTCCACCTGGGCTTATGAAGCATGTGTCAGGAGGTCCCACTTTTATGTTTGGCTTCAGCTTTTTAAATGTCCCTTGGTTGATAACAGTAGCGTCAGCCCCCGTGTCAATTTTAAAGGTTATTGGTACATCACTTATTGTTAAACTAACAGTCCAATCTTCCTGACTGCTCTCTTTGCCAACTTCTCCCAGAAAGTACAGCTGTTTAACCTCTTTAGTGACTTCTCTCACCGCTTTAGAGTGACATACACGCTCCCAATGTCCCTTTTTATGACACTTGTTGCACTTACTGTTCGTTGCAGGACACTTCCGCTCATCGGTGTGCTGCGTCTTGCCGCACCTCCCGCATTCATCTACTTTGTTGGTTGCAGGTCTGCTGCCACCATGACGCTGTCCGCCCTTTTACTTTTGGCGTCCGTCCCGCCGTCGGACAACATTGACGTTAGCCAGCTGGGCCTCTGGTTGGTTAGCTTGGAGGCTGAGCTGCTTTGTTATTGCCTCCGCCTGGCGCACTTGTTCAATGACTTTCACCAGAGTAAGGTCCGCTTTGAGCTGGAACTGACGGGAGAGCACTTTGTCTTTTATGCCCACTACCAGACGATCTCTGATATGTTCATCCCTCTTGTCCCCAAACTCACAGTGTTCAGACAGCTCATACAATGTCCGGATGTACATCTCCGCTGTCTCTCCTGGCTGCTGGCTACGTTGATAGAAGCACGCCCTCTCATGTATGATGTTACGGCGGGGAATAAAGTAGTCGTCGACCTTTTTCAGTACGATATCATAGTCCACTTTATCACCCTCCGCCGCGAAGTCAAACGAGCTGAATATCTTTTCAGCCTCGCTTCCCATTGCATAAATCAGCGAACTCACTTGAATCTCCCCGTCGTCTTTATCCAGCTTTGTCGCGAGCCTGAAGCGCGAAAACCGTTGTTTCCACTCCGGCCATTCAACGGGGCAGTCAAAAACTTGAATTCACTCGGCGGATAAAACTTCGGAATGACCGCTCGTGTTCAGATACACAGACTATTCTGACACCATGTAATGTCCGTAGACGCCTTGTCTTACTGACATAAGAATAATTCAAGAATGAGCCGACTTCGTAGGTTCTTAACTGTGTAGCTTTTACTAGCGTTCATCCAACATACAACCTTCATAACATGCGCGTCTCACTTCCTGTATACGTCACACGCACTGCACGTACACCCGTGAGTAGGTCAAGTTAAACACGTGACAGGACCTTCAAAATAATAACATCTTTCATTCATTACAGTGGACTGGTCTAACTTTGTTTTTATTGCAGAAAACTGAATGTGAAAATGACGTTCAGCTAAACTGTTTCAATAATTTCGCTGTATGGGCTGGTTTCAAATTGAGCGAAAGCCTTGTAAAGTGATGGTGTTGATTTTATAAGTCCAGAGCACCGGAAACCATTTGTTTTTGTTTGTTTGTTTGGTTTTTTTTTTTGTCAACGTAAAATTGACGAGAATTTTCGATCCTTTTTGCCAGTCGCGCTGTCCTTGGGTTGTGTTGAATATTGAGTGTTCTGCGGTCGAAGAATGATGATGATGATGACGATGACGATGATGATGATGACGATGATGATGATGCATGGAGCAGCCATTATGTTGAAACGATATTGTAGCGAATTTGGGGGGCAGCCCGGCCGGACCGTCACAGCCGCGGGCGACAACGTTAACCAGTCGACTAAAGGGTCCACGACATATCCAATGACATCGTTGTTTCAGGAGAAACAACGCAACAGCATAATGAGAGACTACACCAAGTCTTGCAACGATTGGTGGAGAAGCAGCTGATGTTCAACAGGAAAAAGTGCCAGTTCCGGATGAATGAACTAGAGTTCATGGGTCATGTGCTGTCCAAAAATGGCATCAGCTCAGTCAAAGATTGAGGCGGTGGAGAACACACGCTGCCCAACAAATGCTGCTGAGGTGAGGAGTTTTTTTTAGGGTTCGTGAACTACTGTGGCAGATTCATTCCTAATCTGGCCACTATATCAGAACCTCTGAGGAGGCTCACAAGGCAATCCTGCAAATGGACATGGGGACCAGAGCGGGAAAGAATTTGTAGCGCTGAAGAGACAGTTGGCCAGTTCACATGTAATGGCCTACTTCAACCAGGATGCTGAGACATGTGACAGTCGATGCTAGTCCGGTGAGATTAGAAGCAATAATGAGCCAAAAAACAACATGACGGAACACACAAACCTGTGTATTGTGTCAGCCAAGCCTTATCAGATGTAGTGTCGCTACTCTCAGACTGAAAGAGAGGCCCTTGCCATTGTGTGGGCATGTGAAAAGTTTCATGTATTCCTCTATGGAAAGGACGGAGTGATGGTCACAGACCACAAGCCTCTTGAAACTATCTACTTGCCAAAGTCCAAGCCGCCAGCCAGGATTGAAAGGTGAGCATTAAGGCTGCAGCCCTATCGTTTTTAAGTTGTGTATAAACCAGGGCCACAGAATGCAGCTAATTTGCTGTCATGCCTCACAGTTAACTCACCAGCACTCACTGGTACTGCTGAAGATCACATCTACTTTGTGGATCAACGTGCAGTACCACATGCTTTCACACCACAACTGGAGGACTTGTCAGCAGAGGATCCCACTCTAGTTACCTTGCGGACATGCATCAAGGCTGGTGACTGGAGTAAATGTGATATTGTAGTGGTTATGGGAATACATAATTCCCCTTATTGAGCTAGTAGGAACATTGGTTTACAGCTGCTGTTTTCTCAGTTCGGGTTTGCAGTGATACACTTCCGCTGCGGGGGCTTTTGGTTGTTGTAATGGTGGAAGGAATAAATGGTGCACGTTGTATAGCCGAAAGAGAAAACAGCAGCTATAAACCAATGTTCCTACTAGCTCAACAAGAGGAATTATGTATCCCCATAACCACTACAATATAGCTTATCGAACTGTCAAAACTGAGCTCTCCACTGTTTGGAAAATTGTATGGAGAGGTACATGCATTGTCATTCCACAAGCTCCACGATGACAGACGCTGATGCTAGTGCATGAATGCCATCAAAGAATTGTAAAAACAACGCAAAGGCTGAGGACAAAAATATGGTGGCCTGGAATTGATCGGGAAGCAGAAGAGTTGGTTAAGTCATGTCATGCTTGTCAGCTTAACTGCTCGTCTTCACAGGACAACCCTACTACAAGGACATAGCTTCCAGCTAAGCCATGGCAGACACTTGCTCTCGACATGTGTGGACAATTCCCATCAGGAGATCACCTACTGGTACTGACTGATTACTATTCAAGGTGGGTGACTGTTGATATCCTTTGAAGCCCCACCTCAGCAAATAATTAAACGTTTGAGACAGTCATTTACTACTCATGGCATCCCAGAGTGCATTGTGACGGACAATGGCACTCCGTATCTTTCAAAAGAATTCAAAACATATCTTCAAGAAAGTGGCATCACACACTGCTGCGTCACACCATATTGGCCACAAGCAAATGGTGAGGTTGAAAGAGAACCGGACACTCACTCTAAGGCCATACGTGCAGCTTATGCTGAAGGTAAAGACTGGCACACTGAGCTCGACATTTTTCTTATGGCCTACCGCAGCGTCCCTCACTGTGTCACCGGACGCAATCCATCAGAGCTGCTGTTTAATTGCCAGATCAGAACAAAACTGCCTCAATTGTCAGTGGGGTCAGACCCGTCCGCGTTTGCGCTACCGCCGGCCTTGCGCCATCCGGAAATGAGAGCCCATACTTGGGCATCACATTGAAAACACACTTACAGGAATGTCAATCAATCAATCAATCAATCAATCAATCAATCAATCAATCAATCGACCAATCAATCAATCAATCAGTCAATCATTTTTAAAGCAATCAAAAGCATTCACACTGTTTTTAGAGAAAAGTCCTCGGCGTTTAA
The DNA here is from genome assembly GCF_029633865.1 of Lampris incognitus. NCBI lineage: Eukaryota > Metazoa > Chordata > Actinopteri > Lampriformes > Lampridae > Lampris > Lampris incognitus. The sequence continues at coordinate 29,329,515 of NC_079212.1, forward strand.
AAAGCAAACACAGGTATACAGGAGATTCACTTAGCAAGCTGTTGTTTTAAGTCTTCGACAAAAACATCTGCCAAAGAAGCCCTCTGTGTGACTGACATCTAACCCAAACTATGTTCAGTATGTTCATTGGCAGTTGAAATATTCTTTCATCATCTCAGAAATCGGTTTCATACTTAGGCATGCAATTACACAATCATTTTTATGTGTACGATTGCTGGGCCTGTGCTGTCTGGTGAATTAGCGTGCACTGGGTAATGACAAGCAACATAGGTAAGTGAGCACATATAACATGTAATAAAGCTCAGCTTACTCTCTTGAGAGATACAACTGGCCACATTAACCTATCAGTAAACAATGGCCGCTGCTTACTGAAAAGCTGTTTACATTTCCTGCAAATGATTTACTAGGCAATATTTTTTTTCTAAAAAAAAAAGTTACTGAAATAATTATGGAAAGTGCTACAGTGTTTTGCCGTTTTATGACTTGCATAATGGGAATAGTTAAAAATAATTCAGCCACAGAAAACGCCAACAGCACGGGGTGAAACCCATGTCAGCATTTGGTGTTCAGTATGGTTTGAATTGTATTCAGTGAATGCAATGTACCATATGTTTACCAGTATGCGTCATATGAATGAGGCTATACCACGTGCAGTTTCAAAGTTGTATACATGTTTTCTGCATCAATTCCGCATTTACCCATTTACTTATCATAACTGGAAAATGGGGTGATTATAACATCACATGTTGTTGTATGATATTTTTTTTTCAAAATTGATACCATATGCTTGCACATGTATGAATAGTAGCTACATGCTGTTGAGATTATATGTACTGAATGACAGACTGAACACAGTCAATATTGATTTTAACGACAATACATACTGCCATAAATTCACTTTTAATAGCCAATGTGGGGCCTAATTATATTCACATTGCCAGAGGGACATTTTGACAGCCTTATTTTTTTATTTTTTTATTTTTACTACCCTGGTTAAATCACCCAGACTAGAGTGCTTGCTCGTGATTTCTTTCCATCTAAGCATAGTGATTTCTTTCTATCTAAGCACATCTCCACTAGCGGAAAGAGACAAACAGAAGGCAGCAGCTAAGTGACCAGAACCAAACCTCTTACCCACTTTCTAAAGCAACTCTTTCTTTTTCAATAAACATTCTCTTAAATACTTTTTTTTTCAAATAAAGATGAAGACGCTAATAAAAATATTGCTGACGGGATTTGACTGCCTTTGTGCCTTCTTATTGTAAGTCATGACAAATGCCCATGGATTTAAAGGACTCCTCAACAGCTGTCATCATTCTTCCACCCCATCCATATTCAACCCATATGAAGACATAAATAATATCATGTCTGGTTAAAAGCTGTGGAAATAGTCCACATCACGGTTTGCTCTGAGTTATGCCAACTGAAGCGATACAAAAGTGCTCCATCTAATTTAAAATCAGCTCAGCAAGGCTTCTTGATAACCATGCAATTATTTTTTTTATTATTTTTTATACCTTTATTAGATAGTGGAGGCAGACAGGAAATGGAGAGGGTGAGGTAAGACATGCAACAAAGGTCACCGTCTGGATTCGACCCAGTGACGGTTGTGACCGTGTGGCTTGCGCTATAACCATTCTTGCTTTTATTTAACAGCCTATTTACCTACCATAAATCACTTGTGCCATGAGGTTTCAGGTCTTGCCTTTTTCCTAGAAAGCACCTATAGTGCGAGCTCTCCGCAGATTTCAGCAAGCTTTTCAAACCAGCTAAATCAAATAAAACAATCACAAATGTAAAGCTGAATAGCACAACATAGAGAAAATTCTCTGCATTCAGTTCAGTGAGGTCAGGATATACCTGTATCACTAGAAAAGTTACATGGAACTTGATGTTTGACATTGCATTGAAGGCCAAAAGGGTACATTTAATTTCATAGAGAACCTGTGATGGCTTTGAATGTATAAAAACTTAAGGTTCAATACTTTTTAAGGGCCTAAGGGACAATATTGCTTTATTATATTTAAAAATCTTCATCAACTGTGGATAAAAGTTTTCAGCCCCCTTGAGAATTCAAGACAATTTAAGTTTATTTGCACAGCCATACGTTAAGAATTGCCTGAACTGTTATTATGACTGTTTGGTCCTGTTTTTTTTTTTTTATTTTCCCCCTTGCCCTTTTTTTCCCCAATTGTACTTGGCCAATTACCCCCTGTTCCGAGCCATCTGGGTCGCTGCTCCAATCCCTCTGCTGATCCGGGGAGGGCTGCAGACTACCACATGTCTCCTCTGATACATGTGGAGTTGCCAGCTGCTTCTTTTCACCTGACAGTGAGAGTTTCGCCAGGGGGACATAGCGGGTGGGAGAATCACGCTATTCCCCCCCCTGAGCAGGCGCTCTGACCAACCGGAGGAGGCGCTAGTGCAGCGACCAGGACACATACCCACATCCGGCTTCGCACCCGCAGACAAGGCCAATTGTGTCTGTATGGACACCCGACCAAGCCTAACACAGAGATTCGAACCAGCAATCCCCGTGATGGTAGGCAACAAACGGAATAGACCGCTACGCTAACCAGACACCCCCGTGACTCTTGGTCCTTACATAAAACATTGATTAATGTTCATGATTTGATTCAGAAAATATATGCAAAAAACTAAAAGATAAATGTAACCCTTTAAGATCCCAAAGCAGAGCGGCTGCTCCTTCGCGTCGAAAGGAGCCAGTTGAGGTGGTACGGGCATCTGATTAGGATGCCTCCTGGGCACCTTCCTTTGGAGGTTTTCTGGGTGCGTCCAACTGAGACGAGACCCCGAGGTAGACCCAGAACTCGCTGGAGGGACTACATGTCCAGTCTGGCCTGGGAACGCCTTGGGATCCCCAGGAGGAGCAAGAGGGCGTTCCTGAGGAGAGGGACGTCTGGAGTGCCCTACTTAGCTTGCTGCCACCGCGACCCGACCCAGAGAAACGGCTGATGATGAGATGAGAAGATCCCAAAGCAAGGCATTGAATATAGTTCATTAAACTCAAGACACTTCAAGACTTTTAAGGGACTTGTAGGCACACTTTGCTATTACCATTATAAAGTTCTCTTTACTGTTTTTGCAAATAAACACACACACTGAATTATGCGGCCTAAACGACTGGTGAGCCCCACAGCAGGGCTAAATAATGAAAATGAAACTTTACAAAAGCGGGGGGGGGCAATAAAGTAATGATACAAATGACACTCTTTTAGCATAGGTACTTCACTTGTTATTTACAAGCTGCCTTTAGTAAAACTGGAAACCAAAGGGCTAAAACTTCAAGACATCAGTGACATTATGATATAGCCTGAAGTGTTTCTATTGCAGAATCATTTGAAGTGTTAGGAACAATGCGCATGCTGAAATGGGGACACATGGACGTTAAAAGAGAATCCTACTATGCACCATGTGTTAGCACAGCCTGCACATGGTGTTCTTAGAATGCCGGTTGAGTTCTCATGGTATTTTATCCATGTTCTCTGGACATGTGGTGAACATGCAAACTCCACAGAGCGGGGCAAAGATAACACCCTGAACCCTCCTGCTATGAAGGTGCTAACAGATTAACTATGCAAGCTGACCCAACGCACACTGAAAACTAACAGGGAATGCCCCAGTTTCTCGTTAATTATCGCCATACCTACACCCCATCACACACAGCCTCCATATGCAGTTTTGTCTCATAATAGATACAGGGTTATATTCAAGTTATTGTAAAAGCTATACATTATACTGTTCTCAGGCACCAAATCAAGAACAGAATACTGAATATCTCCAAATATTAACATTACTGACATAATATTTGTGGGCATGTAACTCCTTATGTAGCCTGAGCTATAGGGGTTATCTTTCACTCAGCAACAAATACCAGTAATTTGATGATCAGCTACTTGTGAAACCTGAACACAAACAACAAACTGTGAGCCACTGTAGGGGGCCTGAACCCACCAACTTGTGGCCAGGATGTCTGCCCAGACATTTTTCCCAGGGTGCGCTGTGGGAACACCGTGTTTATTGTGTAAGATTATTAGTACTGACTTCAAAAAGTCCTTACAGAGGCTCCAGGAAGCATTTAGCAGGCTTTGCGGGACATTCCTGGATGATAGGTGGTTTTAGTGCTCCAAAGGGTGCTGTGATTTTCATGTTCTATCCAATGTTCATATAAATGAATAGTTCATTCAAATAGTAGGTTATGAGGTGAGCAACTCATTCACATATATGGACAGAGGTGATAGGAACTGAAACCACTGCTGTTAATCTCAAACATGCATTTTCACATAAATCTCACTCATTTCTCTCGACTCCTTATGGGGGAAGAATGAGACAAAGCAAATATGAGTGTGATTACTGTTTTATTGGTTTGTTGGTTTGTACAGTCTCCTTAATTCATGGTAATGCTCATTTATCATAAGTCCCAAGAAAATCAGCTCCAAAGATGAGTTGGTTATAATCGGAAAAAAAAGGCAGGTACCATAGCTTATTTGAATGCCTTATTTATGCAAATTACTTTCACAATGCTGTTAGATACTGTACAGTGCACAAACCCATTTCCTAAACAATGAGCCCTATAAAGGGCTAAAGGCACCCTTGAGATTATAAAGCAATACCATGACTGGAGGGCTATTAGGTCAATTCTATCAATAAGACCAGCAAAGGAATTTTGAACGCTTGTTAAATTAGAGCCTGGTGAATCATTAACACCATTCACCTGTCTTTCATGCCATGGCAATGGCCTTTGTCAGGGCTGATCAAGGAGCCTTCACTGTGGCTCTGTCGGGTTGACAGTCAGGTGAAATGGTGTCTAATCCTGCAGGATGTTGCTGCCACTATGTTTTTATTATGATACATTTGAAAAAGGAAAGGTTAAAGCCTTGCAGTTGAACTTAATTTAACCCTCTGACAGATTTAGTGAAAGGCCCAGGCTACCCAGCTGTGCAGCTTAGTGTATCTTCCCACATGAGACTGAGGATGGATGGGAAAACATTTCATATGCCCACAAAAACACATTTGGCCCACCGAAGACCTTAAAGGACAAAGTTTACACAGGTCACAGTTACAAGCAGTTTTCAGTAATAACAAAAGTTTACATTAAAGCAAATGTGAATACCAGCGTTGGGTCTCCTTTACAGTTGCTTTTTGTAAAAGGAGCAATTTTGAAACAGGAGGTTGTAAGGTATGGGCTCCGACCATATATCCTCATGACACATGAGGGTAAGGGAAATATATTAATGTCGTGCATGTAAAGAATATATCATTGCAAAGCAGACAAACAGGTTAGTGTGATATATTTACATAGGGCACAGGTACACCTCAGAATCCATGTTTAACATGATCATGTAGTAAGGCTTGCATACATATACATTTGTGCATACTGTACTATCCAATATGCTTCTCTGTGTGTAACAATGGGAAGCATATAGTTATGGAGGTTTCTTTGGGTCTAACACACTATGTTAGCCCCATATAATCAGGCCTAAAAGCAGAGAAGGATGTGTGAGCCTGGGTACAAACTACTGTAATTAGACATTACAGTAAAGGGTACACATTATAGTAGTCCTTGTTGAGGAGGTAAACCTAATTTCATGACCTCCATTTAGCTGTATGTCTCCATTTGAATGGCAACTAATTAAGACCTTGAAGATGAATGTAAAACTTTAAAGCCAATGTTAATAGCAACACTGCAATACTATGCTTGTAAATCTACTGAGCCTATGGGTCTGGGTTTTTGAAATGCTATTAGACATTGAGTGGGTTGCTGCCCATGAACATTCATTTAGATTTAAGAAGATCTGAAAGATTTAAAATACATTGTGCATAAGCTTTGTTAAACGAAACACTCAACGGTAGGGAAAGTGCTCAACAAATAAGGAGCAAAATAATCCAGTGAGTCAAGTAAATTCTTTATGAGACAGTACAAGCCTGTTTCATGCCATAAGTAATCATCAGCTGTCAATAAAGCTACTCGTGAAAGAACATACCTTTTACTGCCTCTTGACTCACTGGATTATAAAATGCATTTACAAAATATATATACAGGTAACTTGTGAGTTGTTAAAGGAGATATTTTAATATATATTTTTGACCTGTATCCTATAGAAGCTGTCAGATCATGATTATGATCATCATCAACATCGACATCATTTTCATCACTGAGCAGACAATGCATAAAGAGCTTTCTTTATTGGTATAGCTTTGTTTATGGCTCAGCAATTTCAGGTTTAAAGGCATAATTTGGTTGTCACAAAATCATTAATAGCATAATTATTCATAGCATCAGATTTAAATGTCTCTTTTTTATATATATTTTTCTTTGATATGCTGTACAATACAGTGGTCCACTAATATTTTTTGAGGGTCAATCCAGGAGGTTACCCTCAAAAAGGTTTCCTTCAGCTCCTGTCTCAGAAAGAAAACTGAATTGGGTCTTGGGTCAAATGTCTGAAATAGGGTCTGTGGTCAATACAAGTTGAAGAGATTTGGATTTTCTGTTCTGCAAAATAGCCTCTTCAATGAACACCAATTTTATATATTTTAAAGCATAGCTAAAACTGCTAAATAAAAACATAACAATGATCTGTAGAAAAATGACCTAGGATATAATACCTTTTGTCTGAGATCTGGTGAGGTTTCTCCAATGTCTGAGAATGTAAGCTGTAATGTTAGCTCGTTAGCTTTTATCACTAAAAACCACCCATCCATTTTCTATACCCACTTATACTGGTCAGGGTTGCAGGAGCCTATCCCAGCATGCATTGGTTGCAAGGCAGGATCAGCCCCTGAACAGAGCACCAGTGCATTGCAGGGGGAAAACAGACATACACACACACCTAAGAGTAATTTAGTGCCCTTAATCCATGTAGCACGAGTCTCTTTGGACTGTGGAAGGAAACCAAAGGGCCCAGAAGAAACCCACATGGATGTGGGGAGAACATGCAAACTCCACAGAGAATGGACCAGAGCCAAGACTTGAACCCAGGACCTACTTGTAGCAGTGCTAACCACTGACCCACCGTGCCACCACTACATTAAAGAAGAAAAAAAAACTTAAAAAACAAACAAACACATAACCTTTAATTCAAAGACCTACAGACCTGAATAAAGACCTTATTTGAGGCATTTATCAAAAATCCCATTAATTTTTCCCATAATGAAAAAGCTCAAAAATGCTAACTTGCTGCTGGGGTTCAGAACTCAAAGTTGGACCACTATAATTGGTAATACATAACCTAATAACATATAAAGTAAATATACAAGAGGCCCACCCACCAAAAAATAAATTTCAGAACTTCCAGAGATGAAACATCCTGTCAGACTCCGAGCCTTTCCATCATGTTCTCCAGAAGTTTCTGGTGGTTACTAATAATTATTATGTAAAACAAAATAATGTATTCACTCCAAACAAACACACAATACATAATCACACACACACGCACGCACACACGCACACACAGTCGCTTTTTGTTCTGATAACAAAGAGTTTACTTGCTCTTTTGAGAATGTAACTGGGGATTAGATGATCAATTTTTGCCCAAACAAAAGCAAAAAGTGTTTTGTTGTTTTTGTGGTTTCCTTTCTTGTTTACTTATTTGGTAGGATTATGGAAGTGGCTGGTTGGTTGGTTTTTGCATGTGCCATATAGGGGGTCCACTCAATTTCAAGCTATGTAATATGTTGCCGTAACCGGTGTTGATTGGATCCAGAAGTCTCAAAGAGTCAGACAAATAGATACAACTGGAAAGTTTTGTCTTGTGCTTCCACTTTTTAATCTTATCTCGAAACACTTTGTCTGTTATCCTTGCATTATGCTGTTAAGAGTCTTCTGGTTCTCTTTTGAGATGGATTTGACAGGTTTATCATTTCATTGAACTCCAGTGTTAGCCCAACCCCATTCAAATTTACTCATACATACAATCTGCAGTACTTTGAATTATTAATGACCAAAGTAATTGATTTTCAGCATCAAATTTAAAAGTCAAGAAATTAATACTATATGTATTTATTTCTTACCCATGAAAGGAAATTACCCTCAGCATACAGGTTGTTACTTGACATTTGCATGAACAATTTCTCATCCCTTTGCAATTAGTACCCCATCTTACCACCCAAAAGCTGTGGAAAAATCCACCCTGGCAATAGGTACCTGTGCAAAGCCTTTAGCAGCGTATGGAAAAAAAAATGTTTATTCAGTGTTGTTGCAATCATTATGGGATTACTTCAATTACTGCTAGGGATTTACTTAGTGGACTGAATTTACCACTTCCCAACCAAGTGGGCGGGAAGTGAGCAGTGCTTTGAGTTTTGACCGGTGATTAGGATTGTAAAAGTTGTAAAGGAGATTATGCATCATGTGTAATCCAGGAGAAAACACATCTTTTATGACTGTAAAATCATTGCTGGTGCTGCTGTTCTGTTAAGCAATTAGTATTCATCCTTGTTTCATTATCATTTAATTTTCATGTTTTTAATGTATTTTCTTTTGTTTCCTTTCATAACATCCTGCATATCTTGATGTATTTGTACTCAACCCTACACTGTATACTGTTTTTATTTAAAACCCAGGTTTCTACACTTTGATGAATGAACTCTGCCATATAAATAATATTTAATTTTATTAAACTCTAGATGGCATGGACATTTTTAAGAGGTAAAACTGTTGGAAAAACCTGACTATGGCCTTAACCTGACAAGGATGAAACCAACAGAAAAAAACCAAAGGTGAAAAATCGATTGCCACATGACTGGCACAATAGCTTGTTGCAAATTATTATTTCGGTTGCTGTTCCTGTGCTATTGGTCTGATTTTGCAGTTATCTTGCTGATAACTAAACCTATTTTGAAATAACTTCATAACACAACAAAATGTGCAAAAACTCAGGGGACAAATGCTTTCCAGTATATCTGTAAATAATCTCACAAATCTATGCTCAATAACATATTCCATGATGCAGATAACAAGAACCTTATTTGACATATTGTTTTCCAGTCTGAGGCAGAAAGAGCTGAAAGATTTCAGGCAGCTTCAAATAAATGATGTACTTTCCAAGTTTTATCTTTTTAAGTCCCTTTGCCCGTTCCAAGATTCTCTTAGTGATATTTTATTCATCCTTTATAGGGTTAATATAAGCATATACATCTCACTATATTAAAAGATAGAGTCAGGTAGTACAACGGTGTCCACAACAGCTACCTCTTGCATTATGTATGCATATAAAGGGCTTGCTTGATTATGCAGGATAGATGACAGGTTGTTGGCTACAGTGTTGCGCCAAACCTAATCCTCATGGTAGTTTCATCAGGGAGCAAAATAAGGAATAGCCTCCAGGGATCTGTATTGCATTTGCAGTGGAATTCATGGAACTCAGTCTGATGGAAACTTTCATGAGCTCTGAGAACAATGGTGGAATGTCAGCATTGCCATCTTCCAAGGCTCTTCTCTTGGAAGTGAGTATACCTGTGGAGTAGCATGTGCCAGATGGTCAGCTGGGGGCAAGGTGGAGGGTTATGTCCATTGCCCTAAAAAAAAGAACGGAGAATGAAGATGAACCAGAGGGGTCATCCAGATCCCTGGCCCCGGGGCACAGTTCTGTCTGGTACACTCCAACGGGATCTTTGAGGGGAAAAAAAGTTGAGATAGGAACAAGAAAATATATATGGGGAAATATTTCACTTTTCAGATGAGAGCAGAGATCGAAGCAGTGCCTTAGATGCACTGCTCCTAGCTACACAGCTAGGATGGGTTAAATGCAAAGAAAGAATTGCCCCATGGGGATTAATAAAAGCAGTAAAAAGTAGCTCATCCAACGGTTAAATATTTTTCCTCAAAATGACCAAAGATACCTGAAAGAGTTTCACTGCAACTGTTGCAGGTGTGTGCAGGAGAGGCTTACCTTGACTGACAGAAATCACGGCATGCCGAGTCTGCCTCGAGCTTAGTACAGATGCAGCGTTGGGGTCCTGCCCCCTCATGTTCAGCAAGCGCCCTTGTGTTCATGTTTGATTCGCCAGCTGCACGCCTGAGTCGCTGAGGTCCTCGGTAGCTTGACATTCCATAGGGCACTGTGCGCCTTGGCGGAGGGAACACAAAACAGAGGCCATCAGGACCCACTTTCCAGAAATAACAAAGAACTTAGACAGTCCAATGGGGAGCCTAATTGGATGAAATGTGCTTAGACACACTGTGGCTTTTCAAATAAGGAACAACTCATTTTCATGTTTACAACACATTTCTCTCTGTCAATGTTGTGAATGTACCACCTCTCTCACTAAGGTGTCAAGTCTTGTAAGGGTAGGACTGTAAACACGACTTGCTATTGTGCATGATTACTAGCGCAAAACTTTTACATGGATGGCTTTAGAGAAGGGCCCTTGAAGCAGGGGATGTTTTCCATCTGCCCACAGCAGGTCACCACCTTGTTTTACTGTTCTGCACTGTGAGAAATAGGGGTTGTGTCTAAATCACATCTGTCAACAGTTTGGGTTTCAAAAGGAAGAACTTAAACAATCACTCAAACATAGAATACATAGGTTTGAAGCTATTTCTTAAAAGGGCTGAAAAAAATGTATGAAGTTGTATGTACTCTATTTACGATTATCCAAGAACTTAAAACAATTCAACCACAGTCTGTCTTTTCTCGTTTTTTATTGACTGTTGGGAAATTGCAATGGAAACTATAGGTTATGAAAAACACCTGTTCTACATCAAAGAAATGATCACACAATAGCGACTGGCTTTTGGATACTTACACTGTCTACACCTGGAGTTCCTGTCTATTCTGAACTCTTGTTCTTGTTCTTGGACTTCCAAAACTTATTCTGCTTTCGTTATACAATGTTTTTATTCCTTTTTTTTCATATGCAGAGGATAAAAAAATAACAAATGTTTTGGCTTTTACCTTCTTCACTGTGCTTATATCACAACTTAAGATGTTCCACTCTATTGTATGAGGAAAAAGCTACAACCAGCTGTAGACAGTTCATCAGGGGTTGTCAGAAAAAACACACAAGTAGAGCAGGCAGATGTGGAGATTTAAGAGAATAGTTTTATCCAACTTAAGACTACTTGTTCAAAAGTTATCAAACAGCCATAGAAGTAGAATAGTCAGCTATAGAAATACAAATGTCAGACCGAACAGCAAACTGGAGTAAACAGCTACACTACATAATAATCATTCCAACAGGGTAGGCGTTATGGCATTGGGCTAGGCCATTCGTAAATTTGTAGAGCCAGTTGTTGGTACCGTTACCTCAGGAAAAACAGAAGTTACAAGCTGGCCACATTTAAGCATACCAGGTTTATAGGGAAGAGGACAAATCTAGCTCCTCGTTGAGGCCCTCTGGTGACACAAGAGTGGAGTCTGTATCCAGAGGGCCTCAACAAGGGGCAGATTTCCCCCTTTGGAGTGGGGCAGGTGATTTTGCCCAAAAAAAAACCAACAATGCTTCCACTGTTCATCTATGACAATCTTTCAACAGGAATCCATCAATTACAAAATAGTTTTGGGGCATAGGAGTTCTCAGGAATTTAGAAGTTAAAGGTTCAAGTTACAAGTTACAAGTTGCTACTGTTCACATATGTGTGTATATGCTTCGCTACATATATATATATATATATTAAGATAGATGTAGGAAAAAAACTAATGCATTTCAGTACAAGCTTGTTTCGTGAATCACACACTCATCAGCTGCCTTGTACTGAAATGCATTACAGTTTTTTTCCTACATCTATCTTAATATGTCGCTCCTCATTTGTTCAGCACTTTTATCTACACCATTGATGGTTTCTGGGGGGGGGAAACAATATATGAAGAATATACTATGTGTAGATGCTGATCTTGTATCTGTAATGTTGTTTAGTATTATTAGTATTCATGTTAGGTTTAGTATTGTTCTGATCCCGAGGTGACTGACCTCTACTATCTATCTATCTATCTATCTATCTATCTATCTATCTATCTATCTATCTATCTATCTATCTATCTATCTATCTATCTATCTATCTATCTATCTATCTATCTATCTATCTATCTATCTATCTATCTATCTATCTATCTATCTATCTATCTATCTATCTATCTATCTATCTCTGTTACTCTGTTGATGTCTTTTTTTGCCCTCTTTGCTGCTATCTACACCTGAATTTCTCTTTGGGGATGAATAAAGGTTATCTTATCTTATCTTATCTTATCTTATCCAAATAAGACAGATTTTAGTGTTGCAAGTGAGTGAACATCAACTTTCATTTTGCCTCTCACGTATACATTCTTTTTATGTCTCCCCACAACTCTTGCAAAAAAAACAAAACAAAACAAAAACAAAACATTTTCACATGTGCACATATATTGCTCATGTATAGTCAAAGGGGGAAATATTGTCAAAAACACGGACTTAAAGGCTCATTGAAATGGCAAGCATTCTATATATGTTGCCAAAGTAGTAAAAAGGGAGAAGTGATGCAGCAGTACAAAGGATTCTGTGAGTGTTGATCCCTTTGTTTGACTAGAAGTTCATACTTTACTTCAAAGCAGACATGATCACTTGAAAAAAATAACATTTTAAAAGGAGGGAGTATTGAGAACGTGATCTGAGACCAATAAAAATCCTTTTAGAGGGGAAGCCTAATCCAGCGTCATGTGCTTTTAATGGCAGAAATATGTCAAGAAACTTGGAATATGGAATCTATGCTGCGAACCATCAAAATCCTTTTATGTTGGTAACATCAAATAGTGATCCACTCTAACAAGCCCTCTTGGAAAACTGAAGGAGATGTGATGATATCCATGACCTTGCTTTAATGCAACATTCATATTTTGACTTGTGTGTTGTAAAAAGCAAGTAAATCAGTGCATTAAATATGACCAAGTGAAAATAACAATGAAAAGCGAACATGTTTGCACGTCATTGTGGTGACAGTAAAGCAGTGGTCAGTGTCACTGACCTTATCCAAAAGAGAACTGTTTTAAAATCACTGCCAACCCCCAAGGTTCATTATGGGTTAGGTATGGTTGAAGTGAGTGAGTGATTTTTGGTTGTCTTTTTCCACTTTTCTGACCACCATATGCTTGCCAAGAAGAGACACTGCAATCTTAAAGTCACAAAGCATGACTGCTTTTATTTGACTGTTTACAGCTTGCAGTCCTGACAATGTGTCTACATGAGTAAAATCCTACTCTTGTACAATAACAATCAACCCTGAGGGCTGCAGTAGTTTTACTATGACACCTACACTTTTCTCTGCCAGAAAAAAGCCAGAGAGACTACTGCTCAAATAAACAACAGTAACAGAAGAATTTGGGCGTTTTGTTTTGTTCCACAATGGCCATCATCACGCCTGCCATCTTGAAAGGCAAACTAAAGGCAGGTTGTCAGGGCGAACACTTCATTTCTCCACACCTGTGACACACAGCTAACACATTTTGCCACACCCTAAAGCACTTTGGGGTATTATCTCACACAGGTTATGGACGTTATTTATTGAGTACTACCCAGTTGATAAAAGAAGATAAAAGTTACTTTGCTGTAGAAGTTCTAACTCTGAATTTTCACATCTTTGTTGCACATTTGCACACATCTCCCTCAAGCCTGTTTTTGTATATGAAAGAGAATTCTGTGTCATCGTCACAAATACGACAGTGGACAATTTAGGATCCGTGCTTGTTGAGAGGACCAAACAACAAAGACTGATTCCCTTTTCACCCAAAGCTTGGCAGTCATTGCTTGCAGGCACAAGGTACAAGTAAGGCAGGCTGCAAATACACCTACGCTATCGATTACTTTCATCCAATCTTCTCATTGCAAAAAAAAAAAACCATTCATCATCAAAGACAGCCAAGTGTCAGTATATTTGATTCATGGTTGCATTTTTTGATGATTGTCTATGTGTTCGTACATGCTGTCTAGTTCTCAGAAACAAGGAATCATTCACGTTGCAGAGACAACATCAGAGGCACTCATCTTCAATTCAGGTAGCTCAACAATTGTGAGAGTGATTAAGATATAAAATGTCAGCTAATCATCAGCTCGATGATTATCTCTGTTTTCTCCTTATCTTCTTTTTATCTGTGCACTTTCATTTAACATGAAATGCATTGCATTACATTTTAATGTATGAAATGAGCAATATGATACAAGACTGATTGATTTATTGATTGATAGATTGAGCTTGGCATGTAAAAACAAAGGCTGTTGAAAGTTGTGAAGTGAAAATAAAAGTGTTTTCACACAAATGTGAGGTGGTAGCCCTCTTGATGCTGTTTCAAGACCGCTGTAAACAGTGAAAAGATTTACGTCATTTACTTTTTGGCTGCAGCGTGATATGAACACTCCTGGAGGGTGACACTTGTAAGAGGACAGGAATTCATCTGGTTCTCTGCATTTAAGGTACTGTTTATTTCCAATAGGCACTCTAGCACTACAATTTATAGTATAATCACACGTTCCATTAGATTGACGTGGCTTCCTTCCATTACAGCTCAGTGGATTCCTGTTACCTATGATTTTAGAGGTCTTGATAAACTATATTACCTACCCGGTCTCTTCAATCTTTGCACAAATAACATGACTTTATGCTTTCAATCTGTGAGCAGTTGATATGCAAATCCTTCCCATTAACTTCTGTGGAGAGCAGATGCATCCAAATACTGTGCATTACCTTGAATGGTCATGATGCCTAGATAGTCAGCAGCATTGCAATATGTAAGGTGACACAAACAAAATAACTTACATTTTACGAGCTCCACGGGGCTCTCTGAAACTAGGCCTGTGCCAAGGCTGAACCCTTTGGAGGCCTAGCACATGAAATGAAAGTTATTTTTTTTGTTTGTTTGTTTTTTGTTTAGTCACCTGTTAGTTTAGTCACATATTGCCATCCTGATGACCATCCAGGACGTGACTGACATGACTACAGGTATGAGACCTGAATTGATCGGGTTAGGATTAGGTGTGAAAAGAAAGATCCTGCATTTCATCAGGAAAATAAGCTTCAAAATAGGCCAAAATTACTAGTTTGGTTGTAAATTTTTCAAAAATAGTAGCTGGGTAGATCAGTGTGCCAGCTTTCTCACTGGCGATTGCGGGGTTCAAACCCTGGTTGGGATGAGTCTCCAGTGAAAATCTGTGGCTTACACTCCTAATTATATACAAGCCAACTACCTCTCAGATGTATGTCACTTTGGATAAAAGCATCTGATAATTGTAAAATGATTACCTTAAATAATGTTTGTCACTAT
The DNA here is from genome assembly GCF_029633865.1 of Lampris incognitus. NCBI lineage: Eukaryota > Metazoa > Chordata > Actinopteri > Lampriformes > Lampridae > Lampris > Lampris incognitus. The sequence goes on from NC_079212.1 coordinate 29,344,766, forward strand.
TTCCACAAAAACAGAATAAAACCTAAAGAAAAAGAAAAAAATTCATGTGTCGGGCCTCCAAAGGGCTCTCTGAAAGTAAAACTGGACAAAGGCTGTGTCTGTGAAAATTAAAACTTTGTTGTAGGACTAAAACAAAAAATACATTGTTGGAAAGATCTCGACCTGAAGAATAACATTGTCAGTCTGAAGACCGCAAATGGCTCCTGCTTTGAAATATTGACCTCTGAATCTTGACCTTAGTGCATGTTTGGAAGGCTTGTCATTCAGCAATAGAAGGGTTCACAGACATGGGACCAACTAGTATAGAGAGCTCTTGACTGTAGCTACAGGTGCATCTCTAAAAATTAGAATATTGTGGAAAAGTTCATTATTTTCCATAATTTAATTCAAAAAGTGAAACTTTCATATATTCTAGATTCATTACACATAAAGTGAAATATGTCAAGCCTTTTTTGTTTTAATCTTGATGATTACGGCTTACAGCTCATGAAAATAAAAAATCCAGTATCTCAAAATACTAGAATATTAATTACATAAGACCAACCAAAAAAAAAAGGATTTATAATACAGAAAGGCCAACCTTCTGAAAAGTGTGTTCATTTATGCACTCAATACTTGGTCAGGGCTCCTTTTGCACGAATTACTGCATCAATGCGGCGTGGCATGGAGGCAATCAGCCTGTGGCATTGCTGAGGTGTTATGGAAGCCCAGGGTGCTTTGATAGCGGCCTTCAGCTCATCTGCATTGTTGGGTCTGCATTGTTGGGTCTGGCCAATCAAGCACAGTAATACCATGGTAGTTTTGGCACCGTGAGCAGGTGCCAAGTCCTGCTGGAAAATGAAATCAGCATCTCCATAAAGCTTGTCAGCAGACGAAAGCATGAAGTGCTCTAAAATCTCCTGGTAGATGGCTGCGTTGACTCTGGGCTTGATGAAACACAGTAGACCAACACCAGCAGATGAGATGGCACCCCAAATCATCACTGACTGTGGAAACTTCACACTGGACTTCAAGCAACTTGGATTCTGTGCTTCCCCACTCTTCCTCAGACTCTGGGACCTTGAGTTCCAAATGAAATGCAACATTTACTTTCATCTGAAAAGAGGACTTTGGACCACTGACCAATGGTCCAGTTCTTTTTCTCCTTAGCCCAGGTAAGACGCTTCTGATATTGTCTCTAGTTTGGGAGTGGCTTGACACTAGGAATGCGACACTTGTAGCCCAGTTCCTGGGCATGTCTGTGTGTGGCGGCTCTTGATGGACTGACTCCAGCCTCAGTCCACTCCTTGTGAAGCCCCCCCAAGTTCTTGAATCGGCCTTGCTTGACAATCCTCTCAAGGCTGCGGTCATCCTGTTGCTTGTGCACCTTTTCCTACCACATTTTTCCCTTCCAGTCAACTTTCCATGGATATGCTTTGATACAGCACTCTGCGAACAGCCAGCCCTCTCAGCAATGACCTTCTGTGGCTTATGGAGTATTGTCAAGAGGAAGATGAGAGACACCAGACCCAACAATGCAGACGAGCTGAAGGCCGCTATCAAAGCAACCTGGGCTTCCATAACAGCTCAGCAGTGCCACAGGCTGATTGCCTCCATGCCACGCCGCATTGATGCGGTAATTTGTGCAAAAGGAGCCCCGACCAAGTATTGAGTGCATAAATGAACATACTTTTCAGAAGGTTGGCATTTCTGTATTATAAATCCTTTTTATTTATTGGTCTTATGTAATATTCTAATATTTTGAGATACTGGATTTTTGATTTTCATGAGCTGTAAGCTGTAATCAAAATTAAAACAAAAAAGGCTTGACATATTTCACTTTATGTGTAATGAATCTAGAATATATGAAAGTCTCACTTTTTGAATTAAATTACGGAAAATAATGAACTTTTCCACAATATTCTAATTTTTTGAGATGCACCTGTAGTATGTGCCTATACCCATGTAAGTATAGTCACCAAGTGGGGCGCTGTCAAACATGGTAAAAAATAATTTTCACCCATTACACAATTAGGTATTTAAAATACGATCACACAAATATGTTTCCCATCCCCTTAAACCCCTCAGTATACTCTCAATTTAGTAATTACAACTTCCAATTCTAGGCAATACATTAATATTTAAACACTAGAATTCCCAAGAGTCACGCCATCTAGCTTGCTTGATACAAATCAGGAATCAGGGACATTTGTCATTTCATTCCGTGCGCCTTCACACATGAAATGAAATGAAATATCGTTTCCCCCCAGCCCACAGAAGTGCAACACAACGACGGCACATATCCAAACTACAACAAAAAAAACCTACAAAAACACATATATCCAACATATCCAAAAAAAAAACAAATCACTGTCCAAGAGAGCAAATGCCAGGATGACTGTCGGAACCGCTGGTCCGCATCCGCTTAGCCTGCCCTGCTTCCGAGTCCTGTCAGACCGCCCTCAGTGTTTCCTCCTCGGGCACAGCTCCAGGCAGGGCCATGGTCTCTGAGCTCACCAGACGCAGCAGACCAGGTTCCCCCAGCGGATCCAATGCCAGCTCTCCCAGCCAGACACCTTCGACACACCTCTCCACACTCCACACGATGACACCAAAAACACAATCAATGCTAGGCGAGGCTGTCACCAGACCGTCGTCGGCGTTATCATTACTGCCTTTCTGGAGTTTGGCTTAGTCTACCCCGCTTCCGCATCCTGTCAGACCACCCTCGGTGTTTCCTCTTCGGGCGCAGCTTCAGGCAGGGCCATGGTCCCTGGGCCCACAGGATGCAACAGACCAAACTCTCCCACCCCTCCCAGCTATCAAACGAAGACACAAACTTAGACGCAGACGTGGACAAAGACACTGCATGGACGATACAAGGTGACGCCACCGCAAACGTAAGTTCGCATCGCCATCTTCCCACACTGGTACTGGGTGAGGCCGCTGCAAACGTGAATTCATGCCGCCATCTTCAGTGCCATAGCTGTAGTTCTTTCGAGTTGCAAAATAGCATAGAGTCATAAAAAATATATAGCTACAGACTTTAGCGTAACGTGCATGGATAAGCAGACACATTGGCCCCTGGCTGACGGGTCTGACCCTTTAGTCGAGTGGTTAGTGATGTCTCCTGCGGCGGGAGTGATACAAGTTTGCGCCCCGGCCACGGCAGTTCCTGTGGTTGCTCTCCGAATAAGCTACAATATGAAATATTTACAGCAGCCGAAAAAAAATTACACTGCACTTAGTTGGTTTATCATTTGGGCATTCCCAAAACATATGCCCAATTGTGGCTTGGTTCAGGTCGCACCTAATACAAGTGGGATCAATATTGGGATGGAATTTGGACAGTTTCTCTCTCTGGTGTAATGTAAACGATGTAGCACTTTGAATTGAATAAGGCAATGCCTAAGACAGAGAGAGGTGGTGTAAATGCGCTGTAAGGAATATTTCCACATCCCTTCAGTGAGCTTGATCTTTAAATCCTGTTCCCAGGCTGACTTTGCTTTGTCCAAGGAAGGTGAGCCAATAGCTTGGATAGTCTTATATATTTTAGAAACATTTCCCTTGGTATCTGGGTCCCAGTCCAACATGATGTCTAACATGCTCTTTTCTTGCAGGACAGGGAACAAATAGTGTTCTTTGGCAAAGTTGAGAGCCTGGAGGTATCTAAAAAAGTGTGTCTTTGGTATATTAGGGTCCTTTTGGAGAATTTCAAATGAAGCAAAAACGCCATCTACAAATAGGTCACTAAATAGCTCAAACTGTTGTTATGCCACATTTGAAATGCCGCATCAGTCTGAGAAGGAGGAAAAAGATGGTTATGCGCCAAGGGCATATGGCCGCATGTACTATTGAAATTAAAGTGTTTTCTGAATTGATGCCAAATTCTAAGAGAGCTTTTTTTATCACAGGATTATTGACATGTTTAATAGTTCCCCCGGGTAGTGAAGAACTCAGTATGGATATTGGAGAGACTTTGGGATTAGAACGGGTCTCCATAAGGGCCCAGGTGGGGCCACTTTTATTTTCAAACACTGCAATCCAGTAAGTTAATTTAACTATGTTGGCTGACCAGTAATAAAACATAAAATTAGGCAGTCCCAGTCCTTCCATTAACCTAGGCATCTCCAAAATGTTTCTTTTTGATCGTGGCCTGGATCTATTCCAAACAAACGAAGAGATGTCACTGTCAAGGTCACAAAACATCGATTTAGGTAAGAAGAAAGGAATATTTGGAACAGATACAGGGAACAATGCAGCACTGTCATTTTAATTGTATTAACCCTGCCTGCCAAGGAAACCGGTAGTGAGGCCCATTTCACAAGATCTAGTTTTGTACGGTCTAGTAAGTGTCTGTGAATGTTCTCATTCATCCAGGTCATGGTTATCCAAAGGAGTTGAATCAAGTGCAACTGGACTTGGTATATACGGTATATACGGTTATCCAAAGGTTGGATAACCTTTGGATAACAATGACCTGAATGATTGAGAACATTCACAGACAGGTATATACGGTCTAGTAAGTTTTTAAAGTTATGGCCATATAGATCGTTATAAGATTGTGTGGCAGTGATTCCTAGATAGGTAAATGAACGGTGTTCCAGCTTAAATGGAGAGTTATTGTAGTTAAGATCTGATACTATTTGGTTAATAGGAAAAAGCAGACTTATGGAGAAGTTTAATTTATAGCCGGAGAGTCTTCCGAAGTGGCGAAACATATCTATAAGCTGAGGTAGGGATAGTTGATGTGGCTCTGATAGTTCTATTAACCAACGTTGAGGCCGGTTATAGAGCTGAGATTAACCACTTCTACAACTGATGTTCGGATAACTCGCTGATTTTAAACACAAATTAAATTAAAGAAATGATCATTGATTTCAGAATAAACTCCAATCTGTCCCCTGTAAGTGTACAGGACTACAAGTACCTGGGCACTATTATTGATAGAAAGAAATGAGAAAGAAAGCCACTTTATTTTGTCATTGTACAGTTACAATGAAATTTGTTCTCTGCATTTAACCCATTCTATTGCACAGGAGCAGTGGGCAGCTGCAGTGCCCGGGGACCAACTCCGGTTCGCAGACTGACATGGAATACTAACACCAATGCTAGGTTTGCAAAGGCTCAAAATCTCTACTTTTTAAGGAAACTTAGAAGTTTTAATGTGGATAGAACTATGCTGATAATGTTTTACAAGACCTTCATTCAGAGCATATTGGCGTTTTTTTATTCAGTGTTGTGGGGCAGCATTGTCTGTACAAAACAAGAACAAACTGAACAGGGTTGTTAAACTGGGTGGCAAGATAACTGGGGAACCAATGTGCAGTATTATGTACATGACAGACTAGTACGCCATGAATTTAGCTCACAAGATCATAGTAGACCCACTGCACCTTCTATGGTCTGATTATTCACTTTAACTTTCAGGGTGAATAGCATGCCCAGGAAGCAGACTAAAAGAGGCATCATATCCTTTGTCCCACGCAGCATTCAACTGCTTAACAAGCTCTGATCACATGGTCTGAATTTGGCACTCTCTGGCACTTCTGGAACTTGCACTTGATGTCCTTTATCAATTTCCCAACTGATGGTTTTGATGATGTTTTTAAAATATGTACACGTTATGTCGTATTATGTGCTGTCATGTACGGTTGTTGTTTTTTTTGTTTTGTTTTTTGTTTTTTTTTGCTTTTATGCTCTTTGTGCAAAGCAAATTCCCCTAGGGGCAATATAGGTTTCATTCATTCATTCAAATAAAAAAAAAAAACAAACAAGCAAAAACATTAATTTGTCACAGTAGTCTGTTTAAGTAGTCACGTAAGAAAGCACACACACACTTCAACTTGGAATCCACCTGGTATACAAGTATGGTCTTGTTAGGGATGAATGATTGATTGTCTTGCCTTGAGGCTCTTCAGTATAGAGCGATTTTCATTCACTTTCAGACAGCAAGTGTAATTCACATCCAGAGTTCTGAGATAGCATCATCTGAAGGCTCTGTAAAGTGGTACACTAGCTCCACCTGGCTTGGTGGTATAGCTCCCGCCAAGTTGGCTGGTATTAGCTCATCCTCTTGCTTACTTGCTTTAGTTACTTGCTCATTTTTTACCGGATTTTTTTTCTTCCAAACACCTACAAATGATCATGATGAAAAGTTGATGCTACCACAACATGTTGATTTTTCTTTACTGATTGTACTCGTGTCTCAGAGGAGGTTTGTGCATCCATTTTTGAGTGTACACATGAGGAAATGCAAACAAGAGAGAAAGAGAGCGAGAGAGAGAGATGCCCAGAGAGTGTTTACTCTTTGATGGGTTTAAATAAGGAAAGAATAAGATGATGGTAGCTGAGCCTCATGCTTTACTTACAAGTCGTTTTAGAGATTCATTTCCTTACGCTCCTCGAGGATCAGAACGATGGTAAGCTAGTATCATTTTTTATGTGAATCTTTCTGAACTTATTGTTTGTGTGTATGTGTGTGTGTGTGTGTGTGTGTGTGTGTGTGTGTGTGTGTGTGTGTGTGTGTGTGTGTGTGTGTGTGTGTAAGAGTATATAGAAAGAGTGAGAGATAAAGGGAGGTCGAAGAAAGAGGGGAAGAAAGTTAAATGGCTGGTGACAGATAGAGAGAGAGAGAATCTATATGTGGCTGCTTTGCATGCATTTGGGGTTGATTTGTTTTGTGACAAGTTGTCTCATTTCTGTGGCTCTCTACCCTGTCAGATCCATGGTGTGAGAAGCTGGTATAAGCAGACGTGGTGGTGTTTTAGTGCTTTGGTGGGTGGGTCAACCTCGAAGCTTGGCATTGGAGCTGGACTCCTCCTGGGCTTTCTTCCTATATTCAGTTTGGAGACTAAAGCCAGTGCTTTAAAGATAAATGTAATGAGGTGGGAAACGTCTTTTTTTTCTTTTTTCTTTTTTACATTTTTTTTTTAGGTAAATCACATTGGTATGGGTCTAGGTTGGTGGAACCGATGGTCCTCATGATAAATTCAACAAAAAAAAAAAAATTATTGCCCAGCTGCTTTGAAGAAGAAAAGCCATGCTTGTTCTTATGTCTGATCCGGAAGAAAACACACATTACGCTCAACCCACATCTGAATTGTTTATGTAACATGGGAGCATCAAAGATACCAAGGCCCATGTGGCATAGGCGACACACATGGGGTTCAGCGTGTTAGACCAATAACATATGGGCCAAGCAGAAAGGCAACACCCCAGCTAAAGTCTCTGTGGAGGCTCTTTTCATCAACACTAACAAATTCTCTGAAACACAGTACACCTTCCAATACAATACAATCACCCATCATTGACTTATTATTGCTGTTTTTCATTGTTATTGTTGTTTTCTTTTTTGTTTTGTTTTGTTTATTTTCATTTTCATAGTTGCATTTACTTAGCAGTCACTGTGCTTTGAAAAATATGCCCTGACTTGCCAAGAAGGAATAAAGTGCACTGTGTACCTTGAGAAGCCAACGGCGGTTCTGGCACAGAAAGAAAGGAGAACAAAGAATGCTTTCTCAAAGTCTTGCCAGGCGTCTTTACGGTAGACACTGGTAGGAGAGAGCGCCATTCCCTAAATCAAGTAGGGTGGGGTGTAAATAGGGGAATTAAAGCTAAAATTGCGTTGCTAATCTGCAAGACACTTGCTCAAAGCAGGCTACGTCCGTACATGGTCAACATGAAAAAAAATTTTTTTAACCTGGGGTCGATTTTTTTATTCTCCGTTTCACCTCCAGTCGATGTGTGCAGCAAACGCAAGTCATTACACGCTGACAGCAGCCATCAGCACGTCAATGAGCTGCGGGGAAAATGTACTGTGGCTCCACATTTCAAACCATCCTTAGAGCGCATTTTTCAAAGCCAGAAGGTCTCTACAAATCGAGGCAGGGTATAGACCGGCGTTGCCTTAATCGTGTCAAGGCTCTGTCAGCGTGTAAAGTAACTTCATCTGCAAACAGTTACCCCATCTCTGCATGACAGGGCAGAGAAGCGTATGCTCTCTGATCTCTGTCCATTCTGCAGCCCGTCTGCAACAGAGCAATCCTGCCTATTCTTCCCTGTATGAGATGCATTAGACTTTAGTTGGCCAACGACATGACCCCTTGATTTACTGTACCTTACATGCGTTTGTATGCCCATCAGTGCACTGAAGAAGCCCATGCCCTCATAGAAATCTGTGCTCATTGTTATATGACAAATCTGAGACTCCGCTGAAGGTTGGCCGATTTAAATGCTTGTGGCCACCTGGGTACTGAAACTGCTTTGATCTTTGATCTATGATTGGATCTTTTTTTGTGCTTAATTTGGGGGGCGGGGGTAATTAAAAACATGTTCTCTAGTCCATGAATGTGTGGTTTGCTGCTACTGTATGACTCATGACTGAACAATAAGCACAGTGAGTGATTACACTTATTGGCATATGTTTAAATGAAGCTGTATTCTCTTTTCTTCTATTGACTAGCAATCCCAAAATGACTTGCCATCATTAATGAACACCATTCACAGCTACTCAAAGTTACCAGGTTATTGAATCAGTTGGAACAAGTCTGAAGCGATGCCAATATCTAAACACAATGTGATTCTAGATGTATTCCAAAAGGCACGGTATACTGATGGTATACTGATGGTATACTTTGATTTTCTTACCTGGATTATTGAGCATGCATAAAGACATGGTATACTTAGGTATCAAGCTCAGTCCAGACCTAAGCGAGATAATAAAGTTGAATTTTGAACCACTCCTTCAAAAACAAACCTGAGGAAATGGGAGAAGCTAAACCCGTGCTTATGAGGCAAAGCAAATGTCATAAAAAAACAAAAAACAATAGCCCTCCTCAGTCTAACTACATATATATATATATATATATATATATATATATATATATATATATATATATATATATATATATATATATATATATATATATCTCCATGATGTTGGCACCCAGCACGCACCTAACCACATTTTTAAACAATATAGACTTCCTCTGCAGGGAGGAAGCCAAGATTCAAGCCAAGCAAGATGTGTGTGTCCACAGATAAAGGAGGGCCTATACACCAGATGTGAGATTATATTGCTCCTCATTTGAAATGACTAAGGTAGCCAACCATGGGTGGGAAAGTACATCTGGTTTGAATTGGCCACGATAGAGAAGAGTAATTGCCGCATCATCTCATTCTATCAATGCGATATTCCAATGTTTGAGTGACACGGAAAACAAACTAATCCGACTATTAAACACACCAGTGAGGCCTGGGCGAAGGCTCATAAACTGTACAAGATCTCACATTACAACCAGCGCTGTGCTTCACTTTGGCTCAATCCAGAAATACAAATAGGGGAGAAGAGGGGGCTAGATAATGGAATACATTACAATCAGTGAACTTTATAAAGATGGCACATGTATGTCATTCTCCAAATTAGTCCAAAAGTACAAATTGCAAGAGAAGGGAGACTTCTGGAAATATATTTAATAGATTAGACATTGCATCATTAGCAAGTTTCAATCAGACGAGGTAGAGAATCCAATTGTTAAATATTTTGAAACCCCACTCAGCCATAAAGCATCAAGGTACTATAATGAATTAATTTACTTAATTAGCGCTACATGTGAGAATTTGAGGATAATACAGCAGACAGACCTTAATTGTGAAATCGACAAGGATAATTGGAAACAGATTATGGCCAACAATGGTAAACAGATTACGGAAACTAGAGAGGGAAATGTATTCGATATAGAATTCTGCACCGATATCACTGGACTCCATGTAGGCTTTTAATAGGACTAACAAGTAGCAGTATATGCTGGGAATGTAAAAAAAAACAGAAAAAGGGATGGGCACTTTTCTGCATCTTATATGGGAATGCACTATGATCGAACCATTTTGGCATGAGGTGCTGGAATTTTTTGGAAACATGGGTGGGACAAACCTTGCCAGTATCCCCACCACGTTTATTACCTTTTGGGAGATAAAACCACAGGTGGCAAAAGGTGCATACTCAGTTTGGATGGTTGGTATAGACTCAGCTGCTGGAATCATACTGAGATACTGGAACTCATCCACACATCCGCGTGAAAACAGCATCATATGAGGTTATGTTGGCTAGGTGGGAGCTATGGGCCTGTGGGCATTGGGGATCTGGGATTACTTCATGGTTCATTTGACTTCTAACTAAAAGCTTGAATGTAAGACAGCCCCTAGCTATGACCAAAATACCTGACTCTGTATTATTCAAGCACACAAAACCCTGCGTGTTCATGTTTAGTATGTAAAATTTGACTTTCCTTTAATGAGGAACACTTGTGTTTCTCATTCATGTTCCCGTCCACTGTCCAGCTTGTTTTTTTCTTCTTTATTTTCCCATGTCTTGTACCACGAGTGTTTTTTTAACATGTTTGAAAATAATAAGAATTTAAATTATTAAAAAAAAAGAAGCTGTATTGTCATTTGCCAGTGTCTGACTAGCTGTCGGCAATGTCTGGTGGATCAAAAATATAAATTTAAACTAAATTAAAAACACAAATTCTCAAAATAACTTCCATACTGGCTGCCGAACAAGGGGTGGGGGTGGGGTTACATCGCCGCACGCGCACAGTCACACACACACACACACACACACACACACACACACACACACACACACACACACACACACACACACACACACACACACACACACACACACACACACACACACACCCTCCAACTGCAAACTTGCGTTTCGGCAGCTATGTACTGAGTAACTGCGTGTCCAAAAGAAAAAAGAAAAAAAAAACGGTAGCTGGCCGATGTGGAGGGGACAAAGAAGACCATTTGGGTCTGATCTTAAAATCCTCCCCTCGTACTGTTCTGCATATCAGCACCATGGACAGGGACCTGTGCAGAAACCGGTTGATAAATAGTGTAATAACCTTAAAAATAACACCGCCAGCCTACCAGGTGGTCTTCAGGAGGGGTAGAGAGAGGTATAGAAGGGAGAAGGATAAACAAGTTCAGAGAAATGAAGAGGACAGAGAGAAAAGGAGGGGTAGCTTGTTGTGAGCACATTAGGAGCTTGCAATAACAAGTTCCAGCTCTCCAATTATTTTTCTAAAACCCCATATGGCTTCAGAGTGGCAGTGTGTCTGATGTCCCGGCGGACCGCGCCCCCCCCCCCACCCACCCACCCACCCACCCACACACACACACACACACACACACACACACACACACTGTGGACGTAATTCACTTTAATGATTCGGCTTGACCCCAGCTCGAGTTACAGAATAAGCAGCACGTTCTACTTCGTCAGTTAGGAATAGTGGAGGTCATGTCAGATGGAATTTAAAAAACAAAAACAAACAGATCATAGTTCAGCCTCATCCCTTCCATTATCTCGCCTTTTGATAATTGTTTTTTTTTCTTTTACATTTTCAAAGTTTTCGAAAACGGTGACTTACTCGGGAGTGTTGATCCAGATGATATCCAAGTGACAGTAGTAGACGCACTCCTTATCCTTGTAAGAATAACACGTGCACCGTTTGGATCTTGACTTTGCCTCCCCTGCCCCGGCGGAGGCAAACACGTCGCTCGACTCCCGGGTGACAGAATCCGGGACACCTCGTGGTTTAGCTTCGGATTCGATCAAGGCACCCGACGTCAACGCACCTTGTGTAAGAAATACGTTTTAAAAAATAAAAAAATAATATGCCAAACAAGTGCAAATAAATAGAAGATGCTGAACTTTGTTGCGAGTCTCATACATACCTTGCAAGAGAATCAACGCCAGTACTGTGAAAAACATGAGTATCGGATGGATGGATATCCTTGCCATATCAGATATTCCCAAAGTCAATCATAATGGGGATTCGGCAAACATGTCAAATTAATCTCCGATGTTCGTGCGAGTGTAAAAAATCCATAAATTTCTGCGGGAGACGTTAAGAGTGCCGATCATCTCAGGTGGTCCAGGTGTGCGACGAGAATTCCTCGTTTGGCGGTTTTTTTGCGCGCGATTCCTTTCATATTTGACGTCCTCTCACAGAATCCCGTGCATCATTCGCGGGCGGACGAGGTGTCAACGGTGAAATGTGCGGTGCGGCTGCGCCTCGGCACGTTATCGGAAATGCCTCCCTCAAAACTCCGGCAAACTCGCCAAAGTGGCGCCGCACTTCTGTGCCTCGTTAAGGTGACTGACTGCAGAGCGAGGGGGATAGACTCGCATTCCCCGAAGTCACCCCGCCTTCAGAGGAGCACGCATGCGAGCGAGGATGATGCGCTGCGAGAGGCAGGGGTGACATAGTGCCGTCCCTCTCCCCTCTTTCACACGCAACAGCCTTGTCCTCCACGCTATGTGAGGGAATGGCGCAACTGATAAGGACCGCAAGGGACATGCCCTGTCTTTTATTTACGTAAATCTTCCTGAACTCAGTTATCTCGTCTATATGTGCGCGTGCGCGTGTGTGCACATGCAAAAGAGATATTGAGAAAGAACATATAGGAAGAGTTGGAGAAATATACTAAATGGCCTCAGTACATATTTATGGAGATTAAAGTTTATTTATGCTCTATTTGTGGCAAATTAAGTGAAACATTCATAGACAGGTTATGAGACAACGGGCCCCTGGGCATGGACGCCAACCCCACCCACCTCAGCACAGGCACATACAATCAAAGAACACAGCAAAGTAACAAGATTTACACCTCTCTCAACCACAGTATATATCAGCCAAGGCCAGCTTTAATATCTTAAAAAGACAGCCGAGATAAAACACTGACAGCAAGCTGTTATTGACACGAAGTCCTTCAACTATGTGGCGAGAAATGAAAAGTTAATGACAGCGACTTTACGTGGTGGCTCTTGCTCGGGGCCACCCTTTCCCATTGGGCCCCGGGACCTGTACCCAGTACGCCTGTACGGTAATCCATCCATGGACACCCATGGACACATTGGATCACCACTGACGTTTAGATTACTCTTCCTTTTTTATGTGTTGGAGGGTGTGGGTGTAGTAGGAAGTCTCTAGGTTGAAACTTACACACACACACACACACACACACACACACACACACACACACACACACACACACACACACACACACACACACACACACACACACACACACACACACACACACACACACACAGCACATTGTTTCCATATTTGACTCTTAATGGCTGGATGCATTCTGTTACCATGCCATCACAATTCACTGACCAATGACTTAAATTTGGGAAAACATTGAATTATTTTAATTATTATGTCCGACTGTGAGGCCGTACAGTACATAGTATCATCTGGAACTGATCACTGCCAGTCAGTCAGAAGGCTTGAAGGATTAAGGCTCAATCTACTTGTTTTAAAAATTCTCAATAAAAGCGGTTCTGTTGCCACATGTCCTGGCAATAAAGAAGAGGGAGTCAACCCATGCCTGCCAAAGTTTTGTTCCGTTCAGTGCAGCTGAAACATAGAGGATACACACTGAAACTCATTCTGAAATACTGGGATATTTAATAGGGCTGGCAACTCAGAGGAGAAATGTTTCAGAGCTATGGCCCATCACAACTATTGCACCAATTCCTGCATAAATCCCATAGGCCTGCAGTAATCCATGTCTCCATCGCCCTTGGCGTTACTGTTTTTACTTGTAATCCCGGCAGATGTGGACAACCTGACATCACAGGGTCTTGCTGCATTTAGAATGAACTATCTTTTACTAACCGTGGACACAGTCCAGTGATGTGCATACAGCGATTCATATTTTCTTCTTAAAAAGAAATCATAATCAAATGTTTTATGTATGAATTACTGCACTCTGTTTCTAAGTTTTATTTTATTTAAAAAAAAATGTGTTCATCTAGCATGAATTTGTCCACAAAACAAGTTCACCTTAAAAGATTAGTTGGGTTAGATTCAATGTTTGATTTTCTTTTTCTGAACAAGACTGAATTCAAGAAATTACAGTTACTGACTACTGAATTACTGAGGATATGAGCCTGTCATTTCTATGCCTATTCTATTTCTATTTCTATTTCTGATAAGCGGCTTGGATAGTGGAATGGAATGGAATTCTATGCCATGAGTCACATTTCAGAGGTCCTCATAACAGACGGCCATAAAACTTTACTGGTCATAAAACAAGTAAAGGATACAAAAAAATTATAGGATTGATATTGCAGAAAATTGCACACTAATTTTTTGTTATCGCATCTTTGATGTTTTTTTATTTTTATGACGGATGTGTGTTGACTTGCAGTATGACCCTTTCAATGGTTGCAGAGTGACTAATGACTACATCGGAACCATTTTTGTGTGTGTGTGTGTGTGTGTGTGTGTGTGTGTGTGTGTGTTTTCCAAGTATTTTTACTTAGGTTGTTTTTTATGCAAATGTGTGCACAGATATATTTCTTTTGTGAAAGCAATGTTACATTTCCAAATACAATACTGTAATGCGAATCACAATGTAAGGGTGAAACAAAATTTTCCGTCTTATCTGCACATCAAGACTGATTTTGTATTTACATTTCAGTTCAAGAAAATCACAGGATTAAGTAGAGCATTCAGGCGACATTTTGTGTTTTACAGCAACCCTATTGAGAGTCAAATTCAAGTCATGCTGTCACATGCTGGAAATCTGCACAGCAGTGATGGACAAAAAAGTAAAACACGAGGTTAAAGCAGGTGCAGAAAGTAAAACACGAGGTTAAAGCATAGCTCAATGCGCTTTGCTGAAGCCATGGTCAAAGGACAGGCACCAAAGGACAGAATATTCTGAGGTTTGAGATCCAAGAAACAGACAAAGGTCAAAACTATAAGAAAGAAAGGCGACAATCAAAACTGGGAAACACAACTGACACTAGTACAGAAAACATGGGCTTAAAATATTGAGAAATTAAAACAACTGGGACAAACATTTGAGCTCAAAAGGTCAGTAAACCATTTTTATACTTTTTGAGGTACAATCACATCAGTATAGGCCAGTGATGGTAGAACTTATTGTCTTCATGTTAAATTAAAAAAGTAAATGAGATGTATCACACAGCTGCTTTAAGGGAGAAAATCTAAGCTTTTTCTTAAGTTTGGGGAAACACATCATGATCAACCACCTCCAAATTGCATGCTTCATATGGGGCATCAAAGATGCCGAGACCCATGTGATGTACTGTAGGCAACAACTGTGGGGTTCTGCACATTAGACACAATAAAATATGAGCAAAGTCAAAAGGCAGAAATCCTGGTGTTAGACATCTAAACTCTTTGGGTAGACTTTTGAGAAGCTGGGGTGATGTGTTCTACTTCCACACTGCTACTGCCACTAATACAAGAGGGTAAACAGGGAGTGAATAAAGAAGAGGGCCCCTGGGCCTGGCAGGAGTTGAGCCACTTCACCTTCTGGATGTTTGACAGGTTCTTGTGATTGATCTAGAGCACAAACAGATGTTTGGCATATTTTTAACAGTGCCACATTTCCTCCACTGCCACCTTTACCACCAAAAGTTCCTGGTGCCCCACATCATATGTAATTGTGCTAATCTGGAGAGAACCATCTAGAAAAGAAAACACAAAGGTGAGGTTTGTTGTCCTTACCCCATTGCAAGAGCACTGCATCAACTCCCATGTCTGAGGTGTCCACCTCCATTATAAAAGAATGTAAGGGATCAGGTGAGCCAAAACAGAAGAAGAAAGCCCCTTTATTTTGTCATTGTACCTTACAACAAATTGTATTCTTACAATGAAATGTGTTCTCTGCATTTAACCCATCCTTTTGTGTGGGAGCAGTGGGCAGCTGTAGCACCCGGGGACCAACTCCAATACTTCTTTCCATTGCCTTGGCCAGGGGCACAGACAGGAGTATTTACCCTAACATGCATGTCTTTTTGATGGTGGGAGGAAACCGGAGCACCCGGAGGAAACCCACGCAGACATGGGGAGAACATGCATGCAGGAGCACAGATAAATTGTTTCTTCAAGGTATGGAAAGTCTTTTCCACCTCAAGTCAAAATAATGTTGGTCTTACCCTTCTTAGTGAGCACAGTAATTGCCAATGAATTGCTATGGAACTAAAGCTGCTAATAAACCATCGATAGAAGTTGTAAGATCCAGACTTCCAGGAGCAGCCTACAATGGAGTAGACCAAAGTCCTATAGCTCCTGAATATTTTTCTTTAATATCAACACATAGTAGCATTTTGATCATGATTCAATTACCTAGTTTAAAACCATATTTGGTATTGAATGAGACAGCACAAAATAGAGCAGTACTCCATATGAGAGTGAGCATTAAAAAGTGAACAGCGTGGAAAAAACTCAATGGCAAGAAGTCACTAGATGGCAGAGGAGACACCGCTCACTCTACAAATATTAAGATCTTAGCTGCAGCTATCTTGCCTGTCCAAGGCTATCTTGACCTGTCCAATATTTTAAAGCTGAAATTGCCACCCTTCATCAATATTTGAGGAAAGATATATAAGCTCTTCAGACAGAGACAATATCCAACACTCAAAAGCTATGCCATGATTTGGAGAACAAAATTGGAAAATTTCGTTAAGACCATAAAGAAGTGACGTTGGAGCAGGCTACCGTTCCTTTGATTTTACATGAAGCTTAACAGATCAGTCAAAATTTCACAGATCCCCAAATCCATCTCTTGCAAACTTTGAAGAACACCCATCTCCTGCAGCAGCACACTTAAACATCACACAAGGCCAGCAATACAAACAGTTTGTAAGCACACTTCCCGTTAGCCACTCCATCTTGTCCTACCTAGAACACTTAAAACTCGGACTTACTGAGCCCACTCTCTGCACCAGCTTGATGGGGGGCTTTGGTCTCCCTTGTGCCTTCACTCCTAGATTTTCCTCATAGGAGAAATTGTGAAAAGATTCCCATAGGATCTGTTCCACAATGTTTGCATCCATCATATAATTCTTCGCAAAAAAATTATAAAAAAAAAAAATAAAAAAATTGCGAAAGACAGGACTAACATTAGCCTACAGTACAGGGCTACTACACGAGGTCAAGATTAAAAATGCAAATATAAAGATGAACAATAAAGATCTGAACAGATTAATTAATCATTATAATATATATACAAGAACCACCAAAACTACTATAGCAATCACTAATTTATCTTAGGCTAATCTCTTTTTTTTATCTTATCTTTCACAGTTGTTGTGGTTACACCGCCCCGAGCTGCCTCCCCGGCACGTTCAAGCCACTCCCCCAGCTCGGACGTGCCGGAAACACCCGAGCACTCGGCTCGCGCTCTGAGGAGACGAGCGCTGCACTGCACCAGGTGTCTGCCATCATCCATCAGGCGCACCTGTGGCAATCAGGCAGCCCTCTACAAGAAGCCTCCCAGAACACCACTCCGTGCTTCGACGTACTAAACCCTGCGGTAAAGTTCTGACAAGCCCTCCAGCGGTTCTTGCATTCTGTTTATTCCCCAGTGTCTTATCTTCGTGTCTCTGTTTCCTCCCAAGACTCTCCCTCCGCGTCTCCCTCGTCCCCAGCGACCTTCACGTTTCTCCCCGGACCTCTCCTGCGATCTCCCCCCTTGTCCCTCTACCTGGACCCCTCCTTTCGGCCTCGACTTCCCGGATCTCGGACCCGGACTTTCTCGGACAACCCCTCTTGGATCACGGACTGGACTTTCTTGCCAGGTGCACGCACATTATTTCAACACCTCCTGGTCATTTACATACCGCACCACACATAGGCTAAAAACACTCACACATAGTTGTACACGCAAACCACGGGACACCACACATTTAGTTTATTCACACATCCCACTAATAGAACGTTTTTTTTCACCATACATTCCCCTCCCACAATAAAACCCCCCTTTGTGGATTTTGAAGTCATCCTGTGTCTGTCTTGGGTTTCGCCACACGGGTCGGGTTCTGGTGCGCGAGCATAACAGAACGTCGAAGCCATTATGGACCCAGGCAAACCCAAGGAGCAGACGGTCCCTGTGACGCCCCAGAGCCCCGTCCCCCTAGAGGCAGTAGTAAGAAGTCACAGCTGCCAACTTGCCTCTCTCAACTCAGAGCTTACTACTGCCTTCACCCGTGTCACCGGAGAGATCAGCGATCTTCAGTCCGGCTCCCAGGCTGCGACGAGCGCGTTAGACGCCCTCACCGCGCAGATCGCTGCGGTCTCCAGGATGAGCGACCACGCTGCCCTGGCCTCAGTCTCTGCCCCCAGCTCGGCCTCCGGTTTCCCCGTTCCTGGTCCCGACGTTCCCCCTCCTCCGAGTCAACCCCCGGTGCGAGCCTAACCTCCCCTGCCCCAAGGCCTTCGGTGGGGAGTTCGAGCTGTGCAGGGGTTTCCTTGGTCAGTGTGAGCTGCTGTTCAAACGCCAGCCAGGTATAGAACAGGAGAGACCAAGGTAGCCCTTGTCATGTCCCTCCTCACCGGCTGGGCCATAGCGGCGGTTGGCCATACCGAGCGGCTCGCCTCGGACTATGGTGCCTTCCGCCGCGAGTTCAATCTGGTGTTCGACCACCCAGCTGACGGGCAGGACGCTGCCGGCCGCCTCCATTCCATCCAGCAGGGAGCCAGGTCGGTGGCAGATTATTCCTTGGAGGTAAAGATACTCGCGGCAGACAGTGGGTGGGATGACACTGCGCTCAAGAGCGCGTACAGGAGGGGGCTGAGCGAGCCCATCAAAGATCTCATCGTTCGGGACCGCCCTGCCTCCTTCAACGAGCTCGTCGCCCTCCAGATGGACGAACGGCTGCGGGAGCGGCGCCAGGAACGCGCCCCGCGCACTGGCCCCTCCCATAGACCAACCCCCGTCCGTTCTACCGGTGCCTTCCCTGGGTCAGCGTCCCGTGGGCTCTCTCCACCCTCACACTCCCCCTCGCAACCCTGGGTGGCTTCTGGATCCAGGCCGCAGGAGGAGCCCATGCAGTTGGGTCGGTCACGGCTCCCGCTGGAGGTTAGGGAGCAGAGGATGCGTGACCACCTCTGCCTCTACTGCGGGAGGTCGGGCCACTACATCAAGGCCTGCCCAACTCGCCCAAAAAGACCCGGCTCACTAGTGAGGGGTGTCCTAGTGAGCCTGACGACCCTTCCTCAGCCCCAGCCCAAGAAGGAGCACAACCACCTTTTTCCGGTCACTCTCACCTGGGCTAACGACTCACTGTCTATTGGTGCACTCCTGGATTCGGGGGCGGACGAGTGTTGGATGGACATCTCGCTGGCCCGGCAGGCCGGCGTTCCACTCGTCCCCCTAGACACACCCCTCACAGCCCAAGCCCTAGATGGTCGTTCACTTGGTAAGATCACACACAGCACTGCTTCCCTCACCCTTTCGGGTAATCACGTGGAAGCTATCCGTTTTTTGGTTTTGCACGTCCCCTCAGCGCCCCTGGTGTTAGTGTAACCAGGTTAAAATTAATGTTTTTATTTTGTTTGAGTATGAAATATCACCAAATCCTGTCTGTGTGCTGTTATTTGTTTACTTTATTTTATGTCATTATTTACTTTTGTGTTTTACAACGACCGTCATATACGTGTACTGTCGCTTTAAGAGAGAGGTCTTATGGGTACGCGGGAGAGGCCATTTTTGTTTTGTGGGAGGAGTCTCAAGCAGCAATCGAGCCGAGCCACACGTGTTTCTTACCGTGGGACAGTTTTGCTGATGAGGAGAACGTAACCTTGAGTATCCCTGTAAGAAGATACTGCAAGCTGTGGGATAAAATACTTGTTTATCCTTTCTTACATCGGAGTCCCGTGGACGGTTTCTCCTTCCAACGCACACGAGTGGAGTCCGGGCAGTGGTTGAACTTCGACCCCCACGTCCGTAAGAAACACCGCTCCCGCTGGAGGACTGGACGGTTGTCGAAGGGTTTGAATCCAAAATAAATGGCAAGGTGGGCCAAATAGATTCCTGTGTGTCCCCGCTCCTTCCTTTGATCATGATGATGAGAGACTGAGGGCCCCCCACAACACCTGGGGCCCCACACAACTAGAACACAACGCAGAGCTACTGATGAGAGTGACGGGCATGCAGCAGGCTGACCAGCATAGGACTGCCCCCGTTACATTGGTGCCGTGACCCTCCTGGATCCTGAGAGTGACATCAGTTGCTCGCCGCGGGAGGCTGCTGTCGTCATCAAGCCCCAGACGTTCTCAGGTATTTCTACAGACTGTACACTCATGTTACAGTGGACTGGAGTTGAGCTGTGTGGACACTGGACAGTCATAGCTGTGGTTACCATGGACTGGGCTTGTGAACAGGACGTTTGTGTATATACTGAAGGAAGAAAAACACACGGGAAAAAAAAGGTTAATGATGTGATTGAAGGACTCTATTGATCTAAACTACTGGATATGTGCATATGTGAATAATATATTGGTGAATTTGTTGATTGTGTGTGATTGTTTCAATCTCTTAGTGATTTCTAGATTCAATTATTTAAATGAATTGAGCTTTTCACTTTTTTATTTTATCTGAGTGATAGAGGTAGGAACATGGCAGAGGGTGGTTCGTACGTAGGTGGGGGTAACATTGCTGATCAGGATCTTTTGGATCGCCAGTGTGCTATGGAGAGGGGGTACCAGTTAGATGTGGGTGGGGGTTTACGGCTAGGTGTAGGTAGGAGTTTTGGGCAACTCTTAGAGGGCGGGGAACCAGACACCAGAGCACCAGGACCTAGAGACCTGACCACATTTGGCACTCCTCAGTTCACCTCCACACGCTACGTAGAACGGGCCAGGCCAGGTATCGGCGAAGGGGCTGTGCTAGGTAACAGCGAGCAGCCAGTGGGTGAGTTAGCCATGCTCATTACTCGGTTAGCAGAGAAGATAGGAGAGTCAATCACTGCTAAGCTGCAGGAAACACAAGTGCTTAGAAACACACACACAGACAGTGCTAGGTCTGCTGAACAGCGTTTGGAGACAGCTCCTAGTGTTAGAGTAGTAATGCAAACAGACGCTAGGGAGCCTCCTATTTTCAGGGGCGATAGCTCTGATAAGTTTACAGTTCATGAGTGGGAGAGCCTTATGACTTTGTATTTGAGGAAGCGAGCCATTCCAGTTAGTGAGCAGTCACATGAGATTCTAGCTAAGCTTATGGGGAAAGCAAGGGACGTGGTGAGGATAAAGCTGCGCAACACATCTGTCGACCACATAGCGAACCCCCACATTATTTTTGATGTACTGAAGCAACACTTTAGTGACTTCACATACCCGAGCATGCCCCTGGCGGACTTTTACAGTACGCTGCCCAAGCCAGGTGAGGACGCTATGGAGTATTGGATTAGGCTTAATAAGACAGTGGAGGTGGCTGACGAATGCTTGAAGTGGCAGGGCCGTAGTATTGAAGAGCCAAGCCACGAGGTAAGCATGATGTTTATCAAACACTGTCCAGATCAGTCAATGTTTTTAAGTTCAAGTCCGCAGGGAAATGGTCTGCTAGCGAGAGGCTTGATGAGCACATGCTGGAGAGGAAGTCCCGTGTTGCTGCAGGTGGACAACGTGAAGCAGGCGCGGTAGAGCGTAGGTTCCATTCACAGGTTCATGTCCCTGTAGTCGACGTGGCTCCCGACTTGAACACGACCGTGCCGGTGGTGCCATCTCCCGTCCCGGCTCATGCGTCATCTACACCATTTTGTGCAAGGTGTCCTACACCGTCTCCCGCACCTGTCTTTGGCGGTGATGACTGTATGAGGAATTTGGTGAGCTTGCTAGACCGTTTGGTCACAATGCAGACTCAGGTTCCAGTTAGCGCTGCAGTCCGGACACCGACGCTGACTCAACCGCCAGCTAACGCCGCATGGCGGGTGCCAGACGCACCACAGAGGTTGTGCAGGGTTTGTAAGTCTCCGGATCACTCCACATTTTCCCACTGCAGCCGGGAGAACCGATGTATAAACTGTTTGTCTCCTGGTCATTGGAAGAGGGACTGTCCTCACCCTCAGCCGCCCAACCAGCTCCGTTCTCAGCCTGGTGGAAGAGCTGGTCGTCAGTCTCGTCCGTTAAACTACTAAACCCACACCTAGAGAGGGATGGTGTGGGTAATGTAGATGTATCCCTCACTGATGTCTCCGACCTGGCTCACTGGTATGAAGACAAGTGTGCCAAAGCACCTCAGGGTTCGCGTATGGTCATTCAGGCGACACAGAGGATTCAGGCTTTCAGTGACTTGTTCTATGCTCCTGTTCTTATCAACCAGAGTGTGCAGCTTAATGGCATGTTGGATACTGGCTCTATGTCATGCAGTATCAGTGAAAATGCAGTAGAGAAGCTCCGCTCTGGGGGTGTTTTACCTGAGAAGCAGCAGCCTGAAGAGAACATTGTCTTGATTGGCTGCGGTGGTCTGGAGACTAGGCCTGATGGTTTTTATGACCTCAACATGCAGCTTTATGGTGTTTCCTTTGTCATACCCACTCTGGTCGTGCCCGGTCAGCATGATGATCTGATAGTCGGCACAAACGTCATTAAACATGTGGTCCATGTACTCAAGAGTGGTACTGGGACATCGCGTCCAGACAGGAACATCCGTCTAGTCCTGACGTTGAACAGTTCTTGTCCATGTTCACGAATGTAGAGCGCTGGAGGGGTGGTGCAGTTCCTGAGAAGATAGGTACTGTTAAGCTCACCCAGGCCGTGACACTCTTAGCGAGGCACGAGCACTTAGTCTGGGGCAGACTTCCTGCTAAGGTGCCTATGTCAGCTGGAAGCACTGTTGTTGTGGAGCCGACAGACTCCAAGGCCATGCCACGCGGTGTCCTCGTAGGTCGACTTGTCACACCGCTCTGGGGTGATAGGTGGGTACCCATGACTGTTGTCAATCCATCTGACAAAGCCATCACACTGAAAAGGAACTGCAAGTTGGCTGATGTGTTTCCATGCTTGGCGATTGAGGACTTTAATGTTTTCCAGGGACTGCAATCAGTTGCAGGGAGGCATGAGTCCAACGCCACAGATAGTGCCTGTCCCCCTGTCCAGCCGGCTAGGAGTTTGTCAGAGCTCGGACTCCGTGACATTGACCTCAGCTCCTGTCAGGTTAGTGAGGCATGCAAGTCCCAGCTCACTCAGCTGCTCACCGAGTACCATGACATCTTCTCCAGGGACTCTCTGGACTGTGGCGAGGTCACAGGATACACACATCGCATCCATCTGGTGGATGAGCGCCCCTTTCGCTTGCCCTACAGGAGGGTTCCCCCAGCCCACTATCAGAAGTTGAGACAAGTGCTCACTGATATGGAGGAGAAAGAGATTATCCGGAAGTCCTCGAGCGCATACGCTTCACCGCTGGTTATGGTATGGAAGAAGGATGGCGGGCTTCGGATCTGCACTGATTTCAGATGGCTGAATGCTCGGACCTTGAAAGACGCTCATCCCTTGCCACACCAGTCGGACTGTCTTGCCGCGCTGGGTGGTAACTGCCTCTTTAGTACGATGGACCTCACCTCTGGCTTCTTCAACATCCCAATGCATGAAGATGACAAGAAGTACACTGCTTTCACGACTCCCCTTGGGTTGCATGAATACAATCGCATGCCACAGGGCCTTTGTAATAGCCCTGCAGCCTTCATGAGAATGATGATTGGGATCTTTGGGGATCTGAACTTCACGAAGCTTTTGTGCTATCTTGATGATCTTCTTGTCTTCGCGCCGTCAGAGGTTGAGGCTCTGTCGAGGCTCCGCACTGTTTCAGAGGTTGAGGGAGAACAACTTGAAACTGGCTCCGAAGAAGTGTCATCTGCTGCAGAAGCGGGTGCGGTTTTTGGGCCACGTGGTTGATGGCGGAGGTGTGTCTGTCGATCCCTCCAAAGTAGAGGTCATCTCCAACATGACAGTGCAGGATCTCATGGAAGGTGATGGGTGCACGCCTTCTGTTCGTAGGATCAAATCTTTCCTTGGTATGGTATTTTACTACCAGCATTTCCTCCCGAACTGCTCCTCCGTGGCTAAGCCCCTGTTCGCCCTTACAGCTGGACAAAAGAGGAGGGGGAGGTCAGCTAAGGATAAGAAGCCCCATGGCAGCTTCCGTAAGCTTACCTCCGCAGACTGGACGGTGGAATGTGGGGAAGCATTTGATCTGTTGAAGACGATGTTACTGGAGTGTGTGGTGCTTGCTCATCCAGACTTTGAGGTGCCTTTCATTTTGTCGGTCGATCCGTCTTTGGACGGACTCGGCGCGGTGCTGTCTCAAGTGCCCCGAGGAGAGTCCAAGGCCAGACCTGTTGGTTTTGCAAGCAAGTCCCTCAGTGCCTCACAGCGGAAGTATCCAGCTCATAGACTGGAGTTCATGGCGCTGAAGTGGAGTGTTTGTGAAAAGTTCAGCCACTGGCTGAAGGGTCAAAGCTTCACCGTTTGGACAGATAATAATCCGCTGACTTATCTCCTAACGAAGCCGAAGCTTGACGCGTGTGAGATCCGCTGGGTGTCTAAGTTGGCGTCTTACACTTTCGATCTCAAACACCTGCCAGGGAAGAAAAACGTGGTGGCGGATGCCTTGAGTCGCGACCCTTTTTCCAAGCCCGTCAGTCAGAGGCTACTTAGGGAGCCCTACCCGGCCCTTGTTCAGGAAGCCGACGGGGTTGAGGGGGACTCTGTGCAGGATGTTTTCAGACTCAGTTGCCAGTCCCAAACAGTGAGTAGTGCGCGATCTGGGTTTGCTTGTGATGCAGCTGAGGTCAGGGCTTTTTGTCAAGCCAAATGTGACTGGCCTGATGCATCAGTATTCACAGCACTCAGTTTGGTTCAGCATCTGTCGGGTGGTCAGGATACACTGCCAATGTTATCCACCGAGGAGCTCAGGTTGAGTCAGGAGCAGGACCCCTGCATCTCCAAGGTGTTGCCCTTTGTCGCTGTTCGGAAGCGGCCATCGAGACGTGAGAGGCATGGTGCTGACCAGAAGGTCCTCAGGCTGCTGAAACAGTGGGAGAAGTTGGAAGTCAATGATGGTGTCTTGTACAGGGTGACAAAGGACCCAGTGTCCAAGCAGAGGAGGTCTCAGTATGTTTTACCTCTGAGTCTGAAAGACAAGGCACTGTCTGGCATCCACGATCACGCTGGTCATCAGGGCCAGGACCGTACTCTCTCTCTTGCAAGGCAGCGTTTTTATTGGCCTGACATGGAGAGGGATATCAGAGCATATGTCAGATGCTGTCGGAGATGTGTGTTTGGGAAGACCCCAGAGCCAGCTGCTTGCGCGCCCCTGGAGAGCATTAAAACCTCCGCACCGATGCAGCTTGTGTGTATGGATTTCTGGTCCGCTGAGGACAGTAAGCAGCGGTCGGTCGATGTCCTAGTGGTTACTGACCACTTCACTAAGCTTGCTCACGCGTTCCCCTGCGCCAATCAGACAGCGAAGCAGGTCGCCAAGAAACTCTGGGATCATGTATTCTGTGTTTACGGGTTTCCGGAGAGAATACATTCTGACCAGGGCACAAACTTTGAGAGCAACCTGATTGCAGAGCTTCTCAGGTTGGCGGGTGTAGCGAAGTCCCACACGACGGCCTACCATCCTATGGGTAATGGCGGGACAGAGCGGTTTAATCGCACGATGGGGAATATGCTCCGTTCCCTTCCGCTTCAGCAGAAGCAACAGTGGCCTCAGCAGATCCATTCTCTCACGCTCGCGTACAATGCCACTGTTCACGAGACCACGGGTTACGCGCCTTTCTTCCTGATGTATGGGCGTGTCCCAAGACTGCCGGTGGATGTTATGTTCAGGCAGGTTTTGCATGACCCTCACGTTGTTGATTATGACTCTTATGCTCAGTCTCTGCTTTCCTGTCTAAGGAGTGCAATGGAGATCGCTCAGAAGCACTCCACGGCTGAGCAGCAGCATCAGGCGCGACAGTACAACAGACATGCCAAGGGCACTGTCCTGTCTGTCGGGGATCGTGTTTTGGTTGCGAACCAGAGTGAGCGAGGGAAGAGAAAGTTGGCTGACAAATGGGAGAACGGAGTGTACACGGTTGTCGGTGTCAACCCCAATATCCACGTCTACAAGATTCAGGATGCAGAGGGGCACACCAGGGTGGTGCACAGGAACCGTTTGTTGGAGGTCAACTTCTTGCCCCTTCCTGAGTTAGATCAGGGTGAGGAGTCCAGTACAACCAGTCAGTTGCTTGACTGCGCAGGGTCCAATGAGGAGGACAGTGCAGATGGCCTGACGGTCTCAGGGGATGCAGTGGGGCTAGCAGTCTCATCACTCGGAGACTCACCTAGATCTGAGTGGGCAGAAGCGGAAGAGTTCATTCCGTCTAGTCTGGTAGTCAGTCCTGTGGGGGCCACTGCTCAGACTCCACGCACCACACAACACACATGCACCACACATAGAGGCATCACACTCACTCGATGTAGGTGTTATATCTCACACTGATTCACACACCGGGGCACCACCCTCACTCGATACAGATGTTGCAGCTCGCACTGTCTCACGCACACAAGTAGAGAGCGATGGTCGGGTTAGGACACGCACAGGGAGGGTGGTGAGGTCAGTGAACAGGTTAATAGAATCTATGGCTCGGATGCCATTTCTACGGAGTGTGAGGGTTTGAACTTTGATGGAGGTTGGAGTCATTCAAACTAGTTTAATGTGAGTTATTAGGTGTCTATCAGACAGGGTTGTTTTGGGCCAAGTGCATGGTGTGGCGTATCAGGCGTCACATTGATCTAAGGGAATTCTGAGACTTGATCAACCTCATTATTTTCTGGACCTCGTAACCGAGGTAGCTCCTAAGTTGACTGGAGGACTAGGTCCTTCTTTTCACTTGTGCCAGTAGTCAGTGATGGGCTTTTCCTTTCCTCTTTCTCTTTTTATCCTGCTGTCAGGATGTTGGTGAATTTCAGGAGGGGTGAATGTAACCAGGTTAAAATTAATGTTTTGATTTTATTTTGTTTGAGTATGAAATATCACCAAATCCTGTCTGTGTGCTGTTATTTGTGTTTACTACATTTTATTCTATGTCATTATTTACTTTTATGTATGTTTTCCAACGACCGTCATATACGTGTACTGTCGCTTTAAGAGAGAGGTCTTGTGGGTACACGGAAGAGGGAACGCGGGAGAGGCCATTTTTGTTTTGTGGGAGGAGTCTCAAGCAGCAATCGAGCCGAGCCACACGTGTTTCTTACCGTGGGACAGTTTTGCTGATGAGGAGAACGTAACCTTGAGTATCCCTGTAAGAAGATACTGCAAGCTGTGGGATAAAATACTTGTTTATCCTTTCTTACATCGGAGTCCCGTGGACGGTTTCTCCTTCCAACGCACACGAGTGGAGTCCGGGCAGTGGTTGAACTTCGACCCCCACGTCCGTAAGAAACACCGCTCCCGCTGGAGGACTGGACGGTTGTCGAAGGGTTTGAATCCAAAATAAATGGCAAGGTGGGCCAAATAGAGTCCTGTGTGTCCCCGCTCCTTCCTTGATCATGATGATGAGAGACTGAGGGCCCCCCACAACACCTGGGGCCCCACACAACTAGAACACAACGCAGAGCTACTGATGAGAGTGACGGGCATGCAGCAGGCTGACCAGCATAGGACTGCCCCCGTTACATTAGGAAGACCGTGGTTGGAACGGCACGATCCCTACATCTCTTGGTCTACTGGGCGGATTTTGGGTTGGAGCGTTGCGTGTCATGCCAACTGCCTTCGCTCCGCCCACTCCCCGTCCAGCGGCCTCAGACCCGTGCCTCCTCCCACGGATCTCACTGGTGTTCCTCCCATTTATCACGATTTAGCCCCTGTATTTATTAAGGACAGTGCACTTTCCCTCCCCCCTCACCGTCCCTATGATTGTGCCATAGATCTCTTTCCCGGGGCCGCCCTTCCCACCGGTCGGTTGTATAACCTCTCCGTCCCGGAGAAGGAGGCTATGTGCAATTATATCAGTCCCTGGCCTCAGGAATCATAAGGCCCCCGTCTTCCCCGGTGGCAGCGGGCTTCTTTTTTGTGGCAAAGGAGGGGGGCAGCCTGAGGCCTTGCATAGATTATCGAATGCTAAACGACATCAAGGTTAAAAATAAATATCCACTCCCTCTTATGAGTTCCACGTTCGAGCCACTCACGCCACGGTGTTCACGAAGCTGGACCTGCGCAGCGCGTACCACCTGGTGCGCATCCGGGAAGGGGATGAATGGAAGACGGCCTTGAACACCCACCTAGGGCATTTCGAGTACCTCGTTATGCCCTTCGGCCTCACCAACGCCCCGGCCGTCTTCCAGGCGTTGGTCAACGACGTGCTCCGGGACATGCTGAACATGTTCGCGGTGGTGTACCTGGATGACATCCTCGTGTTCTCCAGGACTGAGGAGGAACACCACCAGCATGTCCGCCTGGTCCTCCAACGGCTGCTGGAGAACAGGCTCTTCGTGAAAGCCGAGAAGTGCGTGTTCCACTCCGCCTCCGTGGAGTTCCTTGGCCACATCGTGGAGAAGGGGCTCGTCCGCACCGACCCCAGGAAGACCCGAGCGGTGGAGGAGTGGGCACGGCCCACTAACAGGACGCAACTCCAGCGCTTCCTGGGGTTTGCAAACTTCTACCGGCGCTTCATCAGGGGGTTTAGCCGTGTGGCCGCCCCCCTCACTACACTCACCTCCAACCTCCGCCCCTTCTCCTGGACCTCGGAGGCAAAAGCCGCCTTCTTGGCCCTGAAGAGGCTGTTCACAACGGCTCCGGTGCTCGCCCACCCGGACCCGTCCAGGCAGTTTATCGTGGAGGTGGACGCATCGGACGAGGGCATCGGAGCCGTCCTCTCCCAGCGGTCGGAGGAGGACCAGAAGATCCACCCGTGCGCCGCCTTCTCCCGGCGTTTCAGTCTTGCGGAGAAGAACTATGACATCGGCAACAGGGAGTTGCTGGCCGCCCTAGAGGAGTGGAGACACTGGCTGGAGGGAGCAGGGCAGCCGTTCATCGTATGGTCCGATCACAAGAACCTGACCTACGTGCGGACGGCTAAGAGGCTCAACCCCAGGCAGGCGCGCTGGGCTCTTCAGCCGGTTCGACTTCACCCTCACCTACCGCCCGGGCACCAAGAACGTCAGGGCAGACACCATCCTTCCCCCGGCCCGGGTGGTGGGTGTCGTCACCTGGGCCATCGAATCGGTGGTGAGAAGGGCCCAGGCAATGGACCCCGGAACCGGCTATTTGTGCCTCCTTCTGTCCGGCCCCAGGTGCTGGAGTGGGGCCACTCTAGCCGTCTTGCCTGCCACCCCGGTGTCTACCGAACGGCGGCCTTCATCCGCAGGGGTTTCTGATGGCCCACCATGGAGGCAGACACCAGAGAGTTCGTGGCGGCCTGCGCCCGCAGCAAGGCTCTCCATCGCCCTCCAGCAGGTCTCCTGCGCCCCCTTCCTGTCCCCGACCGACCTTGGTCCCACATTGCCTTGGACTTTGTTACTGGCCTCCCCGTGTCCCAAGACAATAACACCATTGTCGACCGGTTTTCCAAGGCCGTCCACTTTGTTGCCCTCACCAAACTCCCCTCTGCAGCCGAGACGGCGGACCTTCTCGTCTCCTACGTCGTCCGACCCCATGGGATTCCCCTGGACATTGTCTCTGACCGTGGTCCCCAGTTCACTTCTAAGGTATGGCAGGCCTTCTGTAAGGGGATTGGGGCCACGGTCAGCCTCTCTTCCGGGTATCACCCCCAGACCAATGGGCAGGCAGAGCGGGCCAATCAAGCCCTGGAGGCGGCGTTGCGTTACCACCAGCAACCCCGCCTCCTGGAGCAAGTACCTGCCCTGGGTGGAGTACTCGCTCAACTCCATGGAGAGTTCGGCTACCGGTTTGTCCCCCTTCGAGTGTTCCCTTGGCTATCAACCTCCTCTGTTCCCCCATCAGGAGTTGGAGGTGGCGGTCCCGTCCACGAGGGCCCATCTCCGCCGATGTCGGCGCGTTTGGAAGACGGCCCGGGCCGCTATGTTGCGAGCTACAGAGCGGGCCCGGCGCAGCGCCAACCGGCGGAGAGTGCCGGCCGCAGCTTATCGACCTGGCCAGAGGGTATGGCTCCTGGCCCGGGACCTGCCCCTCCCTACTCTCAACCGGAAGCTGGCTCCCCGCTACGTCGGTCCCTACACCATCGACCGCATCGTCAGCCCTTCGGCGGTGCGTCTCCATCTCCCTACCTCACTCAAGATCCATCCCGTCTTGCGCCTCAAACCGGTAGCCACCAGCCCCCTGCCCAAGCTCCTCCACCCCCCCAGGGTCCTCGACGGTGGTGACATGGTCTGGGATGTCGACCGGCTGCTCGCCGCCGGGGGCGTGGGTACCAATACCTGGTGGACTGGGTTGGCTATGGGCCCGAAGACCGCAGCTGGGTTCCCCGGTCCTACCTGGCCGACCCCGCACTCCTGGAGGAGTTCTATCGGGCCATCGGACGGTCGCCCGGTGTCTCCCGTAGGAGGGGGGGGTCCTGTTGTGGTTACACCGCCCCGAGCTGCCTCCCCGGCACGTTCAAGCCACTCCCCCAGCTCGGACGTGCCGGAAACATCCGAGCGCTCGGCTCGCGCTCTGAGGAGACGAGCGCTGCGCTGCACTGCACCAGGTGTCTGCCATCATCCATCAGGCGCACCTGTGGCAATCGGGCAGCCCTCTACAAGAAGCCTCCCAGAACACCACTCCGTGCTTCGACGTACTGAACCCTGCGGTAAAGTTCTGACAAGCCCTCCAGCGTTCCTTGCATTCTGTTTATTCCCGTGTCTTTATCTTCGTGTCTCTGTTTCCTCCCAAGACTCTCCTTCCGCGTCTCCCTCGTCCCCAGCGACCTTCACGTTTCTCCCTGGACCCCTCCTTTCGGCCTCGACTTCCCGGATCTCAGACCCGGACTTTCTCGGACAACCCCTCTTGGATCACGGACTGGACTTTCTTGCCAGGTGCACGCACATTATTTCAACACCTCCTGGTCATTTACATACCGCACCACACATAGGCTAAAAACACTCGCACATAGTTGTACACGCAAACCACGGGACACCACACAGTTTATTCACACATCCCACTAATAGAACGTTTTTTCACCATACATTCCCCTCCCACAATAAAACCCCCCTTTGTGGATTTTGAAGTCATCCTGTGTCTGTCTGTCTTGGATTTCGCCACACGGGTCGGGTTCTGGTGCGCGAGCATAACAGTGCTTCGAATACCAAAAGATATGAAGATTTGCGAATAAGTCAATATAGGATCGGAAAGGCTGAACTGGTGTTCTCTGACTGGTTAGACGGTGTCAATCATTTTCAGGTTGAGGAAAGATCAGGCGGGTGGGCATTAAAATGCATCATAAACCAAAACTGTCATCAAAATCGTGTGGGGCACTACGTCAACTTAAATTCACTTACATTGGGTTAATGTAGGGGCGGCATGGTGGTGCAGTGGTTAGTGTGGTTGCCTCACAGCAAGAAGGTCCTGGGTTCGAGCCCTGGGGGTAGTCCAACCTTGTTGGGTCGTCCCGGGTTGTCCTCTGTGTGGAGTTTGCATGTTCTCCCCGTGTCTGTGTGGGTTTCCTCCCACATTCCTCCGCATTGGCCATACTAAATTGTGTGTGTGTGTGTGTGTGTGTGTGTACACATGTTTAGCTATCCTTGTGCGGACCAAATGTCCACACAAGGATAGCAAAACCTGACAGGACGTGCCTTGTGCGGACCACAAGCAAAAGGGTCTATTTTATGGTTAGGAGTTGGTTTTAAGGTTACGGTTAGAATTGGGGTTAGGTTAGGGTTAGGCATGTAGTTTGCGTGGGTAACGTTAGGGTTAAGGGCTACGACATGAATGTAGTCAATGAGGGGTCCGCAAAATGATACTGAGACACTACTGTGTGTGTGTGTGTCAGCCCTGTGATGGCCTGGCGGCCTGTCCAGGGTGTCTCCCATCCTCCCGCCCAATGACTGCTGGAATAGGCTCCAGCATCCCCGCGACCCTGAGAGCAGGATAAGTGGTTCAGATAATGGATGGATAAGTGAAGAACCCCCCCCCCGTGTCACCTGAGGAGGGCGCTGTGTTGCACAATACCCACGACACATTTTTAAGTGATTTTTTTTTTATTCACAGAGGAAATAGTCATCCTTTTTAAAAAAAAAAAAATATTTCTTGTTTTTCCCCTTATCCCACCCGATTAACCCAATGGCATACGGCCGGAACTCTTGTCGAATAACTCCCCTGGCTCACGGTTCCACAGGAAGGAGATAGTTTTAACACGTTTCCTACAAACTCGTGTCGGCTGCTCTCGCTATTTTACACGCTGAAGCCTCGCATGGATCGCATTACCCTCAGGCCGCGAAGGAGACGTAGGGAGAATGCTTTCGGTTGCTTGGCTGCAGGCGCCCGGATGGGCCAGAGGGGTCGCCGGAGAACGACGAGTTCCCGAACACTACACCGATCTACACCCACTATCCCTCGGGTAAGGGTGGCCTAATGAATGCCTTACCCCGTAGACGCTCTGGCCGTGACCGGTTACGGCGAGTCTGGGATACGAACCTCCCAGCCACATGACGCGCGGGTTGCAAGAACGGCGGTTTATTCCATCAGAGCGGCCGGAAATAGTCATTCTAATGAAGTGTTGGTATGTAAAAAAGATGTTTAATGTGATAAGTGTGTTGTGTTTTTTGTTTGTTTTGGTCCTGCTGTCTTATAGAAACCTCCTCTGCGTGGACGGTACTGTGTGAGGCCGCCGCAAATGTGAATTCGCGCCACCATCTTCCCACACCGGAAGCAGCATTGGCATAATTTATCTTAGTGAGTTATTCCCCAACAACGAAGTTGCCCAATCATAATCCCAATTTCCATTCAAGTTGGTTAAAAGTCTTTCAGATACCTGGGCGTGGTCATGACTAGGTGTATTCGTGACTTGTTTAATAAATTGAACTTCAAACCTCTATTTGAACGTGCCATCAAGGATTTTGATTGGTCGTCCTATCCCCCTTTATCCCTGGCAGGGGGAGTAAATGCTGTAAAAATTAATATTCGCTCTCCAAATTTTTATTTCTTTTTCAATGCATCCCAATTGTTATCAATAACTCGTTTTTAAACAACTAGATAGTGAAATTACCTGTTTTATTTGGAATAATAAACTCTAGAATTGGATAGGCCTTTTTACAAAGATCAAAACAGATCGGGCGCATGGGACCGCCTAATTTTCAGTATTATTACAGGGCCTTTAATATGCAAGCGCTCTCTTTCTGGGGTCAGACCTTTCAATCAGATGATCAACCTGCATGGTTGCAGATTGAGCAGGGCTCATGTCATCCTGTCTCTCCTGGTGCACTGTTATTCTCTTCCTTTCCTACACATCAGAATTTGCTTACACATTTCTACAAATTCACAACTATATTAGATCCAATACAACTACATTTCCTGCTGCACCGAATAGCACCCAGAGGGAATATTTGTTTTCTGTTGATCCTTCATCTTGGGGAGTAATATATCTCTATAACTATATATCTAATCAATCAGATATATCCTTAGATTTTCTCAAATCTGCTCGGGGGGAGGACTTGGGCATTGGCTTCATGGAGAAGCAGAGGATAAGGGCGCAGGAGGGTTGCACTCAGCATCTATATGTACCAGTCATGGTCTTATACAGTTCAGGGTATTGTATCATCTCCATATTTCAAAGGTCAAGCTTTCTAAAAATTATCCTAAACACTGTGGGGTATTTCCTGCCTTGTTTTGCCACATGATCTGGCTATCCCCCAAATTATCCAATTTCTGGAACTCTATATTTAAATCTTTATCTGATATCATGGGACACATGGTAGAACCTGACCCAGTGTTGGCTGTATTTGGGGTACTGAGGAGGACAGCCCTCTTAGAGGACTCACTTTCACTGTGGCGAGGTTCATAACCCTTTTAGCATGCAGATTAATTCTGTTGAACTGGAGACAGGCACAGTCTTCCACTTACACAATGTATGCAACACCTTAAACTGGAGAAACTCAGATTCACTTTAGGAGGTTCCATTGAGAAACTCCATAAGACTTGGCAACCCTTCATTCATTATGTAAAGGCTAGGCAATAAATATCCTCTTAACTCATTGCTACAATAACTAGGTTGTACCTCATGTGAAATGTTAATAATCACCAAGTATAGCATCTTTGTACCTTGGTTACCCTTACAGAAAAACCACATGAATTTCCATCCATCCATTATCTGAACCGCTTATCCTGCTCTCAGGGCTGCGTAGATGCTAGAGCCTATTCCAGCAGTCATTGGGCGGCAGGCGGGGAGACACCCTGGACAGACCGCCAGTCCATCACAGGGCCAACACACACACACACACACACACACACACACACACACACACACACACACACACACACACACACACACACACACATAGGGACAATTTAGTATGGCAAATTCACCTGACTTACATGTCTTTGGACTGTGGGAGGAAAACGGAGCCCCCAGAGGAAACCCACACACACATGGGGAGAACATGCAAACTCCACACAGAGGATGACCTGGGACGACGCACCAAGGTTGGACTACCCCAGGGCTCGAACCCAGGACCTTCATGCTGTGAGGTTACTGCGCTAACCACTGCTCTACCATGCTGCCTCACATGAATTCACATGTGCAAACCACATGTGAATCTGCATATGTCAAATTCACATGTGACATTTAACATGTGAAAACATGGTAAATTTTAAAATATGTGGCACACATGCAACGTGCAAATCACATGGGAAATGTAGTTTTGGAACATTTTCATGGCATGGTGTAATTTGTGAAACCCATGTAAATTCCCATGTGAAACCTATGGGATTACAAGCGAAACCCATGTAAATGCCCATGTGAAACCCATACAAATACCCACATGAAACCCATATGAATTTCCATGTGAAACCTATGGGACTGCATGTGAAACCCATATAAATTCCCATGTGAAAACCATAGAAATACCCTTGTGAAACTTATGGGATTACATGTGAAACCCATCAAAAATCCTTAATTTCACATGAGATCAACGACATATATTAAACCCATGTAAAAGCAATGTGCACCCCATGTAAACCGGTAACTTCATGTAAATACTCGCAGGCACCTTCAAGTGGGTGTGTGCACAATACAAAATAGTCTTCGAACTTACATTTTCTATAAAACATTTAAACCAACAAAACACAGGACTGTGAGCAGTCATGGATGGGGCTGGCAGATGTTGTGTAAGAGGAAAGAGAGTTACAGCAAAAAAACGAACAAAAAAAAAAACGCATTTACTCGGTATCACCCAGGACTCAAACTCACAGCCCATGACACCAAGGGTAAGCCATGAACTTGGTAAACTATCTGTTAGTGGTATGAAAAGAGGAATAGCGACAGGCATGGGCACAAGTCCATGAATACTGGGATGGCATCCAGCGCTTTACCTGTGCCCCCGTCCATAGGGTTAGTGGTTGTGTCAGGAAGGGCATCCGACGTAAAATTTTGCCAAATCAATATGCAGATTGACAAGACCATACCGGATCGAACAACGGTCAGCATTGGTACTGTGCCCTCACAGGGTCCTGATGGAAACTGTAAAATCTGCTATGTGTAACCAGGTTAAAATTAATGTTTTTATTTTATTTTGTTTGAGTATGAAATATCACCAAATCCTGTCTGTGTGCTGTTATTTGTGTTTACTACATTTTATTTTATGTCATTATTTACTTTTATGTGTTTTACAACGACCGTCATATACGTGTACTGTCGTTTTAAGAGAGAGGTCTTATGGGTACACGGAAGGCGGAACGCGGGAGAGGCCATTTTTGTTTTGTGGGAGGAGTCTCAAGCAGCAATCGAGCCGAGCCACGCGTGTTTCTTACCGTAGGACAGTTTTGCTGGTTGAGGAGAACGTAACCTTGAGTATCCCTGTAAGAAGATACTGCAAGCTGTGGGATAAAATACTTGTTTATCCTTTCTTACATCGGAGTCCCGTGGACGGTTTCTCCTTCTAACGCACACGAGTGAAGTCCGGGTAGTGGTTGAACTTCGACCCCCACGTCCGTAAGAAACACCGCTCCCGCTGGAGGACTGGACGTTTGTCGAAGAGTTTGAAACCAAAATAAATGGCAAGGTGGGCCAAATAGAGTCCTGTGTGTCCCCCCCTCCTTCTTTGATCATGATGATGATGATGATGATGAGAAACTGAGGGCCCCCCACAACATCTGGGACCCCACCGAAAATAGAACACAACGCAGAGCTGATGATGGAAGTGACGGGCGTGCAGCAGGCTGACCAGCAAAGAACAGCATAGGACTGCCCCCGTTACATTGGTGCCGTGACCCTCCTGGATTCTGAGAGTGACATCAGTTGCTCGCCGCGGGAGGCTGCTGTCGTCATCAAGCCCCAGACGTCCTCAGGTATTTCTATAGACTGTACACTCATGTTACAGTGGACTGGAGTTGAGCTGTGTGGACACTGGACAGTCATAGCTGTGGTTACCATGGACTGGGCTTGTGAACAGGACATTTGTATATATTGAAGGAAGAAAAACACACGAGAAAAAAAAAAGAAAAAAAAAGGTTAATGTTGATGTGATTGTAGGACTCGTGTGAATAATCTATTGATCTAAACTACTGGATATGTGCATATGTGATTAATCTATTGGTGAATTTGTTGATTGTGTGTGATTGTTTCAATCTCTTAGTGATTTCTAGATTCAATTATTTAAATGAATTGAGCTTTTCACTTTTTTATTTTATTTTTTATTTTATCTGAGTGTTAGAGGTAGGAACATGGCAGAGGGTGGTTCGTACGTAGGTGGGGGTAACATTGCTGATCAGGATCTTTTGGATCGCCAGTGTGTTATGGAGAGGGGGTACCAGTTAGATGTGGGTGGGGGTTTACGGCTAGGTGTAGGTAGGAGTTTCGGGCAGCTCTTAGAGGGCGGGGAACCAGACACCAGAGCACCAGGACCTAGAGACCCGACCACATTTGGCACTCCTCAGTTCACCTCCACACGCTACATAGAACGGGCCAGGCCAGGTATCAGCGAAGGGGCTGTGCTAGGTAACAGCGAGCAGCCAGTGGGTGAGTTAGCCACGCTCATTACTCAGTTAGCAGAGAAGATAGGAGAGTCAATCACTGCTAAGCTGCAGGAAAAACAAATGCTTAGAAACACACACACAGACAGTGCTAGGTCTGCTGAACAGCGTTTGGAGACAGCTCCTAGTGTTAGAGTAGTAATGCAGACAGACGCTAGGGAGCCTCCTATTTTCAGGGGCGATAGCTCTGATAAGTTTACAGTTCATGAGTGGGAGAGCCTTATGACTTTGTATTTGAGGAAGCGAGCCATTCCAGTTAGTGAGCAGTCACATGAGATTCTAGCTAAGCTTATGGGGAAAGCAGGGGACGTGGTGAGGATAAAGCTGCGCAACACATCTGTCGACCACATAGCGAACCCCCACATTATTTTTGATGTACTGAAGCAACACTTTAGTGACCTCACATACTCGAGCATGCCCCTGGCGGACTTTTACAGTACGCTGCCCAAGCCAGGTGAGGACGCTATGGAGTATTGGATTAGGCTTAATAAAACAGTGGAGGTGGCTGACGAATGCTTGAAGTGGCAGGGCCGTAGTATTGAAGAGCCAAGCCACGAGGTAAGCATGATGTTTATCAAACACTGTCCAGATCAGTCTCTTGCCAATGTTTTTAAGTTCAAGTCCGCAGGGAAATGGTCTGCTAGCGAGATCCAGGAGAGGCTTGATGAGCACATGCTGGAGAGGAAGTCCCGTGTTGCTGCAGGTGGACAACGTGAAGCAGGCGCGGTAGAGCGTAGGTTCCATTCACAGGTTCATGTCCCTGTAGTCGACATGGCTCCCGACTTGAACACGACCGTGCCGGTGGTGCCATCTCCCGTCCCGGCTCATGCGTCATCTCCTATACCATTTTGTGCAAGGTCTCCTACACCGTCTCCCGCACCTGTCTCTGGCGGTGATGACTATATGAGGAGTTTGGTGAGCTTGCTAGACCGTTTGGTCACAATGCAGACTCAGGTTCCAGTTAGCGCTGCAGTCCGGACACCGACGCTGACTCAACCGCCAGCTAACGCCGCATGGCGGGTGCCAGACGCACCACAGAGGTTGTGCAGGGTTTGTAAGTCTCCGGATCACTCCACATTTTCCCACTGCAGCCGGGAGAACCGATGTATAAACTGTTTGTCTCCTGGTCATTGGAAGAGGGACTGTCCTCACCCTCAGCCGCCCAACCAGCTCCGTTCTCAGCCTGGTGGAAGAGCTGGTCGTCAGTCTCGTCCGTTAAACTACTAAACCCACACCTAGAGAGGGATGGTGTGGGTAATGTAGATGTATCCCTCACTGATGTCTCCGACCTGGCTCACTTGTATGAAGACAAGTGTGCCAAAGCACCTCAGGGTTCGCGTATGGCCATTCAGGCGACACAGAGGATTCAGGCTTTCAGTGACTTGTTCTATGCTCCTGTTCTTGTCAACCAGAGTGTGCAGCTTAATGGCATGTTGGATACTGGCTCTATGTCATGCAGTATCAGTGAAAATGCAGTAGAGAAGCTCCGCTCTGGGGGTGTTTTACCTGAGAAGCAGCAGCCTGAAGAGAACATTGTCTTGATTGGCTGCGGTGGTCTGGAGACTAGGCCTGATGGTTTTTATGACCTCAACATGCAGCTTTATGGTGTTTCCTTTGTCATACCCACTCTGGTCGTGCCCGGTCAGCATGATGATCTGATAGTCGGCACAAACGTCATTAAACATGTGGCCCATGTACTCAAGAGTGGTACTGAGTACTGGGACATCGCGTCCAGACAGGAACATCCGTCTAGTCCTGACGTTGAACAGTTCTTGTCCATGTTCACGAATGTAGAGCGCTGGAGGGGTGGTGCAGTTCCTGAGAAGATAGGTACTGTTAAGCTCACCCAGGCCGTGACACTCTTACCGAGGCACGAGCACTTAGTCTGGGGCAGACTTCCTGCTAAGGTGCCTATGTCAGCTGGAAGCACTGTTGTTGTGGAGCCGACAGACTCCAAGGCCATGCCACGCAGTGTCCTCGTAGGTCGACTTGTCACACCGCTCTGGGGTGATAGGTGGGTACCCATGACTGTTGTCAATCCATCTGACAAAGCCATCACACTGAAAAGGAACTGCAAGTTGGCTGATGTGTTTCCATGCTTGGCGATTGAGGACTTTAATGTTTTCCAGGGACTGCAATCAGTTGCAGGGAGGCATGAGTCCAACGCCACAGATAGTGCCTGTCCCCCTGTCCAGCCGGCTAGGAGTTTGTCAGAGCTCGGACTCAGTGACATTGACCTCAGCTCCTGTCAGGTTAGTGAGGCATGCAAGTCCCAGCTCACTCAGCTGCTCACCGAGTACCATGACATCTTCTCCAGGGACTCTCTGGACTGTGGCGAGGTCACAGGATACACACATCGCATCCATCTGGTGGATGAGCGCCCCTTTCGCTTGCCCTACAGGAGGGTTCCCCCAGCCCACTATCAGAAGTTGAGACAGGTTCTCACTGATATGGAGGAGAAAGGGATTATCCGGAAGTCCTCGAGCACATACGCTTCACCGCTGGTTATGGTATGGAAGAAGGATGGCGGGCTTCGGATCTGCACTGATTTCAGATGGCTGAATGCTCGGACCTTGAAAGACGCTCATCCCTTGCCACACCAGTCGGACTGTCTTGCCGCGCTGGATGGTAACTGCCTCTTTAGTACGATGGACCTCACCTCTGGCTTCTTCAACATCCCAATGCATGAAGATGACAAGAAGTACACTGCTTTCACGACTCCCCTTGGGTTGCATGAATACAATCGCATGCCACAGGGCCTTTGTAATAGCCCTGCAGCCTTCATGAGAATGATGATTGGGATCTTTGGGGATCTGAACTTCACGAAGCTTTTGTGCTATCTTGATGATCTTCTTGTCTTCGCGCCGTCAGAGGTTGAGGCTCTGTCGAGGCTCCGCACTGTGTTTCAGAGGTTGAGGGAGAACAACTTGAAACTGGCTCCGAAGAAGTGTCATCTGCTGCAGAAGCGGGTGCGGTTTTTGGGCCACGTGGTTGATGGCGGAGGTGTGTCTGTCGATCCCTCCAAAGTAGAGGTCATCTCCAACATGACAGTGCAGGATCTCATGGAAGGTGATGGGTGCACGCCTTCTGTTCGTAGGATCAAATCTTTCCTTGGTATGGTATTTTACTACCAGCATTTCCTCCCGAACTGCTCCTCCGTGGCTAAGCCCCTGTTCGCCCTTACAGCTGGACAAAAGAGGAGGGGGAGGTCAGCTAAGGATAAGAAGCCCCATGGCAGCTTCCGTAAGCTTACCTCCGCAGACTGGACGGTGGAATGTGGGGAAGCATTTGATCTGTTGAAGACGATGTTACTGGAGTGTGTGGTGCTTGCCCATCCAGACTTTGAGGTGCCTTTCATTTTGTCGGTCGATGCGTCTTTGGACGGACTCGGCGCGGTGCTGTCTCAAGTGCCCCGAGGAGAGTCCAAGGCCAGACCTGTTGGTTTTGCAAGCAAGTCCCTCAGTGCCTCACAGCGGAAGTATCCAGCTCATAGACTGGAGTTCATGGCGCTGAAGTGGAGTGTTTGTGAAAAGTTCAGCCACTGGCTGAAGGGTCAAAGCTTCACCGTTTGGACAGATAATAATCCGCTGACTTATCTCCTAACGAAGCCGAAGCTTGACGCGTGTGAGATCCGCTGGGTGTCTAAGTTGGCGTCTTACACTTTCGATCTCAAACACCTGCCAGGGAAGAAAAACGTGGTGGCGGATGCCTTGAGTCGCGACCCTTTTTCCAAGCCCGTCAGTCAGAGGCTACTTAGGGAGCCCTACCCGGCCCTTGTTCAGGAAGCCGACGGGGTTGAGGGGGACTCTGTGCAGGATGTTTTCAGACTCAGTTGCCAGTCCCAAACACTGAGTAGTGCGCGATCTGGGTTTGCTTGTGATGCAGCTGAGGTCAGGGCTTTTTGTCAAGCCAAATGTGACTGGCCTGATGCATCAGTATTCACAGCACTCAGTTTGGTCCAGCACGTTCAGCATCTGTCGTGTGGTCAGGATACACTGCCAATGTTATCCACCGAGGAGCTCAGGTTGAGTCAGGAGCAGGACCCCTGCATCTCCAAGGTGTTGCCCTTTGTCGCTGTTCGGAAGCGGCCATCGAGACGTGAGAGGCATGGTGCTGACCAGAAGGTCCTCAGGCTGTTGAAACAGTGGGAGAAGTTGGAAGTCAATGATGGTGTCTTGTACAGGGTGACAAAGGACCCAGTGTCCAAGCAGAGGAGGTCTCAGTATGTTTTACCTCTGAGTCTGAAAGACAAGGCACTGTCTGGCATCCACGATCACGCTGGTCATCAGGGCCAGGACCGTACTCTCTCTCTTGCAAGGCAGCGTTTTTATTGGCCTGACATGGAGAGGGATATCAGAGCATATGTCAGATGCTGTCGGAGATGTGTGTTTGGGAAGACCCCAGAGCCAGCTGCTTGCGCGCCCCTGGAGAGCATTAAAACCTCCGCACCGATGCAGCTTGTGTGTATGGATTTCTGGTCCGCTGAGGACAGTAAGCAGCGGTCGGTCGATGTCCTAGTGGTTACTGACCACTTCACTAAGCTTGCTCACGCGTTCCCCTGCGCCAATCAGACAGCGAAGCAGGTCGCCAAGAAACTCTGGGATCATGTATTCTGTGTTTACGGGTTTCCGGAGAGAATACATTCTGACCAGGGCACAAACTTTGAGAGCAACCTGATTGCAGAGCTTCTCAGGTTGGCGGGTGTAGCGAAGTCCCACACGACGGCCTACCATCCTATGGGTAATGGCGGGACAGAGCGGTTTAATCGCACGATGGGGAATATGCTCCGTTCCCTTCCGCTTCAGCAGAAGCAACAGTGGCCTCAGCAGATCCATTCTCTCACGCTCGCGTACAATGCCACTGTTCACGAGACCACGGGTTACGCGCCTTTCTTCCTGATGTATGGGCGTGTCCCAAGACTGCCGGTGGATGTTATGTTCAGGCAGGTTTTGCATGACCCTCACGTTGTTGATTATGACTCTTATGCTCAGTCTCTGCTTTCCTGTCTAAGGAGTGCAATGGAGATCGCTCAGAAGCACTCCACGGCTGAGCAGCAGCATCAGGCGCGACAGTACAACAGACATGCCAAGGGCACTGTCCTGTCTGTCGGGGATCGTGTTTTGGTTGCGAACCAGAGTGAGCGAGGGAAGAGAAAGTTGGCTGACAAATGGGAGAACGGAGTGTACACGGTTGTCGGTGTCAACCCCAATATCCACGTCTACAAGATTCAGGATGCAGAGGGGCACACCAGGGTGGTGCACAGGAACCGTTTGTTGGAGGTCAACTTCTTGCCCCTCCCTGAGTTAGATCAGGGTGAGGAGTCCAGTACAACCAGTCAGTTGCTTGACTGCGCAGGGTCCAATGAGGAGGACAGTGCAGATGGCCTGACGGTCTCAGGGGATGCAGTGGGGCTAGCAGTCTCATCACTTGGAGACTCACCTAGATCTGAGTGGGCAGAAGCGGAAGAGTTCATTCCGTCTAGTCTGGTAGTCAGTCCTGTGGGGGCCACTGCTCAGTCTCCACCCAACACACACGCACCACACAACACACATGCACCACACATAGAGGCATCACACTCACTCGATGTAGGTGTTATATCTCACACTGATTCGCACACAGGGGCACCACCCTCACTCGATACAGATGTTGCAGCTCGCACTGTCTCACGCACACAAGTAGAGAGCGATGGTCGGGTTAGGACACGCACAGGGAGGGTGGTGAGGTCAGTGAACAGGTTAATAGAATCTATGACTCAGATGCCATTTCTACGGAGTGTGAGGGTTTGAACTTTGATGGAGGTTGGAGTCATTCAAACTAGTTTAATGTGAGTTATTAGGTGTCTATCAGACAGGGTTGTTTTGGGCCAAGTGCATGGTGTGGCGTATCAGGCGTCACATTGATCTAAGGGAATTCTGAGACTTGATCAACCTCATTATTTTCTGGACCTCGTAACCGAGGTAGCTCCTAAGTTGACTGGAGGACTAGGTCCTTCTTTTCACTTGTGCCAGTAGTCAGTGATGGGCTTTTCCTTTCCTCTTTCTCTTTTTATCCTGCTGTCAGGATGTTGGTGAATTTCAGGAGGGGTGAATGTAACCAGGTTAAAATTAATGTTTTTATTTTATTTTGTTTGAGTATGAAATATCACCAAATCCTGTCTGTGTGCTGTTATTTGTGTTTACTACATTTTATTTTATGTCATTATTTACTTTTATGTGTTTTACAACGACCGTCATATACGTGTACTGTCGTTTTAAGAGAGAGGTCTTATGGGTACACGGAAGGCGGAACGCGGGAGAGGCCATTTTTGTTTTGTGGGAGGAGTCTCAAGCAGCAATCGAGCCGAGCCACGCGTGTTTCTTACCGTAGGACAGTTTTGCTGGTTGAGGAGAACGTAACCTTGAGTATCCCTGTAAGAAGATACTGCAAGCTGTGGGATAAAATACTTGTTTATCCTTTCTTACATCGGAGTCCCGTGGACGGTTTCTCCTTCTAACGCACACGAGTGAAGTCCGGGTAGTGGTTGAACTTCGACCCCCACGTCCGTAAGAAACACCGCTCCCGCTGGAGGACTGGACG
Source organism: Lampris incognitus (assembly GCF_029633865.1). Taxonomy (NCBI): domain Eukaryota; kingdom Metazoa; phylum Chordata; class Actinopteri; order Lampriformes; family Lampridae; genus Lampris; species Lampris incognitus. The sequence continues at coordinate 29,388,296 of NC_079212.1, forward strand.
TTTGTCGAAGAGTTTGAAACCAAAATAAATGGCAAGGTGGGCCAAATAGAGTCCTGTGTGTCCCCCCCTCCTTCTTTGATCATGATGATGATGATGATGATGAGAAACTGAGGGCCCCCCACAACATCTGGGACCCCAACGAAAATAGAACACAACGCAGAGCTGATGATGGAAGTGATGGGCGTGCAGCAGGCTGACCAGCAAAGAACAGCATAGGACTGCCCCCGTTACATATGGTGACCCCTGAAAAACAGGGAAAAAGCTGAAAGAAGGAAAAAAAAGTGGTATGAAAAGAGGAGGTGCCGTGCTGTGACTGAGACAGCCAGCAGGATGCATGACAGGATCTGTCTATCCATACAAAGGCAAATTTCAAACCAGTGTCAAATATTCTCTTTTCAAGATACAATTTTGAGAATTTGGGTACTTCATCTGGACAACATTAGAGATGTCTGTCATTTATTTGTACAAGTATGGAATGCTCCATGAGCGAATAACTGATGTTTGAAGATGCTCCATTTTCCATTGACTACAATAAAGGCAGAATTCAAATCGAAATGAAATTCTGTATCTTTCATCGACCAAGACAAGAAAACATTTTATATTTTTAAATGAAGATTGGACATTGAGTAAGCAGCAATTCACTGTGGCTAAACGGCACCATATTCTTCTGTAAGGTCTGTGGCCATGTTTCGCACAGTGGTAAAGTTAAAACAAATATAGGTGATGCAAATGTATTAACAAAACTGTGTGTATAGAAAGGAACAAAATGCCCTCTAAGAATCAAATGAAGGAGGCAAAATATGTCTACTGGGAAAAAAAGTTAAATTCTTTGAGAATTTACAACAACAATTTACTGTTTATCTGTGTGTGTGTGTGTGTGTGTGTGTGTGTGTGTGTGTGTGTGTGTGTGAGTGAGTGAGTGAGTGAGCGCGCGCGCGCATGCGTGCACGCACACATTTCGTACAGGGTGATGTGATGCATCTAGTGCAGTAGTTAGAGGGCAGATGCATGCTAGCTTATCGCCTGCTTTTCTAACCTCTCGCGTACATCTTGCTGCCACTGGCTAGCCCTTGTGATGAACGAGGAAGCATTGCCCAGTGCGTAAGCCTCCCCCGACCAGTACAGAGCCTTTTCTTTGTCAAGACCTCTGCCAGGCCTCCTTGTGGCCACACACGATAACTGGGTGCCTTGCGGCCTCAGGCACACTTAGTAGGGGATCTCAGAGCTGCAGTGGTCCCCAGAGGCTGTTCATGGCCAACCACTGCCCGTCTGCCTTGTGGGAAGTCTATTGAGACAAAGTCTAGGGGAGCACACCCTGAGAGAAAAGCAACATGTTTGGCGGGACACATTAGGCGGTTTTCCAACAGTGTGCAGTTTCTGGCAGCCCCCTGCAGTCATGATGGGTGACTGGTCATCCTGGGTATAAGCCCTTGCCACCAGGACCAACCTGTCATGGCCAAGACAGTGCTACTGAGGACTATGCACCCCCTGTGGCACTCTACAAACCTCCTTGCATAGCTCTCCACCTGTAACCATGGTGTACACTATCTGGCCTTACATGTGGTTGAAGTCTGGTGGCGTTGGGGTGTCTGGTGATGGGAGCAGGGTAGAATGGCTTGGGAGCTCCTAGCCAGAGCGCTGCACATTGGCGGCATGGGGTATATGGTCACTAACAGCTGGGATTGAGTGGCAGCTGCTTTCGGCAGACCCCCGTGTGACTGATCAGCCCTATTTAGGGACCACACCACTCACTCCAACAGGGGAGGGGCCTAGAAAAGGTGGCCTAAAAATTGTCCACTCAGCCAAACTCCTGGGTAGGTTACCATGCCTACCGGGAATTCCATCCTGTGGTAAAAACAAGAAAATGATTCCATTCAAATTGGCAATATGGAATGTTAGGACTCTCCTTGATAATGATGGCAACAGACCACATCAAAGGGCCACACTGACTGCTGAGGAACTAAGACGCTATGACGTGGACATCGCTGCTCTCAGTGAAATCAGGCTCCTGGGTGAAGGCTCCCTGAGAGAGGAAAGAGAGGGGTACACCTTCTTCTGTAGCGGCTATCTCCCTGGCGGACAACATCAGCATGGTGTTGGACTGGCCATCTAGAACAGCGTTCTACTCAGCCTCACTGAAACGCCCACAGGACTAAGTGAGAGGCTAATGACCCTCCGTATCCCCCTTGCAAAGGCACACTATGCTACTCTGTTAATTGCATATACACCAACACTACCCTCTGACAATGGTGTAAAGGAAAGCTTCTACCAGCAACTAGACGAGGCCCTTCATTGTATCCCAAAAAAGGACAAGATCCTTCTTCTGGGAGACTGTAATGCTTGGGTAGGAAAGAACAATGGTATATGGAGTGGAGTATTAGGTAGGCATGGGGTTGGTCAGGTTAATGCAAATGGTCTGAGGCTGCTAACACTTTGTGTAGAGCATGACCTCCGCATTATAAACACACTGTTTCAGCAGAAGACCAAATACAAAACATCCTGGACGCACCCAGGATCTAAACACTGGCACCTGATTGATTATATCATAACAAGACGTATTGACACTAGTGATGTCTCGCTGAATGGATCGCCACCTGATCATGACCAAACTCCACACCAAAGTGCCCCCCCACATACACACACACACACAACATCTCAAGAAACCCATAAAAAAAGAAATTGAACTGTGCTAAATTGAAGTCAGCCCCAGCACAGAATGAGCTCCGTCGCTCTGTAGGCACGATGGAACTCAAATATGGGGCCATTCTGAGGTCTGACAATTCTATGGCTCAGAAATGGACCTTCCTAATCTGGTCTCCTGCACACACAGTATATCTACCTTCCTTCTCTCCATCATATCAGACAGCTCTCTCACTTTACCAGTCATAGTGCCAACATTCAAAGTTTCAACTCACCTCTATGCTCTTACACTTCCTCCTCTCCCACTGCCTCTGGACATGCCTTCCCTCTCTCCTTCTCCATCGCCAAACAGTAGCTTAGTTTCCATCGGCACCCTGCTGGCCAACAGTACCAGTGGCAGTCATTGGTAACCCGGGCCTCGACTGATCCGGTCTGGAAATCTGATTTGTGATCCATATATTTGATTTGGGATGAACAGATCAGTGACTTTCAGCTATGTTATATGGTTTGGAGACAGTGGCACTGACAAAAAGACAGGAGGCAGAGCCGGAGGTGGCAGAGTTGAAGATGTTAAGATTTTCACTGGGAGTGATGAAGAAGGACAGGATTAGGAACGAGTATATTAGAGGAACAGCTCAAGTTGGACAGTTTGGACACAAAGCAAGAAAAGCGAGCTTGAGAAGGCTTGGACATGTGTGGAGGAGAGACGCTGGGTATACTGGGAGAAGGATGCTGAATATGGAGCTGCCAGGGAAGAGGAAAAGAGGAAGGCCAAAGAGGAGGTTTATGGATGTGGTGAGAGAGGACATGCAGGTGGCTGGTGTGACAGAGGATGATGTAGAGGATAGAAAGAAATGGAAACGGACGATCCGCTGTGGCGGCCCCTAACGGCAGCAGCCAAAATAGTAGTAGAAGTAGTAGTATATTTGATTTGGCAAAGGTTTAAAGCTGGATGCCCTTCCTGACACAACGCTCCCAATTTATCCAGGCTTGAGACCAGCACTAAGAAGGCATTGGCTTGTACACCTCAGTGGCTTGGCTATCTTATGTTCCAAATGTATACACTATATACTCACCTACCATCCACCTCACGACTACATACTATATTATATACCCATGTTACAGCCACAACAGTAACAGCAATAATTTGTAACCAGTATACAGTAGTTGTACGTGTATTTACAATTATACATTTGTATTGCTCACCTGTTTAAAGTGGAAGTGCACATGTAGATATGTAGGTGAGACATCTTGACCATAGGGGGATATTTAAAAAGTGTCATATATATATATATATATATATATATATATACAGTGCATCCATAAAGTATTCACACCCCTTCACTTTCCCCACGTTTTATGTTACAGCCTTATTCCAAAATGGATTAAATTCCTTTTTTTCCCTCATCAATCTACACACAATACCCTATAATGACAAAGTGAAAAAGGGTTTGTAGAAATTTTTGCAAATTTATTAAAAATAAAAAACTGAAATATTGCATGTACATAAGTATTCACACCCTTTGCTATGACACTCAAAATTGAGCTCAGGTTCATCCTGTTTCCACTGATCATCCTTGAGATGTTTCTACATCTTGATTGGAGTCCACCTGTAGTAAATTCAATGGATTGGGCATGATTAAGAAAGGCACACACCTGTCTATATAAGGTCCCACTGTTGACAGTGCATGTCAGAGCAGAAACCAAGCCATGAAGTCAAAGGAATTGTCTGTGGACCTCCAAGACAGGATTGTATCGAGGCACAGATCTGAGGAAGGGTACAAAAAAAATTCTATAGCGTTGAAGGTCCTGAAGAGCACAGTGGTCTCCATCATTCATAAATGGAAGAAGTTTGGATCCACCAGGACTCTTCCTAGAGCTGGCCGCCCAGCCAAACTGAGCAATCAGGGGAGAGGGGCCTTGCTCAAGGAGGTGACCAAGAACCCGATGGTCACTCTGACAGAGCTCCAGCGTTCCTCTGTGGAGATGGGAGAACCTTCCAGAAGGACAACCAACTCTGCAGCACTCCACCAATCAGGCCTTTATGGTAGAGTGGCCAGACGGAAGCCTCTGTTCAGTAAAAGGCACATGACAGCCCGCTTGGAGTTTGCCAGAAAGCACCTAAAGGACTCTCAGACCATGAGAAACAAGATTCTCTGGTCTGATGAAACCCAGATTGAACTCTTTGGCCTGAATGCCAAACGTCACATCTGGAGAAAACCAGGCACCTCTCATCACCTTGCTAATACCATCCCTACAGTGAAGCATGGTGTAGGCTAGTGTTGTAGTACTCGAGATCGGTCTTGGTCTCGAGACCGGTCGTCTCGTCTCGAAATCGAAGGCATTTTTACTCGGTCTTGTCTCGGTCTCGGACTGGGCGAACTCGGGATTTTTGATCAAGACCGGTCGAGACCGGGCCAGCACTGTGATAACAGAGAAAAGAAGAATGCAGCTGCTGCCTTCCCGGTGTCACGCACTCTTTGTGACACCCGGAGTGACACGCCCCCTGTACAGAGTGGATCAAGACGACTGGAGACGCTGCGCCCCCGGGAAACCCGCCAAGAAAAATGTCGGCAAACTCAACCATCATTAAGTTTGGTTTCCAAAACCATAAGGACTTTATCTGTAAAAGGACATGCAAGCGAAAAACCTCTGCAGTCTGCAAATTCTGCGGTGCACAACTCACAGAAACCGCCGGGACAACGTCAAGCTTTTATCGGCACATTGAGAGGAAGCATAAAGACAGGTAAATTAACCGTTAAATTAGCTACACTGGTAAAGTTAAAATCTGAAAAGTTCAAAACCCCATCCTAAGACATTGAGCCAAACTGAGCTCTTTTCTTCCCACGATCGTTTTTTTGCTAACTTTCAGAGCACCGAGTGTATATTACAGCCAAGTTAGCTTGCATAGCATTGTCAAAAGCAAGATAACAGAATAACAAACGATGAACCCGCCACGTATTAGTCGAGCCCCCAGGCACCAGGTATTAGTCGAGCCCCCAGTGTTATGTATGCACACATCGACAGTGCTGCAATTGATTTGGTGCTGTTCTATTGTGCTGGGATCGATTGGTGATGCCTGCGGGCTCTGGGTTGTTTGATCGGGTCTGCCTTTGATGCTGTGTCAGTCTAAATAAAGAATGCCACGGAGAGGTTGTGTCGAGCGACAGCGCTGTGTCCTGACGTGATTTCTAAATACAATATTGGCGACGAGGATGGCTGATATCTCTCTCCCACCACCTGCCCCCTTCCTGGCATTACCTGGCGAGCCTCCGGTACCATGGACTCGCTGGCTACATAGTTTTGAAAATTACATCATCGCCTCAGGGCTCGACGACGTGAGCCAGGCTAGGAAGACGGCTCTGTTGCTACACTGCTTGGGAGCAGAGGGTCATCGTGTGCTCGGGTCTCTGGGGAACGTCACAAGCTTTGCCGAAGCTGTGGGACTTATGAGCATCCATTTCGCTGCTCCACAGAGTGCCCTCCTTCGGCGATTTATATTCCGTCAGCGACACCAACTGCCTGGTGAGTCTGTGCGGCAGTACGTAGCTAATTTGCGAGGGCTAGCTAGCTCATGCAAGTTTGGCGCGCTTCAGGACGAGATGGTTCGCGACCAGCTAATCGAACACACCAACAACGCAAAGGTGCGTGAGACTCTCCTGCTGGAAAAAGACGATCTGCTGCTGTCCAGAGCAATTACCATCGCACTACAGGTTGAGGGAGCAGCTGAGTGTGCTGCTATGCTAAATACACAGCAAGTGGCCACCTCCAGTCAAGCTGCCAACGACTCCTCCCTCTACTCACGGCTGCCCCTCGGGACGCAACCCAACCAGAGCGAGGCGGGCGCCGACTCCACTGGGGACGTCTTGCAACTGCAACGACGGCGTTCTCGGCCCCGCCCTCAACAGTCCTGTGGTAACTGTGGGTCTCGGTCTCATGTTTCAAGGGCTCAGAACTGCCCTGCCCGTGGCCAGACATGCCGTAGCTGCGGTAAGCACAATCACTTTGCCAACGTCTGTCGATCTTCCCCGGCTGGGTCAGAGGGCCACACCCCCCAGTCTTCAACCGCCGTCATTCACAAGGTGAGCTCTGGGCCAGTGTCATTCAAATCATGCACAGTCAACATTAATGATGTGTGCATCCCCCTGCTGTTGGACACCGGTGCAAGTGTGTCTCTCCTGAATGTTGATACCTACAGTCAATTTTTCGGTTCACTGCCACTGTCCGCACCCTCAGCTGTCCTCTGTGGGTATGGTGACTCCAAAATCGATCTGGTTGGCTCTCTCCAAGTGACTGTCCGCTATGGAACCAAGCTGGTGCCCAATGCAGTTTTTCATGTGGCACGCCGTGGGGCCAACCTGATGGGCCTGGACCTGTTCTCCGCCCTCGGGTTCTCCCTCTTAGACACAAGGGGGGCAGCAATCCTGACTGTCGCCACACCTTGGCAGCAGAAGTGGCCATCGCTGTTTATGGGGCTGGGCTGCCTCTCCGCCTTCACCCATCAACCTCTCCTCAACCCTGCTGTGAAATCTGTCATCCAACCACTGCGCCGCATCCCGTTGGCTCTCCGTGATGGGGTCTCCGCCGAGCTGCAACAACTGCTGGAAGCTGGCATCATTGAACCGGTGGACGCGTCACCTTGGGTCTCAAACCTCGTGGTGGCTAAGAAGAAGTCGGGGGGCCTGCGTGTCTGCGTCGATCTACGTGCAGTAAATAAGGCAGTGGTCCCTGATAAGTATCCACTGCCCACCTCAGAAGAACTCACTGCTCAGTTCTATGGCTCTGAGGTGTTCTCCAAGCTCGACCTCAGACAGGGGTACTTACAGGTGCCCCTCCACCCCAGCAGCCGAAACCTCACAGCCTTTGTGACACATGCAGGAGTGTTTCGCTACACCAGGATGTCTTTCGGTCTCAGCTCCGCCCCTAGCTGCTTCCAGAAAATCATGGTCTCCGTGCTGGCTGGCATACTGGGCGTGGCCATTTATCTGGACGATATAGTGGTACACGGGCCCACCAGTGAAATCCACGACAAGCGCCTTAACATGGTCTTCGCAGCCCTGTCCAAGCACAAGCTAACTCTCAATGCTGAGAAATGTGTCCTCTCTGTGCCAGCCATCGACTTCGTGGGGTTCCGGCTGTCAGCGAGCGGTGTAACTCCACTACAATCCAACGTGGACGCCATTCGGGCCATCCGTCACACTCTGCTGCACTATCGGGCCACACAGCACTCGACCACAGGCGTCTCCCCAGCCTCTCTCATGCTAGGCCGGGAACTGTGCATGCCCCTTGACAGGCTCCGCCCCTCCACACCTCAGGCACCTCCCTCTGGGGTCAGAGCCTCAGTCACTCGTCAGCAGACGCGGATGAAGCAACGGTTTGACCAGTCAAAACGAACCAGGGTGCCAGACATCAATGTGTCAGACTGGGTCAGGGTCCGCAGGCCCCACAGGGACAATAAAATGGCTTCATACTGGTCCTCTCCTCTCCAAGTCACCCGTCAGCTGGGCCCAGCCACTTACCTCCTCAGCGATGGCACTCAGTGGCACTCCAGTCGTCTACGGAAGGTGTCAGCTCCGCCACACACAGCTGGTGACACGACCATAGCCATTCCCTCAGCATGGCGAGACGCCCCGGGGCTTCATGCAGCTCCTACACGGGCCCCAGACATTTCTGGGCCTCAGCTTCCCCTGCCATCTCCCTCCCCACCTCGGCCTGCCCAGCCTCAGGCCGCCCCGCAACCTGTTCGCACACGTTTACGCCCTGGCCACCTAGAGGACTTTGTGTCAACCTTTCATGTTTGAAATCCTGCCGGGGGGGGGGGGGAAATGTTATGTATGCACACATCGACAGTGCTGCATTTGATTTGGTGCTGTTCTATTGTGCTGGGATCGATTGGTGATGCCTGCGGGCTCTGGGTTGTTTGATCGGGTCTGCCTTTGATGCTGTGTCAGTCTAAATAAAGAATGCCACGGAGAGGTTGTGTCGAGCGACAGCGCTGTGTCCTGACGTGATTTCTAAATACAATACCCAGGTGCCAGAAATTAGTCGAGCCCCCAGGCGTTACTTGGGAGGTTCTTATGCAATGCAAACGTTTTTCACTACACCAGTAAATGCAGTAAATGGGTTGAACTTTAGATGCGACCATCGGGAGATATTTCTAGTCTACAGCGTCCTCCATGTTGGTGCTTCGGCTGCAGAAATTAGATCGTTTGGCTCAACAATGAGACAGAAAGCTAACGCTGTGCTAGCTAGTTCAAAGTCAATAACACTGAATGAGTACGGTTAATCTAATTTGTTTGATAAAAAATATTGTAAAAAAACATTAAAAAGCACATTTTAAGACAATAAAACTCAGTAAGGGTAATGCTAAAAAATATAAAAGCTTGTTTGAAAGCAGTAATTTAAAGTGACATTTGATTTCATTCATTTTAAAAAAGTGAATATATATTGACTATATAGTGATGCATGATGTCTCTCTGGCTTCTATAATTTGTTGCTTGTTTGCACTAAGCACATGCCTGTTAGAGATGTAACGTTTGAATCTTCTGAGAATTCTCTCTTGGTATTGGTGGGACTTAATCATTTTAATTCCTCCTCAATTTCAGGTTCCTGGAGTACAAGGCTGGACAACAGGCAGATGCTACACAGCCAACTATGGCATCCTTTGCCCAGAAAGTGCAGATCTACAGTCTCCATTCCCCAAGGCAGCAAGCCATCAGCGATGCCATTGTCAAAGATTTGATAATTGGGTGTTGCCTGCCACTGTCCCTTGTGGAAAATGAACATTTTAAACACTTTCTTGAGATTGTAGATAACAAGTACACACCAATCTCTAGGAGAACAATTTGTGAGAAACACATACCAGTTTTGGTAAAGAAAGTTAAGGAGACTGTTCTTGAGAAGCTGGAGAAAAGCTCAACAGTGTCCTTAACTACTGATATCTGGTCTGATCGTAGACTGCTTTCCTTCCTCGGAGTAACTGCTCATGTGTGCAACAAGTCAAATGAATCCTATGCCCTTGAATCCTACTTGCTGGACTGTAGACGTTTCACAGGCAAACATAGTGGAGAGCGAATTTCTTCTGCCTTTGAGGAGATCACCGACGAATGTGGTATCCGTCAGAAGATAAGTTCTATTGTCACAGACAATGCTGCCAATATGAAGTGTGCTTTTAAAGTTCAGATGCCACAACAGCAGTCAGGTGACAGTGAGAGTGAGGAGGAGAATCTAGATGATGAGCACCTGTGGGAGGACATGAATTCTGTGGAGGACACAGAGCTACTCTGGTCATCAGGTGAGCATCTTTCTTGTTTTGCTCACTCCCTGCAGTTAGTTGTGAATGACGGCATGAAGGAAGTTAAAGCCATCTCTCGCAGCATTGCCAAAACATCACGCTTCTTAACTCTGTTACACAGCAGCTCACAGTTCAAAGACAAATTTGAGGCTGCATTTGACTCTACGAAGACTATTCCTGCTGCAAACAACACTCGCTGGAACAGCACTTTCAAACAAGTGCAGGCCCTCACAGCTCTGGACCATAAAGCTCTGACTGAAATGTGCAGCAAGGACTATGAAGAAGTGGTATTCAGCACTCGTGAGTGGAACCAGCTTAAAGAGCTGACTTCAGTTCTCGCACAATTCTCAGAGGCAACAGACCTGACAGAGGGAGAGAAATCCGTTACCATTAGCATGGTTGTTCTGACTGTTCTGGACCTGCATACACACCTTGTGAAGATGGGAGAGACACGAGTACAGTGTTGGCCATTAGTAAAGGCCCTCCATCAGTCTCTGATTAAAAGATTCAGTGGAATCTTTGGCAAAACAAATATGACTAAAGACAGTGGGGGACAGGAACCTTCCAGCCATAATGTGTATTTTTTAGCTACAATGCTTGATCCACAGTTTGGATTAAGCTGGGTGGATCTGGATGTTACTAATGGGCTAAATGCAATGCCACTCATGAAGTTTAGAGATGAGCTGAAGAAAACACTGACAGGTATACACACATACATTTTACATCAAGAGAAAAATATTGTGAGAGCAGTTTTATTTGATACCTGCAGACACTGTATATCCTTTAATCTAACCTGTTTTTGTTTTTTGTTTTTTTCCATTTGCTTGTGTTTTTCAGACACTTTGATCGCTGAGGTTGAAAACTTGATGGACTGTGAAGGTAGAGCAATGGACTACGGAGCCAGAAATGAAGAGTCACCTGGTGATTCACCTCCAGTCAAATGCTCACGCCTTCTTTCTCGTTACAAGGCTCACAAAAAGCGCAGCTCAGGCCAAGATACAAGTATCAGGGCACAGATAAGTAAATACTTTGATGCCATACAGAATACTGAAACTGATGATGCACTTGTCTTCTGGGACAAAAACCATGACAGATTCCCACAACTCCACAACTTGGCACTGAAGGTGTTGTCAGTTCCAGCGTCCTCTGCACCAGTTGGGAGGGTATTTAGTAGAGGAGGCATCATCATGAGGCCCCACCGAGCCCGTTTAGGTCACAAAATGCTTCAGGCTTTAATTTTTCTGAAATGCAACCAAGCTTTTGTTTAACCTCCTCATCCCTAGAGCCATGCAGGATCCTCCCATCTCACCCTAACCCTGGCCCAGAAATGGGACCTTTGAGGTCTTTCACAACCACCCCTTTGTGAGTGTATTCTTAGTGTTGAGCTCAGACTTTTAAGGGTTTTACACATGTTGTTCATGCTTGGCATGCCACAATTTTCAGTTAAATTATTCCTAGTTAATTTATGCTTTAATTTTATGAAGCAAAGTTGTTATGGCTGCCTAGGAGAATTAATACTTATAAAAAAGACATTGTCTGGCCTTCTCTGTTGTTGTGAAAGTTCTTCATAGCCGTGCACCTAAGTTGTTTTTTCTTTTTCTATGTGAGTGTGCTCACTTTTTTGCTTCTTTGGAAATCTACATGTCTTTTATAAGACTCGTGCAAAAACTAAAAGAAAGTGTATCTTATTTCAGATGATGTATTTATCTGTTTACATTTAGGCACAATAATTCAACAAATCCAGATTAACATCTTCTTGCAAGATATAAACAAAAAAAAGACTTAATTGCTTGAAAATGAGTCAAAATAGCTGGCAAAGCACCAAAAGGCAAAATGTTCAAGAAAATTATTAAAAAATACCTTGCTGAAAAGAAATGTTGCTGTTGCATTTATGTAAAAGCAAACTTGATTAAAGAAAAAGATACTGGTCATTTGTTCTGTTTTGTTGTGATTTTTCTTTGATATATACAGTCTTGGTCTTGTCTCGGTCTCGACCTCCAAATGTCTTGGTCTCGACCTCCAAATGTCTTGGTCTTGTCTCGGTCTCGATACTCTCTAGTCTCGATAATGTCTTGGTCTCGGTTGGTGCGGTCTTGACTACAACACTAGTGGTGGCAGCATCATGCTGTGGGGATGTTCTTCAGCGGCAGGAACTGGGAGACTAGTCAGGATCGAGGGAAAGATGAATGGAGTAAAGTACAGAGAGATCCTTGATGAAAACCTGCTCCAGAGCGCTCAGGACCTCAGACTTCGGTGAAGGTTTACCTTTCAACACGACAACGACCCTAAGCACACAGCCAAGACAACGAAGGAGTGGCTTCGGGACAAGTCTGTGAATGTCCTTGAGTGGCCCAGCCAGAGCCCAGACTTGAAGCCCATTGAACATCTCTGGGAAGACCTGAAAATAGCTGTGCAGCGACGCTCCCCATCTAACCTTACAGAGCCCGAGAGGATCTGCAGAGAAGAATGGGAGAAATACCCCAAATATAGGTGTGCCAAGCTTGTAGCTTCATACCCAAGAAGACTTGAGGCTGTAATCGCTGCCAAGGGTGCCTCAACCAAGTACTGAGTAAAGGGTGTGATATTTCAGTTTTTATTTTTAATAAATTTGCAAAAATTTCTACAAAACCTTTTTCACTTTGTCATTATGGGGTATTGTATGTAGATTGATGAGAGAAAAAAAGGAATTTAATCCATTTTGGAATAAGGCTGTAACATAACAAAATGTGGGGAAAGTGAAGGGGTGTGAATACTTTCCGGATGCACTGTGTATATATATATATATATATATATATATATATATATATATATATATATATATATATATATATATAAAATAAATGTCTGTTCTTTCACCATGTTAAGTATTCATGAGAGAGATGGCCGATGGGAAAAAAACTGTTCCTAGTCTGGAGGTCTTGGTACTTACTGTTTGCTGTAGTCCGTTCCTATCTGTTTTCTTGCAGCTACGAACCAGACCATGATGGATGTGCACAGGACAAATTCAATGACTGCGGTGTAGAACTGGCTCAACAGCTCCTGTGGCGGATCAAATTTCCTCAACTACCACTAAAAGAACATCCTCTGCTGGGCCTTTTTGAGGATGGAGTTGATGTTGGTTTCCCACTTCAGGTCTTTGTAAATGGTAGTTCCCAGAAACTTGAAGGTCTCCACGGTTGACCACAGGGTTGTTGGATTTTGTGAGGGGGGGGCAACATTGAGGGGTGTCTCCTGAAGTCCACTATCATCTACAGAGTGTTGAGCATTCTCAGCTCCAAGTTGTTCTGACTCCACCAGAGCACCAACCACTCAACCTTCAACCAATTTGCAGACTCATCGCCATCCTGGATGAGTCCGATGACTGTAGTGTTGTCTGCAAACTTCAATAGTTTAACAGCTGGGTCCTTGGAGGTGCAGTAATTGGTGTGGAGTGAACACATCCCTGGGGAGCACCAGTGCTGACAGTCCGTATACCAGAAGTGACTTCCCTCGGCCTCACCTGACAGATGGTGGGAGATACAGTGAGATGGGAGAGTTTGGAAGAGAGGATTTCTGGAATGGTGGTGTTGAATGCCAAGCTGAAGTCCACAAACAGGATCCTTGCATATATTGCTGGGCAGTCAAGGTTTTGTAGGATATAGTGCAGTCCCATGTTGCCTGCATCATCCACTGACCTGTTTGCCCGGTAGGCAAACTGCAGGGGGTCCAGCAGGTGTCCTGTGATGTTCTTCCGCTGGGCCAACACCAGTCATTCAAAAGTCTTCATGACCATAAACATCAGTTCTGTGATGGAGGGTTTCTTTGGGACCAGGATGATGGTGGAGTGTTTGAAGTAGGAGGGGACATCATACAGCTCAAGGGACCTGTTGAAGATCTACGTGAAGATTGGAGGCAGCTGGTCAGCACAGGCTTTAAGACTGGATGGGGAGACACCATCTGGACCCAGTGTTTTCCTGGTCTTCTGTCTCTGGAAAAGCTGGCTCACATCCTCTACACGTATCTTGAATGCAGCTTGAGTGTCTTTTAATGCTGGTAGAGTAGATCTACTCAGTTGACTCAGGTGCATCAAGTAACATAGTGGATGAGGACAGATGGGAAATGATTAAAGAGAAAAATATAAAGTACGTCTCCTCCAAGGCAGTTACCAAACCAGTGTACCCCTGCTCTTCCAAGGTGCCCCTACCAGAAAAGGGTTTGTTCAAATGCCAAACAGGGATAGGAAAACATAACACAGCGGTAGAGTTCACGGTAATACAAGGACGTGGAGAGCCACTGCTTAGTAGGAAAACTTCTATTGAGCTAGGTGTGCTGAGAGTGGGTACAAACATATCCACAGTGACAGACATCAAATCAGAGATATAGAGATAATATCCCAAACTATTTCAAGGGATTGGCAAACTGAACACCAAGCAAATAAGTCTGCATATTGATGAGAGTGTAGCACCCATGGCACAACCCCTGATATGTGTGCTGTTTCACCTGAGGGAAGCAGTGGAGAAAAAAGTAATTCAGCTGTTAGAAATTGACATTATATAAAGAGTGGAGGGACCCACACCATGAGTAAACCCTGCCGTAGTTACTCCAAAGGCAGCATAGGATGGTATCAGGATATGCCTCAATATGAAGGGAGCAAATACAGCCATCATCAGAGGGAGATGTCCAAATCCTACAGTAGATTAGCTCTTACAAGGGATGGCTGGATCAGAGACTTTCAGCAAACTGGACCTAAAGTGGAGCTACCATCAACTATAGTGCTCACACCAGAATTGAGAGGTATTACTATGTATGCAGTACATACTGGTACCTTCAAATACAAGAGACTCATACTTGGTGTTTCATCGGCTAGTGAGCTATATCAGCATGAGATTGCTTTGACACTGTCTGCTATCGAGGGGGTAGAGAACATTTTTGATGACATAATCATTCATGCCCCCGACTAGCAGACAAGATAAATGACTCCAAACAGTTCTGAAGAGACTGGGAGCTGTGGGCTGACCCTAAATGTAGAGAAGTGTCAATTCAATATGGACAAGCTAATATTCATGGACATGCTACTCTCACAAAAGGGCATCAGTCCCACTGCTGAAAGAGTGAGAGCTGTAGTTGAAGTGCGAGAGCATGGGAATGCATCAGAAGTACATAGCTTTCTGGGCTTAGGTGGCTACAGTTGCCGATTCATACCCCAGTTCGCCAATATATCAGCGCCTCTGCAGAGGTTGACTAAGAAAGACACACAATTCCACTTTGGCCCAGAGCAGAAACATGAATTTCAAGCGCTTAAGGAAAAACTAGCTGAGGCTGGCATTCTGACATATTTCAAAGATGCCCCCCCACCCCAAGGTCATAGTAGATGCAGGCTTAAGAGCAGTCCTAGCACAAGAACAACAATGAGAAATGGTACCAATATGCTATGCAAACAGAAGCCTAACAGACTGTCAACAGAGATATTCAAAAACCAGACAAGAGGCCTTTGTGTTAGTTTGGGCCAACGAGAGATTGCACAAAGTTTGATTTAGTGACAGACCACAAGGCTCTGGAGGCTATCTACAGTCCATCATCAAAACCATGCACTGTGTTGAACAATGGGTGCTAGGTGCTAAGGCTCCAACCATATGATGTTAAGGTGGTTCATATCCCAGGGAGATACAATATTGCACACCCCCATCACGACTGCTGGAAAAGAGTGTGACAGAGGTGACTCATGAACACAGATCAGAGGACTACGTGAGGTTTGTTGCTGCAAATGCAAATCCGAGAGCACTAACTACAAGAGAAGTGGAGGAGGCTTTGGCAGCAGATGAAGAACTGAGAGAACTGAGAAATGCAGTACAACGTGGCTGTGTACTAAGTGCCAGGCATATGCACCAATAGCACATGAATTGTGTGTGATTGAACAGTTAGTGCTGAGAGGGAAATGTATTGTTTTACCACACAAACTAAGAGCCAGGGCCTTATTATTGGCCCGTGAGGTACATTTGGGCATAATGGGCACCAAGTAGCACCTCAAGAGTAAGGTATGGTGGCCAGGAATGGATAGGGCTGCAGAGATACATGTGAAATCATGGCATGGTTCCCAGACAGTGGCATGACCCCATGTACCCAAACCACTATGACCTACGGTACTACCAGATGGGCCATGGTAAGATGTCACCACTGACTTACTGGGCCCACAAACAAAAGGATATTCTATATTGGTAGTTATAGACTACTACAGCCGACACTACGAATATAAGATCCTGCAGTCAACTACCACAGACAATGTGATCGACAGTCTAGAGAACATTTTCAGTTGCCATGTTCTTCCTATCTCCATCAGATTTGATAGTGGCCTGCAGTTCACATCCTCCCAGTTCCAGATATTCTGTCAGGACAATGGGATAGTACATGTGAAAATGTCACCAAAGTGGGCACAAGCCAACGGTGAAGTGGAAAGACAAAATGCCTCACTGATGAAAAGGATATGCATTGCACAATCTGAGGGACTAGACTGGAAGAAGGAACTCCTTCAGTACATCACAACCTACTGGTCTATCAATGACTCCGCCACAGGAATGAGCCCCACGGAGCTGCTCTTCAAAAGGAAAGGCAGAGGAAAGCACCCAGACGTAACAACACCACAAAAAGATCTGGTGACAAGAGACACCGATGCTGAATGAAAAGGAAAATCAAAGATCTACAGAAATAACAAGAGCAGAGTGAAATACTCAGATGTGACAGTCGGAGATCAGGTTCTACTGAAACAAGACAAGATAGAATAGTTTTCCACCACATTCAACAAGAGATGACACAAAGTAATTAGTTGTAACGATGTGGTTCTCAAATCATCCAAATGGACCTATATATTCCAGGAACACTACATTCGTCAAGAAGTACTATGCTGAGGGCCCTGCTCCGCAATCAAGCAACAAAACACAAATAACATGCTGTTCAACTGTCCCCTTCTCTCACCTCTTTTCTCTCTCTCTGAATGATGTCTTCTTCTTTCTCTTTTTCTGTGTGTGAATGGTGTCATGTGAGTCTCCATTGTGTGCACGTGCAGTTGGTTCTCCTCCCAGGTCTTCGTGGTGATGGTGGTTGCCACTTCGACGCTGCCTGGCATTCCCCTCATCACATTTTCTTTTTATATATCTTATAAATCCATATACTGCCTCCACGTGACGGACTCCCAATCCGACCAACACTTGGGTGCAACCTGTGGCGGATCCCATCGTCTTCACTCTTGTGTTGCCATGGAACTAGATCCTCCCAGGCCAAGCAGTGTGGACCAGTGTCGCGACCTGATCACCACTTTAATCAAGGCTTTAGTGAATGGCTCCAAGAGTTTTTTTTCTATCTCTTGGAATGGATCATCGGACACGAGCGACGCCAACGACGAAATCCATATAAATTTTTTTTTACATGATGCTGGCCGCATGGCTTGGGTCCTGGACTGTTCCGATGGCATCTGGACACTGCTTGGCATCCTGCGCATCATATTCTTCATAAATTTTATAAGTCCATTATAATTCTGTTATCCTCTTTTAATGTTGTATTGTGTAAATTGTGTAAACACAACATCCATCGCCCGTTGTCCATCTTGGGAGAGAGATCCCTCCTCTGTTGCTCTTCTTGCTTCTTCCTATTTTTTCTCCCTGTTAAAGGGGGTTTTCCAGGGAGTTGTTCCTTATCCGATGAGAGGGTCTAAGGACTGGATGTTGTGTTGCTGTTAAGCCCACTGAGGCAAATTTGTAATTTGTGATATTGGGCTATACAAATAAATTGAATTGAATTGAATTGAACATGGACCGAGAATGAGGATCACCAAGACAAAAACACTATAGAGTCCAGAACAGAGACTCACACAGAGGGGATCGAAGTCAAGCGTCTCACACCCAAGTATGAGATACCCCACAGGCAGCTCAAACTGCCACAGAGACTAACAGATTTTATCAAGTAAAACAACACTGAAAGGACACAGCCTTCTGAGTCAAAGGATTGACAATTATAATGTTGACTGGGTTGTTCTAAAATAAGATGAGGGATGTTCATAAACCAAGCAATGCATGTAAAACTAAAAAGAAAGAAAGAAATATACATGCCTTTATGTCGGAAAATGGTAACACTGAACATGGTAACATTGAACATTCCAATGCAAATTCTTCCGCAGTTCGCAGTAGAGAGAGAAGGCTGACCGGCAAGCCGTCACGGATGTTTGAGGACTTGCAACACGTGTGTCAAGTATACAGTATGTGCTGTGGATGCAATAGGCTACTAAAAAGGTGGACAGCAGGGGAGAGAAATTAGGCGTGTCCAGCCCCACATATCTGCCTTGGTGAACGGGCTGCATGTTGAGTTTGAGAGGCCACTATCCTTTTCTATTGCCTAGTACACCGTTGTCTATGTCGTTATCTATATCTATGTCTATAGTACACTGTTGTTTGTTAATTGAACACTAATTATTAAAACTCACCTAAGAGGAAGTATTTAGGGAAATATGTGCAGGAAAAGACTTTGTTTTGCCCTTTTTGCTATAACTAACAGAGTAAATTGAACACTATTGATAATTAGTAGAACCTATACAAGTTTAAGGAGACTTTTTTTTTAATGTAAGCTAGTGGCTGTCAAAGCATAGAGACAGTTTAAGTTTCTTTTTATTTATATTGTATATTGTCCTGCCTTTAAGTATAAAGTTCATTCCCAAAGGTCCAATAAATTAATGCTGTGCTCTGTTAAAGTGCAGCCATAAGAAAACGACCCAAAATTATTTTGTGTACTCTGTTCCTTTAATTATAACTATTCTGCCACCCCTACACGCCCTGCATAAGCTGGCAGATAGACAACTTCACCTCCAATCACCACACTGAAGAGTGTGCTTAGTTCCACTCTGTTTAATGGTTGACTGGAAGTAGAGTAAAACTACAAGAGACACAACGCAACAAACATACAAAGTTCAATACATCAATAAAAATGACTATGAAATGATATATGAGTTTAAAGTGTGTTACTGCTATGCAATTTCTAGCATACACCTTATTATTGACCAACTAAGGTGAGTATTTTGGCTAAACTGATGACAACAGATTATCACATCCAATTAATTCGCTAGCATTAGCATTCGCTAATAACAGCACATGTAATATGAACTCATACAATAAAATACGACATATTTATATCAAGCAAACTAATATGACTAACAAATGTTACTTAGACTTATGAGCCTAAGAATACTAACATACCGACAGTGCATCCAAAAGCATGAAATGTATTTAGAGAATAGCCATATTGTGAACAAATCGCTAAAGGCTTTACCAGATTTTCTGTTGACTACTGCACTTCCTGTATTGTCATGTGGTGCTGGTGACGTCATCAGTGAACATAAGACTATTAAAGAGACAGTACACATTAACTAATACTAACAGCACACTCCTGGTATCCTAGGATGCCACTACCTTTGCCTATAACAACACAAACAGAAGAAAAACTGACCTATCATTACTCTGCGGGAAGGAGTGTCACTACTTGAGTTATAAGTTTTAGGAAAAACGTCACCCTTTCTTTATCCACAACCTTGATTTCAACCTTATGGATTTTTCCGTCATCACTCAGGAATACTTTACTGATGCGCCCTAATGGCCAGTCATTCCTTTTGAACTGAGAGTCTTTCATAAGCACTACAGTCCCTTCTGTGATGTTCTCCTTGTCAAATTCAATGTCCATCTCCAATCTTATGAGCTCAGCCACATCCACAACTAACACGGCAGCACAGAGTTCGAGGCGGGGGATGGTTAGGTCTGGACATGGAGTAAGCTTGGCTTTCCCAGGAATGAAACCTGTCTGATGGTTCCCATGTGAGTCTGAGATCTTCAGGTATGCCACTGCACCTATCGCTAAGACAGAAGCATCTGAGAAGATGCATAGCTCTCTGTTTAGAGCAGTGGAAGGGGATGCTTGGGTGTAAGGCCTGGGGATGTGAAGATCTTGGAGCTCTTGCAGGGAGTATCTCCACTGTTCCCACATTTCCAGCTTTCCAAGGGGTAAAGGCACACCTCAGTCTTTAGAGTCTGCTATAAGGTCTCTGAGCAAAGCCTTGCCTTACATGACGACTGGGGCAGCGAACCCAAGAGGATCGTATAAGCCATTCATGGTAGACGGGACTCCACGGCGGGTGAATGGCTTCCGGTCGCTTGACACCTGGAATATAAATGTGTCGCTGTTAAGGTCCCAGGTGACTCCAAGTATGCGTTGAACTGGCAACATGTCACTGCCCAGGTCTAGTTCTCTCAGGCCACTGGCATGATCTTCTGTAGGGAAAGCACTCATGACTTCTTTACAGTTTGAGGTGATCTTGTGGAGCCTTAAGTTAGAACAAGCCAACATCTTTTGTGTTCTTTTGAGGAGGTCGATGGTAGCTGCAGCGGTAGCTAATGATTTTAAGCCATCGTCAACATAGAAATCTCTCTCCACAAATTCTCAGGCATCTGCTCCATACTCTGCCTCACCCTCTCTTGCCGCTTGTCTGAGACCATGAATCGCAACAGCAGGAGAGGGCTGTTGCCAAAAACATGAACTTTCATCCTATCTGTGAATGTTCTCATTCATCCAGGTCATGCTTATCCAAAGGAGTTGAATCAAGTGCAACTGGACTTGGTATATATCCATGAAGACGTCTCGCCTCTCATCCAAGAGGCTTCCTCAGTTCGTGCCTATCTGACTAGACCAAGCTAGTCTGACTGGCTGGTGATGAGACTCAGTATTTGTCCTCTAGGAGTCGTTGTCAGAGCTAAACAAATGCAAATCAATAGCTCCGATGGCGACGGGCGCGGCTGGACATCGGAGCACAGGAGAGCCATGCATATCAATAGCTCCGATAACGACGGGCGTGGCCAAACATCGGTACACAAAAGAGCCACTCATATCCATGGCTCTGTTAGCGACGGGCGTTGGTAAACATCAGATCACCAAGAGCCACGCATATCAATAGCTCTGACAATGACTCCTAGAGGATAAATACTGAGTCTCATCACCAGCCAGTCAGACTAGCTTGGTCTAGTCAGATAGGCACGAACTGAGGAAGCCTCTTGGATGAGAGGCAAAATGTCTTCATGGATATATACCAAGTCCAGCTGCACTTGATTCAACTCCTTTGGATAACTTTCATCCTACACTCCATGACATTCTTGCTTTTGTCATTATCCTGATACCAAAAGAATCGGAGGAAGTTTCTGTCTTGTGGTTGGACAACAAAGCAGTGGAACATCTGCTGCATGTCTGTAGTAATAGCCACTGCTTCTTTCCTGAAGCACATGAGCACTCCAAGGAGGCTATTGTTGAGGTCGGGACTGGACAGGAGTGCATCATTGAGAGACACACCGTCATACTGACAGCTTGAATCGAAGACCACCCTGATCTGACCTGGTTTTCTTGGGTGGTAGACCCCGAACAGTGGTAAATACCAGCAATCCTCATGCTTCTTAAGTGGAGGAGCCACTTTGGCATGGCCTTGCTCCAGTATCTTCTCCATAAAGCCAAAGAAGTGTTTCTTCATGTAAGGTTTTCTTGAGAAAGACCGCTCTAATGACCTGAAACGATTCAAGGCCTGTTCTCTGTTATTGGGTAAATGCCGTCTCTGAGGCTTGAAGGAGAGGGGGGCTACCCAACTGTTTCCTTTATCTTTGCAGAAGCCTTGTTTCATGATATGGAGGAAGGTCAGGTCTTTGATGGAAGCGGCTAGCTTTTCATCATTTTCCGTTCTCTTGAAGACGTCATCTCCCATATGAAATCTGCCCTTGTCTCATGTCGGTTTCTTAGACGAGACGTTAGTGTGCATTCCTCCGGCCTTCACTTTACAGACACTTTCCTTCACATGAAAAGTGTTAGGGCATAGTTTAAAGAGTGACTGTCTACCATTTTCCGGAGTGTCGGTAAAGAAGACGATGCTAAGTGGCTTATCGACTCTGCCTAAAGAAACGTTACTGACTAGGACCCACCCAAGGTCTACTTTTTGGGCATATGGTGCGTCATGTGGTCCATTTATCTGTTCTCTCCCCTTGTGTTTTCTGATGATATCTCTGCCAAGTAACATCATGATTGGAGCATCATGGTCGAGCTCTGGGATCTGGCCTGCTATAGGCTGTAAGTGTGGGTGATGAAGAGCAGCTTGTGGTGTAGGGATCTCCAACCAGTTATTTGGAATGTTGTTACGCTCTATTAAGGTCAGAAGAGAAAGAATGACATGTTCATCTATGGAACTTACTTGAAAGCCATGCGCTCGTCTCCCACTTGTCTCTGCCACACCTGCGCAGGATTTTAGATGGTAAGGAGAACTGTGGCTGTCCAACTTGAAAACATCAAAGAATTCTGGTCTCACCAAGGAACGATTACTCTGGTCATCAATGACAGCATACACTTTGATTGCCTTATCCTGCTGACCATTCGGAAACACTTTGACGAGGCAGATCTTTGAGCAGGTTTTACCACTCAGATTACCTCCACGGACTTCAGTGCAATTGGCTGACACATCTTCTTTGGAAATATCACTCCTCTCCCCGCCATGATCGTCAGTAGGGGTGAGGGTGTTTACAAACTCGGGTGCAGGCCCTGGGTGTAGAGCAGAGTGATGTCACTCACTGCCGCACACATTACACTATAAAGACCTTTTGTAATTCCTTGCTAGGTGTGTGGTTGATGCTATGCATTTAAAGCAAATGCCATTCTGCTTTAGAAAGGTTTTCCTGTCTTCCAGAGACTTTTCCCTGAACCCTCTGCATTTGTGTAAAGGGTGTGGCTTCTTATTAATTTGACACAGCTTTGCTGGATCAATGTTAGCCTTTTCCATGTCTTTGTGTGCTGTTTTATTCAGAGAGATGTCTGTCTTGTGGACTGAGACAGATGTTCTGTTCGAGTTTCTAAGGTGTTCTGGTTTTGTGTGGTCTGCATGGAGAGGGAGAAAGAAACTAGGGTCATTGCGCATCTTTGCTTGATCTGATATGAAATCAACAAGGACAGAAAATGGAGGAAAGGAGACCCCATGCTGCTTTTTGAACGTGTAGCCTAGCATCATCCATCTCTCCTGTAGATTAAAGGGAAGTTTTTGAACTATGCTGGTTATGCCCCATGCTGTATCTAAACAGACAAGACCAGAAAGCACTCCCTCTGATTTTGCTGCTTGAAGATCCATCAACAGGTCTCCCAGTTCTCTCAGTTTCTTCGAGTCTTTGTTTGAAATCTTTGGGAAGCTGTCAACTCTTTTGAGTAATGCACTCTCAATGACCTCAGGTGCCCCAAAGCATTCATCAAGTCGCTGCCAAATCATCTGAAGTCCCTTTTCTGGGTTATAGACATGTATGGCTCTTATCCTTTTTTGCTTGTTCTCTTGACTCTGCACCTAACCACTTAACTAGGAGATCCATCTCTTCTTTAACTGAGAGGTGAAGGCCTATTGTGGTGTTCAAGAATGACGCTTTCCAGGCCCTATAATTTTCTGGGCGATCATCAAACTGCAGTAGGCCTGTGGCAATAACTTCTCTACATGCCATGAACCTAACAAGATCAGACATATTCTGATTGTTTCCATAGTGAGCCTGTGGGGTACTAACAGGAAACTGGGCATGTGCTTTGGCTGAAGATGACTTGACCTGTGGAAAAGTCTGAAATTGTGGCGCTGGAGTTAGGCCTGGTGGCTGTGCCACACCATGGTGGAGAGTATCTGCGGGTAAGTACCTATGATTCTCAGGTGGCCTGACATGGCCGAAATAAGCCTTGTGCTTCTGCTCTCTAAAGCCTGAATGCTCTGTGGTTTGTGATGGCCTGGTAGCATTTGCATCAGAGTAGGTAACTTGTCTCTCCATGCTGATTGCGTGTCCACTAGGGAAATATGCTTCAACATCATAGGTGGCCCTTGTAGATGACCTGCTATGGGGAAAGCTACTGTCTGTGTCTAGGCCATACATTTGGGATGGCACTGGTGGTGGCCTTGGCTCTTCTGACGTTATGACTGGGTCTGCCTGAATGTCAGTCTGCAGTATGGTCTGATCTTGAACATAGTCAACGGTTTGCTGAGCAGAATCATGAGCACTGAATCCTACATCACTTTTCAACTCAAAGTCCAATTCTTTGTTGCACACGAGGGCTGCCGCCAATGCTTCGGCCTTTGCAACTGCTGCTGCTGTTGCTGTTTTATCAGCATTTAGGACATCAAGTTTTGCATGTAAGCATACTTTCTCTGCATCCAAGTGTGCTTTTTGCATTTTAATCTGCATTTTCTTTTATGCATATTTTACTTTAGCTTTGGCCTCTTCAGCCTCTGCAAAGGCTATGGCAGCCGCTGAGCTAGCGGAGGAGCCGCGAGAGCGTTTAGATGTTGCTGACCCGCCAGACCAGGTAATACAGCTGTTTGGGGGTTGTGACTTCTGTTTTTCCATAATGTCGTGGAAGCCTGATTATTAAGCTGGTGTTCTGTTGTAAGCCTGTTTCACTGTTCTGTTGTGATGACACTGACCTGCTCTGCTGTATCTCAGCCTGTTAGGAAGCTGTCGTTTTACCATTCTGCCACCCCTATACGCCCTGAATAATAGAGGTGGGACAAAATATCGATGCGGCAATGCATCGCGATACTTCCTCGCGCGATGCATAATTGATTCACTGGCGTCAGAGATTGATGTTTTGTTAAAACATGCAAGCGTTTAAATGGATTTCCCGCCTGTTACCGTTTATCTTTCCAAAGTCACTATTACAAGACTCCTTGTGGTGGCGCTAATCAAATGAACGAGGGTAAAATACGTGAACGGAAGAAGCATGCGTGCGACCCGTGCGTGTAGAAGCCAGCTCAAATGGCTGATAGTGGGAGAGAAAAGACAATCAGAGATGCACGTTTCGACTGCTGGTGGCATTGTGGTGATACACCATTGAGGGTAGATTCACCAGGGGCTGCTGCTCCTTTAAGGCAGACGTTCAGAGTGCTGACGTGGGCCCTGCTTAGTGTTTCCGAGGTGGAGCCATATTTTTCAACAGCCTAGCGGTTAGCTGGTTGCCACGAGACATTGTGCTGTATCAGTGTTGTTTTGTGTGGCGAGTAAACGAAATTGACTCGACTCGATCTCTCCATCTCCTCATTCCTGCATTCCCACAACATAATCACGGCTCAGAGGAGTAACCTCGCCCCTGAGCATGTCGATCAATTGCTGCTCCTGCAGAAGAACATGCAAGTTTAGTAACTGAAACGTGTCCAGGTTTACATAAAGTAATGCAGCACAAAGTAATGCTGGTTATGCTTCTTATGCACTACAGCGTGTATTTTTGCATTCTTTCTTCTTTTTTTGTATTCTGTAAAGTACCCAATTTGCACAGAACTGTTCTGCTTTCTGGCAGTTTAGCATTTTCTTTTATTTTATTTGTCATTCTGTGAAACTGACACAGTGAGTGAATAAAGACATAATCCCTGTTTTTTGCCTTTTTAGTGGTATTTTTTCTTCAGTTACACAGATATCGTGATATATCATAGATTAATTAAATCGCAATGGATTGAGAATTGCAGAATCGCTGTATCGTGATTTAACTGTAACCGTGGGCAAAGTATGGTGACAGTATCGTAATCGTGAGCTGAGTGTATCGTCCCACCCTTACTGCATAAGCTGGCAGATAGACAACTCCTCCTCCAATCACCACGCTGAAGAGGGTGCTTAGTTCCACTCTGTTTAATGGTTGACTGGAAGTAGGGTAAAACTACAAGAGACACAAGACACGCAACAAACAAAGTTCAATACATCAATAAAAATGACTATGAAATGATATATGAGTTTGAAGTGTGTTACTGCTATGCAATTTCTAGCATACACCTTATTATTGACCAACTAAGGTGAGTATTTTGGCTAAACTGATGACAACGGATTATCACATCCAATTAATTCGCTAGCGTTAACATTCGCTAATAACAGCACATGTAATACGAACTCATACAATAAAATACGACATATTTATATCAAGCCAAACTAATATGACTAACAAACGTGACTTAGACTTATGTTAAGAATACTAACATACCAACAGTGCATCCAAAAGCATGAAATGTATTTAGAGAATAGCGATATCGTGAACAAAACGTCTAAAGGCTTTACCAGGTTTTCTGTTGACTATTGCACTTCCTGTATTGTCATGTGGTGCTGGTGATGTCATCAGTGAACGGAAGACTCTTAAAGAGACGGTACACATTAACTAATACTGACAGCACAATAACCATGACACAAAAAGGAGGATATGAGGGCAGATATGAAGAGAATGAAGAGTGGAAAAGCGGTTGGTCTAGATAACATACTTGTGGAGGCATGGGGATGTGTTTAGGAAACATGGCAGCGGAGTTTTTAACTATATTGATAGACACAATCTTGGAAAGTGAGAGGATGCCTGAGGAGTGGAGAAGAAGCATACTGGTACCGATTTTCAAGAGTAAGGGTGATGTGCAGAACTGTGGTAATTACAGAGCTATAAAGTTGATCAGCCACAGCATGACGATATGGGAAACAGTAGTGGAAGCTAGGTTAAGAGGAGAGGTGATGATTAGCGAGCAGCAGTATGGTTTCATGCCACAAAAGACCACTACACATGCAATGTTTGCTTTGAGAACGTTGAAGGAGAAGTATAGAGAAGGTCAGAAGGAGTTACATTGCGTCTTTGTGGATTTAGAGAAAGCATATGACAGGTTGCCGAGAGAGGAGGTGTGGTAGTGTATGAGGAAGTCAGGAGTGGCAGAGAAGTATGTAGGAGTGGTGCAGGATATGAATGAGGGCAGTATGACAATAATGAGGTGTAGAGTAAAAATGACTGATGGATTCAGGGTGGAGATGGGATTACATCAAGGTTCAGATCTGAGCCCTTTCTTGTTAGCAATGCTGATGGACAGGTTGACGGATGAGATCAGGCGGGAGTCTCCAAGGACTATGATGTTCGCAGATGACATTGTGATCTGTAGTGAAAGTAGGGAGCAGGTGGAGGAGAGGTGGAGGTATGCACTGGAGAGAAGAGGAATGAAAGATAGCAGGAGCAAGACGAAATACATATGTGTGAAAGAGAGGGAGGACAGCGGAATGGTGAGGATGCAAGGCATAGAAGCGAAGAAGATGGATGAATTTAAATACTTGAGGTCAACTGTTCAAAGTAACGGGGAGTGAGGAAGACAGGTGAAGAAGAGAGTGCAGGTAGGGTGGAGTGGGTGGAGAAGAGTGTCAGGAGTGATTTGCGACAGAAGGGTACCAGCAAGAGTTAAAGGGAAGGTTTACAAGATGGTTGTGAGACCAGCTATGTCATATGGTTTGGAGACGGTGGCACTGACAAAAAAAAACTGAAGGGGGAGCTGGAGGTGGCAGAGTTGAAGATGCTAAGATTTTCGTTGGGAGTGACAAAGAAGGAGAGAATTAGGAATGAGTATATTAGAGGGACAGCTCAAGCTGGACGGTTTGGAGACAAAGCAAGAAAAGCAAGATTGAGATGGTTTGGACATGTGCGGACAAGAGATGCTGGGTATATTGAGAGAAGGATAATGAAGATTGAGCTGCCAGGCAAGCGGAAAAGAGGAAGGCCAAAGAGGAGGTTTATGGATGTGGTGAGGGAGGACATGCAGGTGGCTGGTGTGACAGAGGAAGATGCAGAGGACAGCAAGAGATGGAAACGGATGATCTGCTGTGGTGACCCCTAACGGGAGCAGCCAAAAGTAGTATTTGTAGTAATAGTAATACTATTTGCCTTCCTTTGACGGTTTTCAGCTGGTAGTCTCACCAAAACAGAAATGACTAGTATGCTGTGGGAGGCAACTAGTGCGTCTGGTTAATTATAACGCTTTTAAAATATTTTTCTAAAACATTTTCAATGCCAAGATAGCTTATTTTTTACCCGCAACAGGAGGTACCGGAGCATCCGTGCTGCCTCCACCACACTATACAACAGTTTCATTCCTCGGGCTGCGAGGTTCCTCAACAGTCTGAACACTTAAGACTTTCCATAAAACGACTTTTTGACCTTCTTACTGTCCGTGTCAGGTGTGCTTGTGATGTCGGGTGTGCTTGTGATGCATTAAAAACAAAAATACTGTGAAGTTTTTTTGTTTTTAATGCACTTTTCGTTTTTAATATTTACTGTGTGTTATTTGTTTTTATGTGGTACTGTGATCTGTGTGAAATGTAACATGTGACATGCATATGAGGCAATGACAAATAAAAGCAGTCTAAGTGTTTATTACAAGTGATATATGCGGGTAGATTGCTCAAATCGTGTGAAAATGAAACATAGTATCCCATCTATTGTGTCTAATTTTTTGCTGTGGATTGTGTAGATTGATGCATCCATTCATTTAGAACACTGAGATCTTAATTCTACTTAAGGAAATACCATCTTTTTTGGATGATCTGGCTGGATTATTTTTGTTTAAATTGATTGCAGGGAGAGGGAGAGATCGACTGTTGGGTGAGCTAGATTGACTTTTAACAAGAGAGAGAGCGGTGCACGGCACTGTCAATTCATAAGCTTGTCTCAACAGAAATGGTCTATGTTTTAAGGCAATATAGAGACAATCAAGTCAGGCAGGATTTTAGATAGATTTTTCAAACAAGTTTTTTTGGTTGTCATCTGCTGCTGAACAACCTCCGTACCGTGACATACACACGTGGGCTTAAAAGGCCTGAGCCAACGTAAAATCGCCTATTGTGATTGGCCCAGACGTCACACACGATAGCAGACTAATAAATGTTACTTTTACTTACTTTTTTAATTTACTTTATTTAATTTTAATTCATTTTTAAATATTAATTATATAATTGATTATCGCAGTAGTTAGCCCGGTCGCCTCACAGCAAGAAGGTCCTGCGTTCGAGCCCTGGGGTAGTCCAACCTTGGGGTTTGTCCCGGGTCATCCTCTTTGTGGAGTTTGCGTGATTTCCCCGTGTCTGCGTGGGTTTCCTCAGGGGGCTCCGGTTTCCTCCCATGGTCCAAAGACACGTAAGTCAGGTGAATCGGCCATACTAAATTGTCCCTAGGTATGAATGTGTGTGTGTGTATGTCGGCCCTGTGATGGCCTGGCGGACTGTCCAGGGTGTCTCCTCGCCTGCCGCCCAGTGACTGCTGGGGTAGGCTCCAGCATCTCCGCGACCCTGAGAGCAGGATAAGCAGATTGGATAATGGATGGATAATTAATTATATAACTGTAAATATCATTATTATAAAATATTAATTAATTATTATATTATATTATAATTATACACTATAATTATTATAATTATGTATTATATTTTATAATTATAATATAATAATATATAATATATAATTAATTATATATTATAGACAGCACGGTTGTGCAGTGGTTAGCACGGTCGCCTCACAGCAAGAAGGTCCTAGGTTTGAGCCCCGGGGTAGTCCAACCTTGGTGTCAGGCACGTAGCCAGGTAGGTGGTTTTCGTGTCTGAACCCCCCCCCCCCCCCCGAAACCCCACGGCCCGTCTTAAATGGCACCAATAATTATTTAGTTATCGTTTTGATTATTTGTCACCGCCCCTCTAGCCTACTCATACGCTGCATCTATCGTGACTGACAGGCGTTCAACCTGTCAGTTAATTTGTTTCCAAACATGATGTATCTTATTGGTCTGTTTCGTAAAACAAATAAAATCACAGGCTTTTGATTGGCTCAGGGGTCTGACGAGTCAGCTAAGCAACCTGCCACTGGTTAAATGGTCGATCTATAGTTTGCTTTTCAAAAGCAATGGAGCCGCCGAAAGCTGCCTGTAAATCAGGCAAGAGCAGTAAAGTTAATATTCGTAAAATCAGTGATTTTTTTGTTTCAACGTGTCCCGACTCAAAAAAGAAAAAAAATAACATTACAGATGATCTGGTCACTAACGTTACCGATTTTCCGGAGCAAGTGTTAGCAGACCCACTGCCCTCCTCCTCGGAAACGGAGCCAGAGTTAGCAGACCCAGCCCGCCGTCCTCTACCTCGGAAACGTTTTCACACGACTTTGTGGATTATATTGGTGGGAAAATATCAGACGAACAGAGAAGAGAAATATACTTACTGGACTGGACGGCCAATATCGGACAAACATTCCCTACAAAACTAGGAGGTAAACTACGTTTCCAACGTCATTGGATTGACCAGTTTAGCTGGCTAGTATACTCAACAAGGTCCGACGGTTGTTTTGGTAAGCACTGTGTTGCGTTTGCAGTCGAGCATGTGGGCAAGGGAGGGCACAGAAAAGCTGGCAAGCTAATTAATGTCCACTTCTCAGACTGGAAACATGCTTTAGAAACGTTCAAAGACTACGCACAAAAGGCATATCACAAGGATGCATGTTTGAAAGCGGACAATTTCCAAATGGTTCTCAACAATAAAATGGATGTAATTCCACTGAGGCTAGATTCTGAGAGAAAAAAGCGAGTCCAAGAAAACAGAGAAAAACTCAAAAGCATCATTGCAACGTTGATTTTTTGCGGTCGCCAAGAACTCGCCCTGAGAGGTGATATTGATTCAGGACCAGTGACATTGAATGAGCCAACTCACAATGACGGAAATTTCAGGGCTTTACTCAGGTTTAGGGCTACATCTGGCGACACGGTACTGTTACAACACTTGAGTAAATGTGCAGCAAACGCTAGCTACTGCAGTCCTGATGTACAAAATGAAATAATCAGCATAATTGGAGATGTGATAACAAACAAACTGGTGCAGAAAGTAAACTCCGCGCAGTGTTTCGCTGTGTTGGCAGATGAAATGAAAGATGTTTCAGGGCGGGAGCAGCTTTCTGTCTGTGTCAGATACGTGAACCAGCATGACAGCCAATATAGCATCAGAGATGAGTTTTTGTCCTTTGTTGATATCGAGAAGTTAATCGGGGAGGCAATCGCCAATTCAATCGAAAGTCAGTTGACAAATGCAGGTGTTGATTTACAGTTTTTACGTGGCCAGGGACACGACGGCGCATCTGCCATGAGTGGCCGTTTAAATGGTGCCCAAGCTAAAATCAAAGAGAAGCACAAGCAAACAGTTCATGTGCACTGTGCCAGCCACAGTTTGAATTTGGTCCTAAACAAGTGCTGCACTGTACAAATGGTGCGAAATTGCTTTGGAATTGTCTCGGAAATCTGCACTTTTTTCCATGATTGGGCTTTGCGGTCTGCATGCAGTCTGCGACACGAGACGGAGCGTCTTTTACCCGACTGCAAGAAAACGCGACTGACGAAGTTGTGTGAAACGAGATGGGTCGAACGCCACGACGCAATATTTACATTCAACGAGCTTTTAGACCCTGTGCGATCCAGCCTGCAGAAAATCAATGAAACCTTCACAGGGGACACATCTGTCAAAGCCACTCAGCTCTTTAATTCAATTGACAATGCAGAATTAATGCTGTCCATGAACGTGAGTGAGAAGATGCTTGCAAAAACCTACCACCTGTCCACCTTCCTTCAGAAGGAAAATTGTGACTTGGTGAGTTGCGTTTCAGCTGCTGATGCTGTTATTAAGCAGGTAGATGAGATGAGGGCTAACTCTGAGATGGAGTTCAGGCAGATTTTCCAAGAGACCTCTTCCCAAGCAGCCAAGTATGGGGTTGAATTTCGACCACGAATACGTTGACATTTATCATACGGTTGGGTATTAGGCTATAGTATACAGTGTGGGAATTTTATTTACCGGTAGCTTTCGGCAGTGTTGCCCGACCCCCCCCCCCCCAAAAAAAACATGTTTCTGGCTACGGGCCTGCTTGGTGTCATCCCCTGTCGTCTGTAATATTTGCTAGTAATATTTGATTTGCTAATGTCCCTTACGGCTTTCTGTAGCGCCACAACAAAGTCACGTGATGTACGTAACAACGTCAGTCGGAATCTGGTCGGTGAATAAACACCCAGCACGAGAGAAGTCGTCCTTGCTTCATTAGTGTTATAAGTTAACATAGCCAGAGGGCACAGATCATTACATGGTGTCAGAGTAGCGGAGTTTAAATACCCAATATGGATTCGTACGGCGTTCCAGCTCCACGGATGGACTGGGAATCGGCGAACTTACCTGAAGCATGGAGACGATTTCGACAAACAACGGAGCTAATGTTCAAGGGCCCCCTGCGCGGGAAGAACGAAGAGGAGAAATGCAGCTACCTCCTGCTCTGGATAGGGGAAAAAGGGCGCGATGTGCACAACACTTGGACACTCAGCGGAGAACAAGCCAAGAAGCTAGAAACGTACTACGATAAGTACACTGAGTACATCACCCCCAAAGCAAACCCGATTTATGCCAGATATAAATTTCATGAAAAGATGCAGGGAGAGAGTGAATCCTTCGAACAATTTGTAACAGCTAAAGCTCCTAGTCAAAGACTGTGGCTACCCAAATGCCGACGAGATGGTCAGGGACCGCATCGTGTTTGCCACCAACTCACCCAGAGTGAGAGAAAAGCTACTTAGCCAGGGAGCTGAGCTAACGCTAGAAAAAGCCATAGATGTAGCCCGCTCACACGAGCTAGCAAAGCAACAGCTAAAGTTTATGGGCCAGGACAGCACACATGAAACGGTGCACGCAATAGGCAGAAAGACTTACAACCCGAACGCACCCAAAGCAGCTAACGCTAACTTCAGACAAAGGGAGGGTAACGTTAGCACCGCCGCCAGGGCGTGTAGCTATTGTGGAGGGCTACACGGCGCTAAAGCCACTTGCCCAGCTAAGGGTAAACAATGCATTAAATGCAAGAAGCTCAATCATTTTGCTAAAGTATGCAAGTCTAGCTCCCAGGGACAGACAAAGTACTACCGCGGCACAGTACATGCCGTCGGAGAGAACCCAGAAGAGTACACCACTGACAGAGAGCAGGAAGAACTGTACTTCGACAACATTACAGTGGAGAGCACCGCTGTGGGAGAACAGACAGAGCTGTACATAGACTGCATCTCAATAGAGAACAACGGAAAAAGCAACGAGCAGGCTTACGTAGAGGTTGGAATTGGCACACCTCCACAGAAGGTAAAGTTTAAACTAGACACTGGGGCACAGGCCAATACTTTTCCCACCAACCTGTTCCAGGCGCTGTTCAAAAATGTGACACTGAAACCAGCAATACACAGACTCACTGAATATAGAGGAGGCGCGCTGAGCGTGAAAGGCACATGCAAACTCAAATGTAAGTACAGAGACAATGCAATGATGCTGGACTTTTACGTCATTGACACAAACGCCCCACCAGTCATGGCAATGAAAACATGCCGTGACCTAAACTTGGTAAAAATAGTGATGGCTGTGAGCGAGGAAAACAATGTCACATCACAGAGCATAATGGATGAGTATGCAGATGTTTTCCAGGGAATAGGAGAGTTCCCAGGCGAGTGCACCTTCCGCGTCACACCAGATGCAACGCCGGTCGTCTGCCCGCCACGCAGAATCCCCATCGCCCTACGCAGCAAACTGAGGGACGAGCTTGACAGCATGGAGAAAGGCGGCATAATCTGTAAGGTAACAGAACCCACAGAATGGGTGAACGCACTTGTCATTGTTGAGAAGCCAAAGACAGGCAAACTTAGAGTGTGTTTAGACCCCAGAGCTCTTACCAAAGTGATACAACGACCTCACTACCCCCTCCCCACGCTGGAGGACGCCACCACAAAGCTCGCTGGAGCTGAGTACTTTAGCGTGTTAGACGCGCGGTCAGGCTATTGGGCCATCAAACTGAGCACTGAATCTTCAATGTTGACGACATTTAACACAGTGTTTGGCAGGTATCGTTTCCTCAGACTGCCATTCGGAATCGTGTCCGCTCAAGACGAGTTCCAGAGACGCGTGGATGAAACATATGAAGGATTGGACGGTGTGACGGCCATAGTGGATGACATACTAGTGTTCGGCAAGACTAAAGAGGAACATGACCAGCGTCTCAGAGCGATGCTGAAGCGCACAAGGGAGCGAGGGGTGAGGCTCAACCCCGACAAGTGTCACATATGCGTGTCCGAGGTAAGCTACTTCGGCCACACGCTCTCACACGAAGGCATCAAACCAGACCCACACAAGGTGAAGGCGGTCAAGGACATGCAACCCCCACAGAACAAAGCAGAGCTGGAGACAGTCCTCGGCATGATCAACTACCTCGCCAAATTCGCTCCACACCTCTCACAGATAAACTCACCCCTCAGACAGCTTCTGAAACAGGACAGTGAGTTTGTGTGGGATGCAGTCCACGACAAGGCGTTCCAAGAGATGAAGAATCTCATTACACAGCACCCAGGTCCAGTACTCTCATATTTCGACCCGCAGAAAGAGCTGCGACTCCAAGTGGATGCATCCAAAAGTGGCCTTGGGGCTGTCATGCTCCAAGATGGCAAACCAATTGCCTATGCGTCCAAGTCACTCAACAGCACTGAAGAAAACTACGCACAGATAGAGAAGGAGCTCTACGCTGTGGTCTTCGGCTGCAAGAGGTTCCACGAGTACATTTACGGACGAACAGTGATTGTGGAGTCAGACCACAAGCCTCTGGAGGCAATACTAAAAAAGCCACTGGCAGCAGCACCACCCCGGCTGCAACAGATGATCCTGGCGCTCCAAAAATACGACATCCAAATCATCCACCGCCCCGGTAAGGACATACCGGTGGCCGACACACTGTCACGCAAGTCAATAGAACACCACGACAGTGACCCACAGGAAGGAATGGAGGCCCAAGTGCACACAGTCCTCAGCAACATCCCTGTGAGCGACACAAGACTCACAGAAATCAAGCAGGAAACAGCGCAAGATCCACAGCTCACCGCACTCAGACGAGCCACACTCACTGGCTGGCCAGACACAAAGAAAAAGTGCCCGCCCAGCATCCAGGAATACTGTAACCACAGAGCAGAAATCTCAGAAATGGACGGTATCCTGTTCAAAGGTGAGAGAATCATTGTCCCCCAAAAGCTTCGCAAGGACATGATACAGCGCATCCATGCCAGCCACCTTGGCGTGGAAAAAAGCAAATGCCGAGCAAGAGACTTACTGTTCTGGCCTGGCATGGGGAAACAGATCGAGGATGCGGTAGCAGACTGCAGCATATGCCAAGAACGGCGCAGCGCAAATGCAAAGGAACCAATGATGTCACACGCCATACCCGAGCGGCCGTGGCAAGTGATAGGCACAGACCTATTCACATGGAACTCACAGGACTTCATAGTCACTGTGGACTACTACTCCAGATTCTTCGAGCTAGAGATACTTTACAGCTGCACCTCATCTGCCGTCATCATGAAGCTGAAAGCAGCAATGGCTCGACACGGAATCCCCGAGACTATCATCAGCGACAACGGTCCGTGCTACAGCTCTGGTGAGTTCCGCAACTTCTCACAGACATGGGGTTTCTCACACACCACCACAAGCCCCCACTACCCACAGAGCAACAGCCTCTCCGAGAAGACTGTCCAGACGGCCAAACGCATCCTGGACAAAGCCAAAGCTGAGAACAAAGACCCCTACATGAGCTTACTGGAGTATCGCAACACACCGGTGGACAACCTGAAATCACCGGCACAGCTACTGATGAGTCGGAGGCTGCGGTCCATTCTCCCATCAACAGCAAAACACCTGCAGCCACAGATCGCCAGTCAGGAGGATGTTCACAAAAGGAGAGAGGTATGTCAACAGCGCCAGCAGGCATACTACAACCGAACAGCCAAACCTCTGCCCCACCTGCCTGCAGGCACACCAATCCGCTTCCGGAAGAAGGATGGATCCTGGAGACCTGCAACTGTGGAAAGACCAGCGAACACAGACAGGAGCTACCACATCCAAACCAAAGAAGGTCAGATCTACCGACGCAACCGTCAACACCTGCGACAAAGCAGAGTGAACACTCACACTACACACACACACACTTCACAGCAGACTGTTACCAGCGCTAACAACAACACACAAGCCCATCAGCAAGAGCATGCTGAACCTCCAGACACGAACAATCAGCGACAACCAGACACACAGCCTGGTTACACCACGAGGTCAGGTCGCACGATCAAACCAAGACAAATCCTTGACTTATGAATGTTAAAAAAAAGAGAATTTTACACCAACCTGTACTATACCTGCTATGTTTTGAAAAGAAATATTTACAGCGTTCACTTACCTTGTGTAGCTACCTGCTGTTTGCAGTTACCAGTAATGAAATGAAAAAAAAAGATGAAATGTTATTACGGTGTCACATTTAGACAGTGAAGGAAATGTTTTACTCTACTTTGTTGCAGTCCAGTTATATAAGAGTTCCACTTTCATATTCTTTCTTATTAAGATTGTATTCGCTTATAAACGTGCTCAACGTGGTCTGTATCTCTGCAGAGAAAGCAGCACTTTTCAGAAAAAGGGAGATGTAATATTTGCTAGTAATATTTGATTTGCTAATGTCCCTTACGGCTTTCCGTAGTGCCACAACAAAGTCACGTGATGTACGTAACAACGTCAGTCGGAATCCGGTCGGTGAATAAACACCCAGCACGAGAGAAGTCGTCCTTGCTTCATTAATGTTATAAGTTAACATAGCCAGAGGGCACAGATCATTACATCGTCCTGTTTGTGGAGTTTGCATGTTCTCTCTGTGTTTGTGTGGGTTTCCTCTGGGTGCTCCAGTGTCCTCCTACGGTCCAAAGATGTAGGTCAGCTGAATCCGCCATACTAAATTGTATGGCGGATTCACCTGTATCTTAGGTGTGTGTGTGTGTGTGTGTGTGTGTGTGTGTGTGTGTGTGTGTGTGTGTGTTGGCCCTGTGATGGCCTGGTGGT
Source organism: Lampris incognitus (assembly GCF_029633865.1). Lineage (NCBI taxonomy): Eukaryota > Metazoa > Chordata > Actinopteri > Lampriformes > Lampridae > Lampris > Lampris incognitus. The sequence goes on from NC_079212.1 coordinate 29,424,965, forward strand.
CTGTCCAGGGTGTTTCCCCTCCTGCTGCCCAATGACTGCTGGGATAGGCTCCAGCATCCCCGCAACCCTGAGAGCAGGATAAGCGGTTCAGATAATGGATGGAAGAATTATATATTTTATATTAATTTTTATTTAATTTACTTTTACTTTACTTTTTTAGAAAGGTAAACTTTTTTTAGTCTTTATTGTGTATTTAAATAAATTTAAAAAATGAAAGTTAAGAAAATATATGTTCTCCCAGTTATTTAGGATGTGCCAGTTGTACAAATGGGCCGGCCCAGGCCCATTAGGCCCACCCACAACACTGCACCTGTGACTGTATGTATATGTAACATGCCACGCAATAGTTGGACTTTGAATTAACTGTCAGTTAAAAAGTGTTTGTCAAACTCCTCCTATGCAATATGCTGAAACGTTATTGAATTTTTGCCCAGTGACACCATAAAAAAATCTACCTATCCCAGCTTTAAGTGAGATTAGTTGCCTGTATTTCAAGGCTGTGTGTTTTATTCTTATTTTCTCTCTATGTGTTAAAGTCAATCAATTAATCAACTTGCATTTTTTATAGTGCTTTTCTAGCTGCAACAGCCACTCAAAGCGCTTTACAAAGTAATCAATTTGGGGATGAAACTCCTTCAAATTTTAACTATATGATTTGCGGGATTCAGGCTTTCATGGGGTAAGGCAATGTAACAAACTGTGAATACATGCAAACAACCACACACACAAACATATGCACATATATGTACGTGCACACACAGTTACAGGTCAACACTTTTACACAGTGGGAATGCTCGTCTACAATTAAAGAAGCACACCCAATTTCCCCTCTGAGATGAATAAAGTATTCTGATTCTGATTCTTCTGCATGACATGCCGAAGTTCTGTACACACCTTTTCATCTCTTTTAGGGTTACATAAGTGCCCTGGACATGTGCTTTCCTGCAGAGGTATCAAGTGAACCTAATTTAGCTTGTAGTTATGACCACCCTCTATATTATCCCCAAATTCTCCTGGGCCAGGATTTTATTCCATACCCAAAGTTTCTAGCACATTCCCTGTGCTTGGAAAAAAGAGAGAATTCCATACAAATAAAGACCATATTCTGTTTTCACCCTCCTGACCATGGTTGAGCAGATAGAATGTTGTCTGAAAGTTGACAGCATGAGGTTTAGTGGTCAGTGACGTGTGCATGCCTGCAAGCTGTGGTTTTCTGCTCTAAGGACAGAAACCGCTCACAACCTGACTGGCCTAGCGATTCTGAGTTTAGGGAAGTGGGGATGCATATGATAGCTGACAAGTACTCACATAATATTAATAATAATAATGATAATAATAATAAAAAAATCAATCTTATATAGCGCTTTTCTAACACTCAAAGTCACTTTACAATAAACAGGTTTAAACAAGACAACAGATAAACATAACACAAACATACAGGGGTGGATGGGGGGGGGGCTACGAGAGGGAGAAGTGGCAGCCATACATGATGCCAGTAGTACTCTCCAACTTAAACGATCAAGAAGTGCAAGAAAAACAAAGAACAACAAATAACAAAAAAATTTTTTAAATTAAACAGCACTGCAGACGTTGATTTTCTGTAGGGGTTTACTCCCGTAGCTTATTCCTCTCCAGAAGAAATCTACTAGGCAGTGGCAGTATTTAACCCATAGCTGGGGGGCTGGTTCGTGGGCATCAGGGAATATCCACACACCGGTGGGCCTGCGTAACGCACGTCTAGGGGCCAGACCTCCTCCGAGTCCCATGTAGTTCAGCCACGGTCCAAAGTGTACCCAGTTACCGTGTATCACCATGAGGAAGCACTACATAGGGCTTGCTGTTGGAGAGGCTATGTACTGGCAGGGAGAGACTTGCGTGCTCAGCTCTCCTGTTCATATTTCTGCTAGCCAGCAGTGAAGGTTGAGAGTGAGACATGACAGGCACAGAACACTACACCAACACACTAGACGCTTCACAACAACCCCACTTCTTACACAAGAATGTCAGACACATATAGGCAGCAGTCCAATAAAATGCATAGTGCAAGCAGAACTCTCCTATATCTAATTACTGTGGTGTATTCCCGGGTAGATTAAGCTCATTAGCCTTGTTAGGCAGTTCATCTAAGAGAAGGAAAACTCTGATTTAAGACCGCCACTGCCTTGCGGATATACTCGCATATGGGAAAGGCTTCGGGAAGAAACCCTGAGGTCCGTCTCCATTGCCAGTCATCTCGCTAGTCTTGCCACTGGGAGTAGGTGGTCTCGGGCGAGAGTGGTATTGATGATGCACAACTCTTCCCCACTTTAATCATCACGCAAGTCATCTGTCATCCATCACAGGATGACTAGATGGTGCTTGTCACTGCGACAGACGAATAACACTGTGGTGTGGCTGGTCATGGCAACAACAAATGATATATTTATATGATTCAAGCCTTAAAACAAGCTTCACTTAATTCAATTTTGCCAGCTCAATTCGCAAGGTGTTTGCCTGTGTTATTCCTAGGAAGGCTTATTTTTAATTATTGTGTGGCATTTTTATAGCTCAGCTTTCTTGGCTTTTAATTATTACTTTACTATCTGCAAATCACCTTTATTACTATTATTATAAAAATCCATCTAGGCCCTCTTAAATTTGTCAAACAGAAGAAACACGTGATCGTGATGAGAAACGAAGCTCAAATTAACTTGCGGTACAGCCAATTAAGTTTCTTTTGCCAGAGGTAAGCTGAACATCAGGACCAAAGAGCAGATGTTGCACCCAAAAGTGAACAAAGCAAATGAGCAAAGAATATCTGGTCTGGTATAGGTGACCTGGACCTGGTTGGTACAGGGGAGATTAAATGATGAGATTAAAATTGATTAAGGATTATTAAATGGATGCCAATCACGGCTATTAATTATATGGGAACATAATTCATTTCATTGGGATTCCAGCTTCCCCTCTGCCCTGTTTTGCTTGGCCCCCTCTTGTGTTTTATCAGAAAACATTTTGGGGTGTAAAGCCTGGGGGTTAGCAAACTCACTGCCACTGTGGTGTAGGGCCGTGGAATGGGGTCTCAAGGCACTCATAGAGGAAGCAGAAAAACAACAGTCAAGCACCACTGACGTCTCAGAGACTGACAGTCTGCTCCCCAGGTTTATCTACAATATCCATACTTAAACACACACGCACACACACACACACACACACACAGTAATGAATTCAGATTTGAAGTCAGTACAACCTAGTGGTTATCAATTGCTGAGAAATCTTTTAGAGTCATAAGCACATGCACATTCACACTTTTCCCACGACACTTCCATGTAATGAATCTAAGTTTATGGGAATTTAATTCAGTTTCAAATATCCAATCTGAGCGCTGATGGAGGTAGACCTTCATTATCTTAGATCACCTCGATATTAGGCCTTCATTTTAGATCACCCAAAAACTGTAGCACTCGCATCTTTTTACCTGACATGATGTAGATTTGCCTCTGTGTCATGTTTAGTATGCTTTTTAATTTCTCCCCGTTTTTCTAAATTTTCTTGTGCTGTATTCTTTTGTCTTTCTCAGTTCTATATTCCTTATTTTATTTCATGAAAAAGTTGTTTGTTTATATAAATATATATACACAGTTCATGATAAAGATTTAGTAGTTACAGTACAAAATCTGATAGCTGCTACCCTGTGAAGACTGACCTACATTTGACCCTCAAACCACTGTGGTCTGAATTGCAGCGAGTGGCGCCGTTAAGTGTCATCCAAAACCCACACAACATATAGGGCCAGCATTGCTAGACGGGTGCAATCAAGAAACGTCCACCAGGGGAAAAAAAAAACAAATTGAAAGTGACAATCTGTAGTGATGAATAAGAATAATTACCCATTTAAATTTAAGTTACTCAGACAATCAAAGCTGCAGGTTTGGAGGAAGCAACAAACACGTGGGTTGATCTTTGAAAACAAATTCCATTCTAAGACACTGATAATGATGCAGCGGTTTTTATTTTGTTGCATAAGGAAAAAAAACACATAAGTGGTTAACCAAGACTATAAGCATAGTAGGTAAAACTTCTATCTGAGACCGATATAAATTCTCAAGAGACTCGGCTGCCAAGCCAAAATCCATTGCATGGACACAAATTGAAGACATCTGCTTTAGCTGAGACAAAACGTGTTGAGATGTTGATCCATGATTGGTCCATGCAGATTATCTGGTTATTAAGGCTTAAAAAGTGAAATTCCACTGGGGTAAATGAAAGCCAAGAGGTGTAAGAAAAGCTTTAGAGGAAAGAAAATAAATGGTTCTCTCCCATGAAACAGACACCACACATGTACAACACTTGGCAACTAAATATGTGATGGTATGGTGGTCTAAGCGAATGGAAAACTTGAGCAAAGACAGGTGCTTTTGATTTGATGGAGCCCACCAACACATGATATGGCTAGATTTTGTTGATAAATAAAAGAATTTGAGGTAAACCAAGAAATTCTTCTTGCAGAATTCAGAAGCGTCCAGGAAGTGGCGGACTCTTGACCCAGGTAATTACATGCCCTTTAAAAGTTGGCCCAAAATGTCTTTAAATTAAATGTTGAAACTCAGATTTCAACCACTAAGTAAGCTATATGAATGTGTTTATTTTATAACAACATAAAAAGCTATCAGTTAACATTAAAGGCACAATCCACAATTGATGCACACAGCAGCTGTCCGCTCCACATCTGCTGTCATTTTGGTCAGACTTTATAAACACTGTGCTGGCCCTTTAAGAGAAGGTGAATGTTGACTGTTGTGCTGCACTGTTTGTTCATGTGGACTTGCCGTAGTTTCCTTTACACGGAAGAAAGCCTTGAAGCAAACCGGTTTTTTACTCCTCATTTGTTCATTTTTCTCTGCTGAACCCTAAAGAGCATATATTTGTAAGTAATACTTACCTATTTATGTTAAGCTTACCTGTTATGGTCTTTTGAAACAGTTAATAGATGTGTGGTAAACTTAAAAACGCGAGCGATGCTAACGCGTTAGCCTGTCTATGGCATTTTTAATGTTAAGTTAACATTAAGCTAATCGCTAGTTAGCTGTAGTGGCTAATCCATGATAATTGAGCACGTTTGTGTATATTTGTGTTGTGCATAATAATTAATGACTCAGCGTTTGTTGATATAAAGAGTCAAATACATTACAAATTGTAACATTTTATTCATTTATGTTTTATCTCTGTATTGCAGTTTCACAGTGCTTCTGAAAGTAAACATCTAAACTACCTGCTGACTCCTGGATGTTTATTGAGGAACCCTGTTAGCCATCTGCCAGAGTAGAAATCAGCTATATCCTAGTAAGGGTAGAATAGTGAAAAGATAGACGCCTAACGGGTTACCTATAGAAAAGTGGATCTTCGTGGAAACACACAGTTTTCTTCTGCCATCAAAGCTGCAGGAAACACAATGGATAATAATGAAGACACGTTTGAGACGCGCTCAGTATGTTCCAACACCTCACGTGCCAGTCAGCGCTCCTCCGCCAGCGCCATTGCAGCCAGAGCACGTGCAAAAGCGGAGGCTGCACGTGCGCAAGCATCATTTGCGCAAAGAGAAGCGGAAATGATTAAAGCACAAGCATACATTGAAGAGGAACAACAAAAGGCTGCAGCTGAGGCTGCTAGAAGGAAAGCAGAGCTGCAAGCAAGTCTACACGCACTGAGGCTAGAGAGCGCCGCTGCAGCTGCCGTCGCCGAAGCTAATGTTCTGGAAGCAGCTGCAGAGAACGAATTTGGAGAGCTAGCTCGTGCTAGCCTAAAAAATGAATACGCTGAGCATAAGTACATGGAGAATCCAAAACCTGAGCCTCACCAGGACTCAAAGCTGCCGGAACCCACGTCAACACCAAAGCGCCAGCTAACGATGGACGATGGTGAGACAGCTGAAAACAATATGGGGGAAAGTGAAGAGGAGTCAAGTGAGATCAGCCGCTATGAACTCTGTGACTTACCTGTTCGGCAAACGTTCAAACTGAGGGATGATGCTACTCCATATTACCCTCATGCCCAAAGCTCATTCAGGACCGGCTACCTGAAGAAGCGAGAGCATCTGCACAGTTTAAATCCATCCAAAGACACTTTCAGCCACCGAATGCAGTCACACAATACAAGACCATTCAGCAGTAACTACCAACCTCCTCAGCCACATACAGGTGCTGCTCCCAGAACCGAGTCCAGTTCATCATCTACAACCGATCTGGCCAAGTATTTAATACGTCGTGAGATGATAAGCTCCGCGTTGTTAAGGTTTGACGATCATCCTGAAAATTACTGGGCCTGGAAGGCATCTTTCTGCAGTTCTACAGAGGACTTAAACCTGACATCAAGGGAGGAGCTTGATCTGCTGTGTAAATGGCTCGGACCAAAATCATCCGAGCATGCAAAGAGAATACAAGCAGTCCACATCCACGATGCAGCAGCAGGTGTGAGCATGGTATGGCAAAGGTTGGAAGACTGCTATAGATCGCTGGAAGCCATAGAAAATGCACTCCTTAAGAAGGTTCATGATTTTCCAAAAATCTCAAACCGAGACAATCAAAGATTGAGAGAGCTGGGAGACATTCTCTTGGAGCTTGAAGCGGCCAGGGCAGATGGATTTTTACCTGGTCTCAATTACCTGGACACATCCCGCGGCATCGCTCCGATTGTCCAAAAGCTGCCATACTCCCTGCATGACAAGTGGGTCTCTCTAGCATCTCGGTACAAAGAAAGCCACTGGACATCTTATCCACCTTTCTCCTTCTTTGCAAAGTTTGTTTGTGATCAAGCCAAAACGCTCAATGACCCAAGCTTTGCCCCACTCACAGATGGATTGAGCATGGGAAAGGCAGAGTACTCCTTTAAACACAACGTGAAAACACCCATTTCTGTCAAGAAGACAGAGGTCTCAGTAGACTCTGACAGCAGCCATGACAACCCCTCAGATAAAAGGATGGCCGACCCAGACAAGCAATGCCCACTCCACCACAAACCACATCCCCTTAGGAAGTGTCGTGGTTTTAGGAGCAAATCCTTGGATGAGAGGAAAGCCTACCTTAAAGAGAAGAATATTTGCTATAGGTGCTGCGCATCATCCAGTCACCAAAGACTGTGGAAAAAATGGTCAGTGCAGAGAATGCAAGAGTGACAGCCACCCTACTGCACTACATCCAGGTCCTGCTCCGTGGATAACTGAGACTTCTGTAACCACAAGAGATCAAGGCGGGGAGCAAGGGGAAGGAGCCTCTCAAGCTGTCACATCAAAATGCACTGACATCTTTGGGACTACAGTCAGGTCAAGATCGTGCTCCAAAATCTGTCTCGTCAGAGTTTATCCACCAGGCCAGAGAGAGAGAGCAGTCAAGGCTTATGCTGTCCTGGATGAGCAGAGCAATAAGTCCCTGGCAAGAACAGAGTTTTTTTAAACTCTTTGGTATTACAGAGGGCACGGCACGGCAGCATACACTCTGAAGACCTGCTCCGGAGTAATTGAAATCACAGGGCGACGAGCTAACAATATCATCATGGAGTCATTAGATGGTAAAACTCACATTCCACTCCCCACTCTAATCGAATGTGACATGCTCCCAGATGACAAGTCGGAAATCCCCACGCCTGAGATCGCCAGACACTATACACACCTCAAGCGGGTCGTGGACAGGATCCCAGCTCTAGATCCCTCTGCAGCCATCCTTATCCTGCTCGGCCGAGACATACCACGGGTACATAAGGTTCGAGAACAATGTAATGGACCCCACGACGCCCCCTACGCCCAGCGTCTCGACTTGGGTTGGGTGATTGTAGGAGAGGTCTGTCTCGGAAGAGCCCACAAATCAGATTGTGTCAATGTTTACCGAACTAATGTGCTGAGTAATGGGCGTACTTCTCTGTTTGACCCCTGCCCTAACAGCCTCCACATCAAAGAGAAGTTTGATTCTCCAGTGCATCGCCATCAAGCTCCAAGGGCTGACGAGACGAAAGACCTGTTTGATGAAAAAGACAGTCTTGGTGAAGGAGTCTTCCAGCGAACGCCACATGATGACAAGCCTGTCATGTCTGTAGAAGACAAAGCCTTTTTGGAAATAATGGACAGGGAGGTCTTCGTGGATGACTCAAACAGTTGGGTGGCACCACTACCCTTCAGGGAACCAAGGTGCAAACTCCCTAACAATAGAGGACAAGCGGTCAAGTGTCTTTCGACGTTACGCCACACTCTCAGAAAAAGGCCAGACATGAAGGAACACATGGTTGCTTTCATGCAGAGGATCTTTGAAGCAGGTCATGCTGAACCAGCCCCACCACTCAGTGGGGAACAAGAGTGTTGGTACTTACCAACCTTTGGGGTTTATCATCCACGTAAACCAGGCCAGGTATGAGCAGAGTTTGACTCCAGCGCCAAGCATGACAGCATCTCCCTTAATGACGTCCTGTTGAGTGGCCCTGACCTAAATAACACACTCTTGGGAGTCCTCACTCGCTTCCGTAAGGAACCTGTGGTGGTGGCAGGAGACATAGAACAAATGTTCTACTGTTTCAAAGTCTGCCATGAACACCGCGATTTCTTACGTTTCCTCTGGTTCGAGGATAATGACATTGCCAACAGGATCGCAGAGTACCGCATGACCGTTCATGTATTTGGCAATAGCCCTTCCCCCGCTGTTGCCATATATGGCTTGAGAAGAGCTGCCCTGCAAGGCCAGGAAGAACATGGCATGGAGGCAAAACAGTTCGTTCTAAGGAACTTTTACGTTGACGACGGACTTACCTCATTCTCCACTGACGACGATGCCATCTGAGTCCTGAAAAAGACCAAAGAAATGTTAGCCGACTCAAACATCCGACTGCACAAAATAGCTTCCAACCATACTGCAGTGATGGAAGCGTTTCCATCCGAGGAACGCACTAAAGAGCTGAAAGACCTAGAGCTAGGTGTGGATCCTTTACCCCTGCAGAGAAGCTTAGGTCTCAACTGGCACCTTCAAATTGACAGCTTTACCTTCCTTGTCTCTAGAGAGGAGAAGCCATTTACCCGTAGCGGTATTCTCTCTATGGTGTACAGCATATTCGACCCGCTGGGGTTTGTGGCTCCAATAACAGTACAAGGCAAGGCGCTAGTCAGAGAACTATGTACTGGGCATTGCGAATGGGATGCCCCAATACCTGCTGAAAAAGAGACACAGTGGAAGTCTTGGAAGAACTCACTCAAGGCACTTGAGGAACTTCACATACCAAGGCCATACCTACCTGTTTCCTTGCTCTCCACACAGCACAGGGAACTATGTGTCTTCTCCGATGCGTCCACCATGGCCATCTCTGCGGTGGCCTACCTCAAAGCAGTCGATGATGAAGGACACAGTCATGTAGGATTCTGCATGGGGAAATCCAAATTAGCACCACGTGACTCTCATACTGTGACTCGTCTGGAGCCATGTGCGGCCATGCTCGCAGTCGAGCTAGCTGACATGTTAGTGGATGAACTAGATGTCAAGATCCCCACACAGTGAAGTTCTACCCAGACTCTAGAGTTGTGCTGGGCTATATCTACAATACCAACCGGAGGTTCTATGTGTACGTCGCTAACAGAGTCACACGCATTTGGAAGTCATGACAGCCAGAACAGTGGCACTTTGTCAGCACGGAACACAATCCCGCGGACCATGGTACACGATCAGTACCAGCTACACTTTTGGGAGAGACAAATTGGTTTTCAGGGCCCTCCTTTCTTAGAAAAGACTTGTATCAAGCATCATTCACAAGTGTGTCACCTGCAGGAGGTTAAGAGGAAGCATGGAAAAACAAAAAATGTCCAACTTACCTGCTGATCGGCTCACCCAAGCTCCTCCATTCACACAGGTTGGACTAGGTGTATTTGGTCCATGGACCATCTGTGCTCGACGTACCAGGGGAGGCCTCTCAGAAAGCAAGCGCTGGGCCGTCATGTTTACCCCTTTGGTCACAAGAGCAGTTCATATGGAGGTTGTGGAGTCTCTGTCTACATCGAGCTTCATAAATGCGCTTAGAAGGTTCACTGCCATCAGCGGTCCAGCAAAGCTCTTTCATTCAGACCGAGAGACGAACTTTGTTGGCGCATGCAAAGAACTTGGTAAAACACCTGAAAATGCAGAGCTTCAGTCTTACCTCAAAGACCAAGGCTGTACTTGGGACTTCAATCTTCCACACTCTTCCCACATGGGCAGAGTGTGGGAAAGAATGATAGCGGTTGCTCGGCGCATTTTAGACAGCATGTTGCTCAAGGTGCATTCCCCCAGTCTTTCTCATGAAGTTCTCAGCACGCTGATAGCAGAGGTCGCTGCCATAATGAATGCACGGCCAATAGTTCCTGTGTCATCAGATCCAGACATACCCACTGTACTCACCCCTGCCATGCTCTTAACACAAAAGGCTGACTCTGTGTCTGCTCCTTCAGGAGACCTTGACTTTAAGAATCTCTACCGGAGTCAGTGGCAGCAAGTACAGGGCCTTGCTGATTCATTCTGGAGATGATGGCGTCAAGAGTACCTGGCGACAATCCAGCCAAGAAGGAAATGGCAAGCAGACCAACCTAGTCTGCAAACTGGAGATGTTGTGCCTCTAAAGGACAGCCAGGTCAAACGGACTGAATGGCCTACAGGACTTGTTGTAAATACCTTTCCTGGTCAGGACAACAGGGTGCGTAAAGTGGAAGTGAGAGTTGTTAAAGGCGGCTCCCCAAGGGTGTATTCAAGACCCATCTCAGACGTAGTGGTGCTACTCAGAGGGACATAGTGGTATAGCACATTATACCAGGCGGGGAGTGTGCTGACCCTTTAAGAGAAGGTGAATGTTGACTGTTGTGCTGCGCTGTTTGTTCATGTGGACTTGCCGTAGTTTCCTTTACACGGAAGAAAGCCTTGAAGCAAACCGCTGTTTTTTACTCCTCATTTGTTCATTTTTCTCTGCTGAACCCTAAAGAGCATATATCTGTAAGTAATACTTACCTATTTATGTTAAGCTTACCTGTTATGGTCTTCTGAAACAGTTAATAGATGTGTGGTAAACTTAAAAACGCGAGCGATGCTAACGCGTTAGCCTGTCTATGGCGTTTTCAATGTTAAGTTAACATTAAGCTAATCGCTAGTTAGCTGTAGTGGCTAATCCATGATAATTTCAGCACGTTTGTGTATATTTGTGTTGTGCATGATAATTAATGACTCAGCGTTTGCTGATATAAAGAAAGAGTCAAATACATAACAAATTGTAACATTTTATTCATTTATGTTTTATCTCTGTATTGCAGTTTCACAGTGCTTCTGAAAGTAAACATCTAAACTTACCTGCTGACTCCTGGATGTTTATTGAGGAACCCTGTTAGCTATCTGCCAAGCTATAAATCAGCTATATCCTAGTAAGGGCAGAATAAACAGTTTTATAAACACTTTTATAAATTCTTTATTACTCGTGAATGAGCAAACCCACCAATGCTACATCACTTGCAATTCCTTTTGAGGCTTTCAGCGCGCTTCATTTTTCAAATGAGATAAGGTCAAAACCTGGTATATGGCTGGACTGTGTATGGTCAATGTTGGAAATTGTGGCCAATTTGTTTCAGGGATAGTCAGTGGTAGTGTATATAATGTGAATTCCTGGATATTAAAATGTTCATCTGCAATTTTCTGTAGTGGTCCTAGTAATATTTGTTGTTAAAATGTACTGAACTTGCATATCACATGACATGGTTAAGCTACGTTTGAGTAAAAAAAAAGAAAAGAAAAAAAGGCTAAAAATGCAGTTGCAAGAACAACAATTTCCTCTCATATCTTGGGATGTTTGATTTGAAAGAGAGCTTAATTGTAATCATACCTATTCTAATTATTTGTTAACTCCCCTTCCTTTTTCATGTTTCTATCTGCGGATGTCTCGTTTTTCTAAGACTCACTCTGTATTGAGTGTTTTGTCAGAGTGGTTGGTATTTGGGATGCCTTAACTGTGCATGCTCCCTCATGCCTCTCAGTGCATGGAGAGGTTTTCTCTCCTACTCTGCTCCATGCTGGACTGTTACAATGCGTAAACAGATGTGGAAAGAGCAGCAAACTACTCCGTACTTGGCATTTCTCATGTTTCCCAGGGAAACTGGCAGACGAGAACCACACACACAACTCACAGACAGACAAGTCACAGTGACACCCCGTTTAATAGTCAAAGGCAGGCAGGGATCAGTACACAGGAAAATCAGTCCAAACAAGCAATCAGATCCAATGAGGGGCAGGCAAGAGTCCAGAAACAGGCAAAAGACGTCAAACACGGTAAACAGGTAGCTGGTTAGCTGGATAGCTTGGCTGTACACACAAGACAATCTGGCAAAGGAACAGGAAAACCAGGGGAGGATATGTGCTAGAGCTAATCAGGGAATGGGGAACAGGTGTGGGATACACTGAGGAAAAACCAGATGCAGGAACTGACATGACAAGATGGGTGAGGACTTCCAAATAGAACAGAAAGAACAACAGACAATGACTAAGGTAATGAGCTGACTGAAGCTATTGGGGACAATGACTGCCAGAAATGACAGTGAACTAAACTAGGAGACATAGTAAAAAAATTGAACTTAACTGGGAGAGCTTAACTGGGAGAGAGATCATGACAGCGTTTCAGTAGTATCCATGAGTAGCAATAAATTCCATTCATTAGCGTGAGATATCTACCTACTGAGCAATTGTGTAACTTCAGTGACATAGCTGGTCATCTGATCCAGCGGCTCAATCATGTCAAACTGATCACTTAGTCAATGAGATTCTCAGAAACATTGTAGGGCTGGCCTGCTGGCTGGTCCAGCCAAAGAGTGCACACTGTTGGCTCAGTGCCAATTATACTATATCATGCTTCTTCTTATTCACTTGTGTTGTCACGGGACTCCATGGCTTGTTCCTTTAAGATTAGATTAGATACTACTACTACTACTACTATTTTCGGCTGCTCCCGTTAGGGGTCGCCACAGCGGATCATCCGTTTCAATTTCTTCCTGTCTTCTGCGTCTTCCTCTGTCACACCAGACACCTGCATGTCTTCCCTCACCACATCCATAAACCTCCTCTTTGGCCTTCCTCTTCTCCTCTTCCCTGGCAGCTCAATATTCAGCATCCTTCTCCCAATATACTCAGCATCTCTCCTCCACACATGTCCAAGCCATCTCAATCTTGCCTCTCTTGCTTTGTCTCCAAACCGTCCAACCTGAGCGGTCCCTCTAATATAATCGTTCCTAATCCTGTCCTTCTTCGTTACTCCCAGTGAAAATCTTAGCATCTTCAACTCTGCCACCTCCAGCTCCGCCTCCTGTCTTTTCGTCAGTGCCACTGTCTCCAAACCATATAACATAGCTGGTCTCACAACCATCTTGTAAACTTTCCCTTTAACTCTTGCTGATACCCTTCTGTCGCAAATCACTCCTGACACACTTCTCCACCCACTCCAACCTGCCTGCACTCTCTTTTTCACCTCTCTACTACACTCCCCGTTACTTTGGACAGTTGACCCCAAGTATTTAAACTCAAATGCCTTTGTCACCTCCACTCCTTGCATCCTGACCATTCCACTGTCCTCTCTCTCATTCACGCATAGGTATTCCGTCTTGCTCCTACTGACTTTCATTCCTTTTCTCTCCAGTGCATACCTCCACCTCTCCAGGCTCTCCTCAACCTGCACCCTACTCTCGCTACAGATCACAATGTCATCTGCGAACATCATCGTCCATGGAGACTCCTGCCTGATCTTGTCCGTCAACCTGTCCATCACCATTGCAAACAAGAAAGGGCTAAGAGCCGATCCTTGATGTAATCCCACCTCCACCTTGAACCCATCTGTCATTCCAACCGCACACCTCACCATTGTCACACTTCCCTCATACGTATCCTGCACCACTCCTACATACTTCTCTGCAACTCCTGACTTCCTCATACAATACCACACCTCCTCTCTCGGCACTCTGTCATAAGCTTTCTCTAAATCTACAAAGACACAATGTAACTCTTTCTGGCCTTCTCTATACTTCTCAATCAACATTCTCAAAGCAAACATCGCATCTGTGGTGCTCTTTCGTGGCATGAAACCATACTGCTGCTCACTGATCGTCACCTCTCCTCTTAACCTAGCTTCTATTACTCTTTCCCAAATCTTCATGCTGTGGCTGATCAACTTTATACCTCTGTAGTTGTTACAGTTCTGCACATCACCCTTGTTCTTGAAAATCGGTACCAGTATGCTTCTTCTCCACTCCTCAGGCATCCTCTCACTTTCCAGGATTGTGTTAAACAATCTAGTTAAAAACTCCACTGCCATCTCTCCTAAACATCTCCATGCCTCCACAGGTATGTCATCAGGACCAACTGTCTTTCCACTCTTCATCCTCTTCATAGCTGCCCTCACTTCGTCCTTGCTAATCCGCTGAACTTCCTGATTCACTATCCCTACATCATCCAACCTTCTCTCTCTCATTTTCTTCATTCATCAGCCCCTCAAAGTATTCCTTCCACCTTCTTAGCACACTCTCCTCGCTTGTCAGCACATTTCTATCTCTATCCTTGATCGCCTTAACTTGCTGCACATCCTTTGCAGCTTGGTCCCTCTGTCTAGCCAATCGGTACAAGTCCTTTTCTCCTTCCTTAGTGTCTAATCTGTCATACAACTCACCATACGCCTTTTCCTTTGCCTTTGCCACCTCTCTCTTTGCTTTACGCTGCATCTCCTTGTACTCCTGTCTACTTTCTTCATCTCTCTGACTATCCCACTTCTTCTTTGCCAACCTTTTCCTCTGTATACTTTGCTGTACTTCCTCATTCCACCACCAAGTCTCCTTGTCTTCCTTCCTCTGTCCTGATGACACACCAAGTACCTTCCTAGCTGTCTCCCTCACTATTTCTGCAGTGGTTTTCCAGCCATCTGGCAACTCTTCACTACCACCCAGTGCCTGTCTTAACTCCTGCCTGAACTCCACACAACAGTCTTCCTTCTTCAACTTCCACCATTTGATCTTCGGCTGTGTCTTCACTCGCTTCCTCTTCTTGGTCTCCAAAGTCATCCTACAGACCACCATCCGATGCTGCCTAGCTACGTTCTCCCCTGTCACCACCTTGCAGTCTCCAATCCCTTTTAGATGGCGCCTTCTACATAAGATATAGTCCACCTGTGTGCACTTTCCTCCACTCTTGTACGTCACCCTGTGTTCCTCCCTCTTCTTGAAATATGTATTCACCACAGCCATTTCCATCCTTTTCGCAAAATCGACCACCATCTGCCCTTCCACATTTCTCTTCTTGACTCCATACCTTCCCATCACCTCCTCATCACCTCTGTTCCCTTCACCGACATGTCCATTGAAGTCCGCTCCAATCACCACTCTCTCCTCCTTGGGTACCCTCTCCACCATGTCGTCCAACTCACTCCAGAATTCTTCTTTTTCATCCGTCTTACACCCAACTTGCGGGGCATATGCGCTGATAACATTCAGCAATAAACCTTCAATTTCCAGCTTCATACTCATCACTCTGTCTGACACTCTCTTCACCTCCAGCACGCTCTTGACATACTCTTCCTTCAGAATTACCCCTACCCCATTACTCCTCCCATTCACACCATGGTAGAAGAGTTTGAACCCACCTCCAATACTCCTGGCCTTACTCCCCTTCCACCTGGTCTCTTGCACACACAGTATGCCTACCTTTCTTCTTTCCATCATGTCAGCCAGCTCTCTCCCTTTACCAGTCATAGTGCCAACATTCAAAGTTCCAACTCTCACCTCCACATGCCTACCCTTCCTCCTCTCTAGCTGCCTCTGGACATGCTTTCCCCCTCTCCTTCTCCTTCGCCCAACAGTAGCATAGTTTCCACCGACACCCTGCTGGTTAACAGTACCGGTGGCGGTCGTTGGTAACCCGGGCCTCGACCGATCCGGTATGTAAGTCTTATTTATGATCCGCATATTTGATTTGGCAAAGATTTTACGCCGGATGCCCTTCCTGACGCAACCCTCCCCATTTGTCCGGGCTTGGGACCGGCACTAAGGATGCACTGGCTTGTGCATCCTCAGTGGCTGGGTTAAACAAGCATAACAACAACTGTATAAAAAACAAATTGAGGGCTTTTCCCCAAATTAACAGGGACTGTTCACCATACCAACAACTTTAAAGCTTGCAACCATTGGCGCAAAATATGGGGGGGGGGTCAGGGGGGACAAGACCCCCCCCCCACTTTTTGCAAGTTCGATTTTCCACCACTACTGGATACATACATATGTATAATATTAGACATACACTCCCTGTATGTGCCATCATTCATGTCATTCCCATCCCACAATATGTAAAAGTATTAGTTATTAACAAAAAAAAACACCTCCCCTTCCATGTATTTGGTACTGGCCGCAGCCCTCGCATCATTTTCATCTGATGTGACTGGCCGGAGGCACGCACAACTTTTTAACAGCATCTGGCTGAGGCACCACTGATGGCTTGTCTGTGTAATACATTTGTGTAGGGGTGATAAATCTGTGATAAATGTGTGTAGGGGTGGGGGAAAAAGGGGATAAAGGCCTGAGACCCATCAAGTGCAAAGGGGTCCTTAATGGCAGGAAAATGCTCTTAGGGGTAGGCCTATTACAAAAAATGCAAATTGCCTTGTCTTGGACCTCCCCCTAAAAACAGTCTTGAGAATATAGTTGAGGAAAAAAGTAGAAGGTGTGCAATGTAGTCTACAATATTCTCCTCAGAAGTCACCAAAATCAACTAGTTCACTACAGCTGACTCTTTAGGCTATTGATATACCTGCCATTGCTAGATCATTAGTATGGAGTACTGATAATAATTTATGGAACATTATAGAATTCATATGTATTATTCTGTTTGTAGTTTTACAATCAACTTAAGTAAACTGTATACTCTATTCAATTCAATTCAACTTTATGTATATAGCTCTAACAGTCAAAAGTTTGAGTACACCTGCAAAACCAGGTTGATTATTTAATCCATTTAATCCAAATGGATTAAATTCCTTTTTTTCCATCAATCTACATACAATACCCCATAATGACAAAGTGAAAAAGGTTTTCTAGAATTTTTTGCAAATTTATTAAAAATAAAAAAACGGAAATATTGCATGTACATAAGTATTCACACCCTTTGCTATGACACTCAAAATTGAGCTCAGGTTCATCCTGTTTCCACTGATCATCCTTGAGATGTTTCTACATCTTGATTGGAGTCCACCTGTAGTAAATTCAATGGATTGATTAAGATGATTAAGAAAGGCACACACCTGTCTATATAAGGTCCCACTGTTGACAGTGTATGTTAGAGCAGAAACCAAGCCATGAAGTCAAAGGAATTGTCTGTGGACCTCCGAGACAGGATTGTATCGAGGCACAGATCTGAGGAAGGGTACAAAAAAATTTCTATAGCTTTGAAGGTCCCGAAGAGCACAGTGGTCTCCATCATTCATAAATGGAAGAAGTTTGGATCCACCAGGACTCTTCCTAGAGCTGGCCACCCAGCCAAACTGAGCAATCAGGGGAGAAGGGCCTTGCTCAAGGAGGTGACCAAGAACCCGATGGTCACTCTGACAGAGCTCCAGCGTTCCTCTGTGGAGATAGGAGAACCTTCCAGAAGGACAACCATCTCTGCAGCACTCCACCAATCAGGCCTTTATGGTAGAGTGGCCAGGCGGAAGCCTCTGCTCAGTAAAAGGCACATGACAGCCTGCTTGGAGTTTGCCAGAAGCACCTAAAGGACTCTCAGACCATGAGAAACAAGATTCTCTGGTCTGATGAAACCAAGATTGAACCCTTTGGCCTGAATGCCAAACGTCATGTCTGGAGGCAACCAGGCACCTCTCATTACCTTGCTAATACCATCCCTACAGTGAAGCATGGTGGTGGCAGCATCATGCTGTGGGGATGTTTTTCAGCGGCAGGATCGAGGGAAAGATGAATGGAGCAAAGTACAGCGAGATCCTTGATGAAAACCTGCTCCAGAGCGCTCAGGACCTCAGACTGGGGCAAAGGTTTACCTTTCAACACGACAACGACCCTAAGCACACAGCCAAGACAACGAAGGAGTGGCTTCGGGACAAGTCTGTGAATGTCCTTGAGTGGCCCAGCCAGAGCCCAGACTTGAAGCCCATTGAACATCTCTGGGAAGACCTGAAAATGGCTGTGCAGCGACGCTCCCCATCTAACCTTACAAAGCTCGAGAGGATCTGCAGAGAAGAAAGGGAGAAATACCCCAAATATAGGTGTGCCAAGCTTGTAGCTTCATACCCAAGAAGACTTGAGGCTGTAATCGCTGCCAAGGGTGCCTCAACCAAGTACTGAGTAAAGGGTGTGAATACTTATGTACATGCAAAATTTCAGTTTTTTATTTTTAATAAATTTTCAAAAATTTCTACAAAACCTTTTTCGCTTTGTCATTATGGGGTATTGTATGTAGATTGATCAGAAAAAAAGGAATTTAATCCATTTTGGAATAAGGCTGTAACATAACAAAATGTGGGGAAAGTGAAGGGGTGTGAATACTTTCCGGATGCACTGTATATATATGCCTTTTTTCTGAGAATGACTGGCCATCGCCGACGTTGCCCCCCACCCCCACCTGTCAGACCAAATTTGCAACCCTGCTCGCAACAAAGAGCGAACTGGCAGTGCAAAAAGTAAAAACATTTGCAGAAAACTAAAGAAGTCCTCTCCGTGGGAATGACCGATATAAGATGGAAAAGTAATACACAGGTTTCGAGCAGCCACACCACTCGGACAGAAAATGTACAATGTTAATAATGTTATCTGGACAACTAGACAAATCTAATCAGCATGAGTGGGAGAACCGGATCTGTAATTAAAAAATGTTAAAGATGAGCCAACCTGTGCAATTGGTCCGTGCTCCGGGCGATTGTGATCTAGGCAGGGAGTCTAGGTAGTCGTGATGAACCTCTTCTTGGAGCCACCATGGAATACCTCTAGAATAGCTGTGACGAGCATAGTTTACGCCGTACGCTATGCTCTTCACGCTGCCGTAGCGGCTGCTTCACCGTATCATAAGCCTTGCCTTTCTTCATCACTGTCGCGGAGAAGTCGCTGTAGAATGAGAGCCTGGATCCCATGTACATTACGGCACCCTCTTGACTGGCACGATGTGCCGTTTCCATCACCCTTTGCTTATCCTGAATTTGTGAAATCGCAGCAGCAGCGACCTGGGGTTTTTATTCGGGTCCGGTTTCGGTGCTAGCTTTATTTCCAGCTTTATGCGCCCGGCTTTGGTAGTTCTGTAAACTACTAATAAGACACGCTAGCCCCTAGCTGACGGGTCTGACCCTTTAGCATAGCGGTTAGTGATGTCGCCTTGTGGTGCAGTACACCCCGTATTGAATCCCGCACCGGGCAAGAAAATAACCGGTTACATTGGGGGCAGCGGTGGGATCCGATAGTGTGCAGATCCTCAGAAGTCTCTTCGGAGCGCGGGAAGAACAAGCGCGAGGGCGCGCTTCCGGGGAGGGTGACGACTGTAAACTACTAATAAGACACGTTAGCCCCTGTAGTCCATGGGCCAGAGCCCAAAATTTCCTATTTCGGTACACTCAAGGTGGCAAAACTTACTTATAATTTTTGAAAGGATCCATGTCTGTAGATGATATTTTGGTATGATAACCATTCCTGAGTGGCAGCTGTATCACAGTTATCAGCTCATGAAGTTAACCACCCCCTAAAGTAAATTGCATTTTAGACGCTGGTGCATATCCTGGTTTAGCCTCATGGTCAGGACATTTTTCAATGTTCTATAATATTGTCTTTGGTATCATTTTAAAGGGGACCTTCTTAGCTTTCATTCAAGCCCTGTTGTGGATATTTCTCACAAATATAGAGGTCACTTGAGCTCTTCAACCCGTCAATAACACACATCTTTCTGCAATGTTCGCCTAAACTATATACTTTCTTTTAGCCCTGTGGCATCTAGGAATATCAGGGACACAAAACACAAAAACTGGAATACTCACAGGACTGTAAAGATTCAGGAAATGTATAATATACCCATACTATTTCATTGTGTGAGGTGATTGTGAACCTTAAATTAGAAGGGCATTATTACTAAGAAACTAACTAGACCAAAGCCAGTTAGTCCATGGGTCAGACCAGATATCGATATCACCCAAGGTGACACAACTTCACTGGTGCCATTTTATTTGGTACACTAACAGAAGTAAAATAATACATGATAACCTTTCCAAATGAGCAGCTATTTCATTTTTCTTTCAGGAAACCTGTTTCTGTGCCTCTCACGATTGTGTATTTGCCCAGATTTTTAAAAATATAGCATTTCAACACCCCTGGTACTGATTAGCCTTGCTTAAACTCTGGGACAGTTCTTAGTTGGCCAACAACCAAGGATAACCAGTACTGTGTACTTCCATTCATTGTGCTAAGCTAGGCTAACGTGCAGCCAGATAGCTTTCTACTAAACACATATAGAGGAAACTGGTATCTATCTTCTTGTCTCACTCTGGAGAAGATTGTAAGCTAATTTCCCATAATGTTAGCATGTTCTTTTAATGTATATGTTAATATGATTAGTTAAAGTGGCTACGAGGAACTTTCATCTTGTGTTGATTTTAGCGGCCTCATGTGGACAAAATACAGCTGTTGCATAGCAACTAGGTAATGTATCTATTTGTGGCTATGTAAGATAAATAATGGTAATATGACGCTGGTGAAGCAAAGTAAACTTTGTTTTAGTAGTGTTCATACACCTAAGTTACATGTATTTGTTTGTATGTGGCAGGTGAAAACTGACTGAATATGGCCACTGGTGAACAAGCAAGTTTTTACCCAATACCAAAGCGCCCACGGGTGGAGTGCATTATCCACTGTTCTGATGATACAGATAAGCTGGTTTCACTACAAAGTGTCGACTCATGGAGAACTCTGCTCAGGGCAGCTCAGATACGAAATCATGCACCAGTTTTGAAACTGGCAAAAGACATTCCTGAGGGACAGATTCCAGCAATCTACTACCACAGAAAGTGTCGCAGTATCTTCACTATGAAGCAAATTCTTGATGGCCTCCTTGCAAAAGAAAAGAAAAGTTGTGTCTCTGCTGAAGAGAAACAATCTAAGAGAGTAGCTCGACATGCTCCAAGTACATCTAGGACTTATGATGCAGAGTGCATATTTTGTCAGAAAAACAGCAAATATTCCAAGAGACAGAATACGAGAGAAGTACTGGTGCAGTGTTGAGAACTGCGAGCTGATGCAAAGATCAGGAGTGCAGCCACAAAGAAAAGGGACAGCAGAATCCTTGCCATTGTGAGTAGAGACCTTGTAGCAGCTGAAGGGCACTACCACAGGTCATGCTATAGACTTTACACCAAAGAAGAGGTTTCCAAAGGAGAGGTTGCCAGCAATGAAGATGATGATGCTGCAGCCCAGTATGAAGCTGCTGTGAATAAGGCATACAATGAGCTGTTCCTCTTCATCAGGATGGAGCTTTTTGGCAATCCTCAAGTGATGACAATGACTGATCTCTCTTCTAGACTGGTAGCTTCAATGAACTCTCAAGGCATTGCCCAAGTCAAGGAATCAACCAAGAAGCACATAAGGCGAAACCTGGAGAGTGAGTTTGCTGGAGCCTTGCAGATATTCCCTGATGAGAAAGGAAAATTCCTCCTCTATCCCGATAACTTGTCCATGAGGGAACTTGCCAAAGAAAATCAGTCTCTCAAAAGGGAGCTGCAGACCCTGAAAAGTGTCAGTGCACAAGATGTTATAGCCAAAGCAGCCATCAAATTGAGAGCAGACATTAAAAGTCAAGATGTTCCTCAAACCTGGCCGCCTGAAGTCAAACCAGAAGCAGAATGTCCTACCATTCCAGAGTCGCTCATTATCTTCCTGTACTCTCTACTCACAGGCTCAAATGATCCTGATCATGCATCCCAGAGAGTGCAGTGCCTTCTGCAGTCATTTGGCCATGACATAGTATATGCAGTGACATGTGGAAATACCAAGCCTTCCAAGCACATTGTTCTGCCATTCAGTGTCAAATCGTTGACAGGAAATGTAGAGTTGATAAACATCCTCAACCGACTTGGTCACAGTGTGTCCTATTCACAGATGGAAGAGATCAACACTGCCCTGTGTCTCCAGAAACTCTCATCATCAGGGAGTGGCATTGCCCTTCCAGCTAACATCCATCCTGGCATATTCACAACTTTAGCCTGGGACAATATCGACCGTCTTGAAGAAACTGTCAGTGGTGAGGGAACATCTCACAGAGTCAATGGGATTGCTGTGCAAGCAAAGCCAGTCAACCCACTTCCTGTCCAACCCATGCCCACTGTTCCCAAAACAAAGAAGAGAAGCATTGATGGACCCCCACCAATGTTACCAACTTACAATGCTGGACAACGGGTAGGGCCACCACAAAGCAAAAAGTCAGATGCCGATACTGCAGCCAATACTAAGCTTGCCAGAGAGAAAAACCTTCTTTGGGTCCTAGCACGCATGTCACAACAAGAAGAACAGTCAGTCAGCAGCTGGACAGGCTTCAACATCCTGACTCGAGGAGAGATGACGGTCATCCCCGACAATATAGGCTATCTGCCTACCATCAATGCTCCAGCGACACAAATGTCTACTGTCAACGAGGTGCTTAACCAGTCACTGAGCATCATGCAGTGCTTAGGCCTGAGGAAGATTGTCTGTGTCTTTGACCAAGCCCTGTATGCGAAGGCTGTCGAGATCACATGGAAACACCATGACAAGTTCCATGATATCATCGTTAGGCTAGGGGTATTCCACACCATCTGCACACTGCTGGCGATAATAGGAAAGCGTTTCCAAGATGCTGGACTCAAAGACCTCTGCATTGAGTCTGGCATGATTGCAGAAGGCTCAATTGCTGGTGTTATGGATGGCCAAGTACAACAGGGCAGTGCGACTACACAAGCTCCTGTATGAGGCTCTCATGCGACTGACCTTGAATGGTTTCCTGTCCTGGTTGGAAGAAACTCACAGGAATTACATGGTTCACCTGAATGAGACACTGAAGACCATTGACAGCCTTGGGAAAGAAGTCTCACAACATGCTTTGAAGGAGGTCCTCGAGAATAGCTCTTGTACACGCATCATGGATCTATTTGAAGTCTACCGTGAGTTCCTTAGAGGTGGAAATGGCAGCCTCTCGAACTTCTGGATGTCCTATTTGGACATGGTTGAAATCTTGTTGGGGCTCATCCGAGCATCCAGAGAGGGAGACTGGATGCTACACTTGGCTAGCATTCGAGCAATGATCCCATGGTGCTTTGCTTATGACAGATGAATTATGCACGCTACCTCCCCTACTACTACGCCCAGATGTCTGAGCTGCCCATCACACACCCAGATGTGTACACAGAATTCATGGAAGGAGGCTTCTCAGTCCAACTGGGCTCCACCAATCCCTTTGGCCGAATCCCTGTTGACCAAGCTATAGAAGAAACGGTGAACAAAGACACCCAAACAGCTGGAGGGACAAAGGGATTCAGCCTGAAGCCAGGAGCTGTGACCAAATATTATCTCACAGCTGAGTATAGAAGCATGTACCTCAGACAGCTGAGAGACCTGACAGGTCAAGGCAGGTGCAAATGGTCTCATCCAGATCTACAGAGTCCAAGGATCAAGAGAGATGAAGCAGATGTCCAGTCTCTCATTGACCTTATGGAGAATAACTGGCTCAATCCTATGTCCCCTGATGAGATTGATTTGGTTAGCCTCTCCACTGGCAACATGGCTCCACCTGATGTGACCATAGATCTCTTGAGAGCTCTTGAGAAAGGAGAAGAGGCCTAC
Source organism: Lampris incognitus (assembly GCF_029633865.1). Lineage (NCBI taxonomy): Eukaryota > Metazoa > Chordata > Actinopteri > Lampriformes > Lampridae > Lampris > Lampris incognitus. The sequence goes on from NC_079212.1 coordinate 29,448,798, forward strand.
CAAGCATTCCAGCAAACAAGGTTAGATGCAGACCCACCACCTGTGAAATTCCACGACAAGATGACCAAGCAAAGTCTGAAAACATTCTCCAATGTCAGCACAAAACAAGCTCATGGAAAGAAAGCACAGGATGTGGTTCTGAAGGCAGATAGAAACCTTTTCAGTCACATGATCCTGGTGGCTGAAAGCAGGAAGGTGAATCTGAAGGATGTCCTTGCCTACCCATTGGGCCCACTACCATGGGCACTGGCAAATGCTGATGGGTCCTTACGAAAAACAAACAAGGCTGCACTTGCCAGAGAGCTTGAAAAGAATGTATCTCCTGCAGAAGACATCCCAATCCCATCTACTTCCATCATTGATGGGATGAGCCTGGTCCAAAAAATGAATGGCAACAACAAAACCTTTGCACAGGTGGCAGAGTCAGCCTTGACCCAGGTCCTCCATGAGGGAGCACAGAGTGGGAGGATTGATGTTGTTTTTGATGTCTATCACCAGACTTCGATCAAAGATGCTGAACGACTGAACCGGGGTGGAGACATCACTCTCCAGTACAAGAATCTTGCAGGGGGACACCACGTCCAGCAGTGGAGAAAGTTTCTGTGCAGTTCCTCCAACAAGACCAGTCTCATCAAGTTTCTGGTGGAAGAGTGGAAACTCCCACGATACAGAGCTATGCTGCATGGCAAGGTGTTGTACATGACCTGTGAGGAAACCTGCTACAAGTTGACAGAAGATGGGTGTGAGGAAGCAGCAGAACTGCACTCCACACATGAAGAAGCTGACACCCGTCTGCTCCTGCATGCATTGCATGCAGCAAATGCGGGCTCAAAGTCAGTTATCATCACAGCTGAGGACACTGATGTCATGGTGCTTTGTCTTGGCTTCCAGAAGGACATCACCTGTCCCATCTACCAGAAGTGTGGGACTCAGAACCGCACACGGTTTGTCGACATCACCAAACTGGCAAGTTCACTTGGAGACAGCATCTGTGACAGCCTAATTGGCTTACATGCCTTCACAGGCTGCGACACTGTCAGTGCATTCGCTGGTCGAGGGAAGCTGAATGCCCTGAAGATAGTGAGAAAGCACACTTCCTGCCAAGAGACTTTTAGTCAACTGGGACAGACATGGAATGTGAGTGATGAGCTGTTCCAGAAAATTGAGCAGTTCACCTGTCGGATGTATGTTGCTAATAGCAGCACTGCTGAGGTGAACAAACTGCGTTACCAGCTCTTCTGCACCAAAAGGGGAGAGGTTGAGTCCAGCCAGCTGCCACCATGTAGAGACTGTCTCTTTATGCATGTTCAACGAGCCAACTATCAGGCAGCAATATGGAAGTGCTGTCTGCAGGCTAACCCTGTGGTGCCAAGCCCTACTGAGTATGGATGGACAGACGATGAAGGCAAGCTGGCCATTTACTGGATGCGCTCCCCACCTGCACCAGATGTGGTCTTGGAAATGCTAACATGCAAGTGTGTGCATTCATGCAAAATGCCAAGCTGCATGTGCCTGTCAAATGGACTTCCATGCACAGACATGTGCAGGTTACAGACCTGCAGTAACCAAAAACAGCAGGATGGTCCAGAACTGGACTTTGAACTTGGGGAGTCAGATGATGAGAGAAACGAGCAGTTTGATGAATGACAGTGTGATGATTCTGATGGTATTACTGTGGTAGTAGTCTATTGATGCACAGGATGTTGATTCTGGACTTGGTTACCCAGAGCTTGATAACAATAATGTAACCATATTCACATATACCCATTACCCTACCCATTACCATTACATATACCCACTAATGATATGGGATTACATGTATCATTGACTAAGTATATGTAAATGTCAATGTTGTTTAAAATATTAAAATACTTCATTACCTCACTATGGTATTCCTTTTTATCATGTATTTTGATTGTGTATTTAAACAAATATATAGAGACCAGTTTGTGACCTAACTGGCTTTGGTCTAGTTCTCATTTAAGGCTCACAATCACCTCACACAATGAAATAGTATGGGTATATTATACATTTTCTGAATCTTTACAGTCCTGTGAGTATTCCAGTTTTTGTGTTTTGTGTCCCTGATATTCCTAGATGCCACAGGGCTAAAAGAAAGTATATAGTTTAGGCGAACATTGCAGAAAGATGTGTGTTATTGACGGGTTGAAGAGCTCAAGTGACCTCTATATTTGTGAGAAATATCCACAACAGGGCTTGAATGAAAGCTAAGAAGGTCCCCTTTAAAATGATACCAAAGACAATATTATAGAACATTGAAAAATGTCCTGACCATGAGGCTAAACCAGGATATGCACCAGCGTCTAAAATGCAATTTACTTTAGGGGGTGGTTAACTTCATGAGCTGATAACTGTGATACAGCTGCCACTCAGGAATGGTTATCATACCAAAATATCATCTACAGACATGGATCCTTTCAAAAATTATAAGTACGTTTTGCCACCTTGAGTGTACCGAAATATCGTCTGGCCCATGGACTACTAGCTAACGGGTCTGACCCTTTAGCCGAGCGGTTAGTGATGTCGCCTTGTGGCACAGTACACCCCGTATCGAATCCCGCACCGGGCAAGAAAATAACCGGTTACAGTTCTATTGAGAAAGCGGGGCAGCCATCCACCGGCTGCCCCGTCTCGGTGCCTTCTGCTAAGCCAACAACCCGAATATTCAGACGCCTGCTGTAGTTCTCTCTGCCATATCCAAACTCTCCGTTGGAGCGCTGATCTGCTTTTCCAGCTCGATAATTCTTGGTTCTTGTACTGTGGCGGAGTTTTCAACTGTTAGGATCCTAGCCTCCGCTTCAATTAGGCTCTTGCTAGCAGTCGGGAGCTCCGCAGAATGCTTATGAATAGTCTCAGCCAGGATACTGAGTTCCTCGTCAATTACTTTTATAATGTTAGCAGTCATCAACTTAAGGGTTTTGGCGAGGACTGGGTCGAGTTCGTCAGAGATGTCTGGTCGCCATCGTGTGTGCACTCGCCGGCAACAGACGGGGTGTCCTTTTCGTCTCTATTCTTTTGGTTTCTTCCTATTTTGTCAAAAGACTGTGGCCAGAAGTTTTCTAAGGACATAGCACGAAATGTTCATACCAAAAGTGGCTTTCAAAGCACGGTTGTTGTCAGGAGGTTCGGTGCATAAATGTCGCGCTGCGAAACTTCCGGGTGTGTCTGTTTGCATAAGAACTTCCGGTACAACCGGATGCTTACGTCCTACTGACTCGTTAGTTAGCTGGTAAATTATCCGTCCGAAATCTTAATTTTGTCCAAAAAAAAAAATCAGTGAATCAAACAGGGCAAAGGGGGGGGCGTTTAAGTATTGTAGTGGGAAATGCCTGGGGATGTACTTGGAATGTTGCACTGGGCTCGTGCAGCTAGAGGACCAATCACAGGTTAGCTCGCGCTGTCACAGACGCAACTATATTAGACACCGCGGGAGAGACAAAGCGCCAGAACTGTTTAGTAACCATATCGTAGACTGTCACCTTAGCGTGGGATAGAGCAGGGAAACCTAGCGTATCCTGGGCTGGACAGTAGATACGGTGGCTAGCAGTGGTAGTGTTAGCAGCAGACTGCCTCGGTACCTGTAGCTAGCTGACTACCCCCGAGAGCTTCCCCAGAGAGACTGAGAGAGACATTCACCCGGTCACACCGGAGCCAGAGTACAGAGAGAGAGAGAGAGACGCACCCCGGAGAGCAGCCATCCATCTCCCGCCCCGCCTAGAGCTCAGCCGCCCTGTTCCATCACCAGCCCTGGTCCCAAGGTGAGCTTGCTAACCCATTAGCACACGGCTAACTAGCTAACTAGCAGGCTAGCCCTAGCATTGGCGCAGCTATCTAGCTAACGGTGGTGAAGCCCGGTTTGTCGCACCTAAAAGTCCCCGCCTCCATCCATAGTTATCCGGGCTATAGAAAAACCGCGACAAGTGGTGTCAGAAGTGGGATAAAAGGTTGGGATTCGCCATAATCTCAACACCGGAGGATCCTGCCCCGGTCACATGGCGGCATAATTCAGCCTGCACACTGTGAGCTAACCCAGCTAGCAAGAAGCCATTTTGTGAAGCACTGTAATTTCTTCAGTAGTCACGTAAATCAGTGGAAAAATAAAAATGTCACAGGACAAAGAATATGTAAAAGAACAGTCTGAGTTGAGTCTGGATGGTGCTGGTGTGGGGACAGAAGACCCCGGAGAGCACGCCTGGATGAAGCTCCTCCTGGCGCAGATGGAAACCATGAACCAGACCCAGGTTCAGATGCAACGCCAGATGGAAAACATGGAACGCCAGACCCAGGTTAAGATGCAACGCCAGATAGAGATGCAGATGGAGGCCCTCACAGCGCGTATCGATGGACTAGCGGAAGCGGTGGCTAAGCGATCTCGTCCCCCCACACCTCCCATTCAGCGCACCGATTGGGCCCGTCATCGTTCAGATATCCAAGGTGAGCCTCCCGGTTTGTCGCCCATCGCTCAAGTAGTGAAGCAAGGGGTTTCTCCTAGTAGCCCTCAAAGCGATAGTGGTGTAGGGTCGGCAGGGGCTGTGCTCGGAGAACGAACTAGCAGAACGGTGCAAGACATGAGCCTACTCTCGCAGTTCACCCCGGCCCGGGAGAACCCAGGGGCCAGACAGCGAGACGGCGCTGATCACCTGTTGCCAGCAGCTATGGCCGCAGTGGCTAACTTGAGCGACCGGCGCAACGAGGAGACGCCAGCCAGGCCGAGCAGCAAAGCGGCCCCAGCAGCCCTGCGCTATACAGGAAATGGACCCAGTGAGCCCGCACCACTTACCAGCACTCCGATCGGTCATGGTGGAAAAAATGGAGCGACTGCAGTACCACCCCCCGGCGGGATGAAGGGTGGCCAAATGTCCCTGGACAGCAACGGCGGCCGAAACCTGCTGGATGACAGCGTTGGAGGGCAGGCAGGTTCCTCTAGAGGTCAACAGAGCCAGACAGGAGACCTTCAAAGTCGGAGCGGCAACCGAGGCTCACAAGGTCCCGACCGAGGACACGAAAATGACATCAAGCTCCTCGCCACTTTTGATGGTAAGGGCGACTGGGATAGTTTCGTTGGACCATTCGAACGGATGGCGAGAAAGAGGGGCTGGACCGACGAGACCTGTTTGGACGCCTTGTATCTCCGACTGAGGGACAACGCCATGTCTTTTGTCATCGCGCAGCCGGCTCCGATAAAAGATGACTACCACGCGCTCATCACCCAGTTACGCCGCCGCTACGGTAAAGAGCTGCCTGAGGGAACTGCGCGCCGTAAACTCAGCGAGGTTAAGCAGGCCAGAGAGATGACCCTCTATGAGTTTGGCGAGGAAGTGAGGAGACTTGTCACACTGGCATACCCGCAGGTTGGTGTTACACTGCAGGAGGCCTACGCTGCAGAAGCCTTTCTGCGCGGGCTGAAGAACCAAAACATCGCGTATGAAGTCCTGGGGGCAGAACCCAAAACACTAGCTGAAGCAATCAGGAAGGTTGAGGCACGCGAGTATGACTTTAAAGCGACGCTGGGGCGAGAGGTTGAAGGAAAAGGGAGAATCCGGCGAGTAGCATGGGAAGACGAGCGGCGTCGCGATAGCTCTCCAAGTCCTCCGCCGGTAGGAGACAGCATGAGCACCCCCGAGCTCAAGACCCTGGCCAGTGGCATCGACAACATTAACAAGGTGCTCTTAAACATCGAGCGGTACATGGCCAAAGAACAAGTAGGAGTGGAACGGGGAAGGACGCTTGAGCGGGCTACCTACGCGCACACGGGGCAACGCGCGCAGCGGTCCCCGAGCCCAAGTTGCCGCAGCAAAGGGACCTGTTACCAGTGTGGAGAGGAGGGCCATTTCAAGCGAGAGTGTAACTCACGGTCACCAAGCCCGAGGGCTCCGAGGAAGGTCAGCGAGCAGCCATCAGTCAATCTCGGCCGAGCCTCGGGGAATGGACCCAGTCTCGTCATTCCCATCACCGTGAACAGCCTGCAGCTGAAGTGCATCGTTGACACAGGGGCCGAAGCCACGGTGATGTCCCGAGACACATTCCAACGATTAAATCTGGCCGACCAGCCGAGCGTCGGAATCGCCATTCTGCGTAACGCTGAAGAGGGTAAAGACATGGCTGAAACCCCGAAGTATAGGGTGACCATCCGCTTGGGCCCCAAGACCATCGAATGGGATGTGTTCGTCGCGCCCATCCGCGACCCCTTCCTCCTGGGCCTAGATCTCATGTTGGCCGCTCATGTCACTGTATCCGGGGGAGGCCAGGTCTACGTCGAAGGGGAGCCAGTGGCCACAGTTATCGTGGGTACGTCCGTGGGGGAGTACGCCGTCTCTCGCGTACTGCTGCAGGACTCTTTGACACTATCAGCGGAGAGCGAGCAGGACGTCTGGGGTGTGGTGGAAAGCCCCAAGGCAGGTATCTCCGCCGTCCTGGAGCCTGCTGGCCTCACCGAGGGAGTTTCATCTGGCAGTGTGTTGGTCAACGTTGCCCCACACGTCCCTGTGCGACTGTGTAACCTGATGCCGAAAGAAGTTAGGCTGAAGAAAGGAGCCTGCCTCGGCGTGCTAGTGGAGGCGGAAGAGGAGCTTCAGGCCCCACAAGAGGACGACATGAGCCGAAAAAATGAACCAGCCACAGTCCGACGGATGGAGTCGTCACCAACTATGGGTCTGCCCGACCATCTGTCGTCCCTGTATGAGTCCGCCAGTGAAGGGTTGGATGAGGATCAGCGGAGGGCCCTGCAACAACTCCTGATTGAACACCAGGGCGTGTTCGCGGCCAGTGACGCGGACCTGGGGCGCTTCGATGCGGTCCAGCACCGAATCAACACTAGCGAAGGCCAACCTGTCCGACAACCGGCTCGGCGCACGCCCCTGGGCTCTCAACAAGAAGAGGAGCGGCACCTGAAGAGCATGCTAGAGGCCGGAGTGATTACACCATCCACTTCGGAATGGGCCTCTCCAGTGGTGTTAGTTAGAAAGAAGGATGGAGGTGTGCGGTGGTGCATAGATTATAGAAGACTCAACGACCTGACTCTCAAAGATGCATATCCACTGCCGCGGATCGAAGAGTGTCTGGACACCCTCGAGGGGGCCACTGTATTCTCGACTTTAGATATGCAAAGTGGATATTGGCAGATTGGAGTGCACCCGGATGATCGTGGGAAGACAGCCTTTATAACACGCTATGGGCTGTTCGAGTACACCCGAATGCCCTTCGGGCTGTGCAATGCGCCTGGCACATTTCAACGTGCGATGGAGGTGGTGTTGAGAGGGTTACAGTGGAGACACCTGCTTGTATACCTCGACGACATCATTGTGCTGGAGCGTGGAGTCGAAGAGGGTCTGCAGAGCCTGGGGAAGGTCTTGGAGCGCATCCGGGCGTACGGTCTCAAACTCAAGCCATCTAAATGCCACCTGCTGCGGAGGGAGGTCCTGTTCTTGGGGCATGTCGTGAGCGGAGACGGAGTCAGCCCGAACCCGGAGCTTGTGAAGTCTGTGAACGACTGGAGGACCCCAAGAAACCTCACTGAGCTCCAGGCTTTTCTCGGCTTGTGTAACTACTACAGACGGTTTGTGCGAGGATTTGCCCATCTGTGCAGCCCCCTCTACGAACTTCAGAAAAAGGGGGAGGAGTTTAAGTGGGGCGACACACAACAAGTAGCCTTCGAGGAGTTAAAGGCAAGACTCACCACGGCACCTCTTCTGGCATACCCCACTCGAGATGGACTGTTTCTGCTCGACACTGACGCGTCCAACACATGCGTCGGAGCTGTCCTGTCACAGATGCAAGCAGGAGAAGAAAAGGTCATAGCCTACGCCAGTGCACATCTGCAAAGCACACAGCAGCGATACTGCGTCACACGCCGAGAGCTTCTGGCTGTAGTCCGCTTCACACGGCAGTTTCGCCACTACCTGTTGGGCCGGTCGTTCATCATCCGGACGGACCATAACAGTTTGATTTGGCTGTTTCGGTTCAAGAGCCCAGAAGGCCAGCTGGCGAGGTGGATCGAGGAGCTGAGCCAGTACGACTTCAAAATCGAACACCGGCCAGGAGTCAAGCACAGCAACGCGGACGCGCTGTCCAGGTCACCCAAACCCGCCTGTGACTGCTATCATGCTGGGGAGAGTCTGGACTCGCTGCCTTGTGGAGGTTGCTCCTACTGTCACCGTGAACACCACCATTGGGCAAGGTTCAGCGACGATGTGGATGATGTGGTCCCGCTAGCGATCCGTCGAACTGACTCGGAAGAGAACACCTCCGGAGCGGCAGAAGAGGGCGTTCCACCATTGGCTCCAGGAGGAGAGGCAGGAGGCCTAACGATGTCACAACCTGTCAATGAACATCAGAATGGTGCTGAAGAGAGTGAACCACCTGCTATCAACTGGTTAGCCCAGTATTCGACCAACGAGCTAGCGGAGCGCCAGAGGGGAGACGCCGTGCTAGCGAAGTTGCACCAGTGCAAGGATGAGGGGAAGCTACCGTCACAGGAGGAGATGGCGCTGGAAGGACCTGCTGCACGGAAGTACTGGTTGGTCTGGACGCAAGTAGAAAGGTGAAATGGAGTCCTGTACTACCGCTGGGACGAAGGAGCTGACACGCCATCCATCCTCCGTCTCATTGTTCCAACAGCGCTCCAAGAAGAGGTCCTACGTTTGTGTCACTGCGCCCTGCTGTCCGGTCACTTGGGCCGTGAGAAGACCTACCATGGAGTTCGCAGAGAGTTCTACTGGGTTGGTCTGACTGACAGTGTGAACCAGTTCGTCTGACGCTGTCCTGAATGTCAGGCATGTAAATCCTCTGGAAGAACAGGCAGAGCTGCCTTGCAGATGTACCAGGCCGGCGCTCCTATGGACAGGGTTCACATCGACGTGGTTGGACCGCTCCCAGTATCCAAGATGGGGAACCGATACATCCTTGTGATGGTGGACCAGTTCACCCGCTGGGTGGAGGTGGCCCCGATCCCCGAGCAAACTGCAGAGATCACCGCTCAGAAGCTGCTACAGGAGTTCCTCTCCAGGTTTGGAGTACCCCTGGAGATCCACACAGACCAGGGACGCAACTTCGAGAGTGCCCTGTTTCGTGAGCTCTGTGAACTTCTCCAGGTGGCCAAGACCAGAACGACCCCCTACCATCCTGCGTCGAATGGTCAAGTCGAGAGGTTCAACCGAATTCTCCTGCAAATGATCCGCTGTTACGTGGGGAAACACCAGAGCGAGTGGGACCAACACCTCCACCTCCTCGCCGGGGCTTACCGAAGCTCACCCCATGCCTGTACGGGTTACACACCAAACCGGATGATGCTTGGGCGAGAAGTCAACCAGCCGCAAGGACTCACCCTGAGGGTGCAGGAAGCCAACGTTCATCGCACTTCCCCAGCCGAGTACGTTGCTGACCTGGAGGCGAACATGCGGGACACCCACGAAGTGGCGCGCCAGCATCTCCGTGCTGCCCAGCTCAGGAACAAGAAGGACCACGACCTACGTGCTCGACAACGCACATTTCACCCTGGAGATCTAGTGTATGTCCGGGACGACACCAGGAAGAAGGGTCAATCTCCAAAGTTGAAGCCACGGTGGAGAGGTCCCGGCCTCATCACAGAGAAGATGGGAGACGTCTTGTGCAGAGTCCAGGAAGGTCGTAAGGAGAGAGCCCTCCACCACGATCGACTGCTACCCTACCTCTCAGACGACGTGCCGGTCTGGATTCAGCGGAGGCGCCATGCTCTGTTGTCTGCTCCAGCACCAGCCATAGGGCTGCAGGAAACACCTGAAGGAGGTCCTCCCGCTGCTGACATGGAGGAGCCGGGGGCGCAGAGAACAGAGGAGTACGAAGGAGTGACAGAGCAGGAGGAGATCGATGAAGACCTTGATCTCCGGCTGGAGGACCTGTTCCACGCAAACGACGATGGAGGACCCAGCACACCAGGCTCCCCGGCTCGGTTCCAGCCGCTCCAACACACTGCTGCCAGCTACTCTTCAGGCGAGTCGACAATCACCCAACGTCGTGGGACAGCAGCCTGTGCTCCGGGCGGGCAGTCCAACGCCCCTGACCCAGAAGGAGACGAAGCCGACGCCGCTGAGTCCCATCTCCCGTACACCACCAGACGGGGCCGGCCAGTCCGGAGGCCCGCTTGGCTCCTAGACTAACTTTGACGGACGTGACTAGTTGACTTGGGGGTTACTAGGCTAGTCACAAGAGTCCAGTATGGATAGCGACCACCCACATTTGTTTGACGCCCTTTGTTCCGGGCCTAGTTCATTTCGCGGGTGTTCTGTCCCGTTTATCGTGTTAGATTAATCAGACTGATCTTTGTAGTCTGTTGTTCATTTATGTTGAAGGGACTCAACAGTGCTGGAGGGGGGCAGTGTAGTGGGAAATGCCTGGGGATGTACTTGGAATGTTGCACTGGGCTCGTGCAGCTAGAGGACCAATCACAGGTTAGCTCGCGCTGTCACAGACGCAACTATATTAGACACCGCGGGAGAGACAAAGCGCCAGAACTGTTTAGTAACCATATCGTAGACTGTCACCTTAGCGTGGGATAGAGCAGGGAAACCTAGCGTGTCCTGGGCTAGACAGTAGATACGGTGGCTAGCAGTGGTAGTGTTAGCAGCAGACTGCCTCGGTACCTGTAGCTAGCTGACTACCCCCGAGAGCTTCCCCAGAGAGACTGAGAGAGACATTCACCCGGTCACACCGGAGCCAGAGTACAGAGAGAGAGAGAGAGACACGCACCCCGGAGAGCAGCCATCCATCTCCCGCCCCGCCTAGAGCTCAGCCGCCCTGTTCCATCACCAGCCCTGGTCCCAAGGTGAGCTTGCTAACCCATTAGCACACGGCTAACTAGCTAACTAGCAGGCTAGCCCTAGCATTGGCGCAGCTATCTAGCTAACGGTGGTGAAGCCCGGTTTGTCGCACCTAAAAGTCCCCGCCTCCATCCATAGTTATCCGGGCTATAGAAAAACCGCGACAGTATTAACGCCGTGAATCAGGCTCCACTGAGCACTGTTGTGTGCCACAGTGTGCGAATTCGGCTCTTTTAAGTTTCCATTCATTCCCTATTTACTGCGAGTGTAACCAGGTTAAAATTAATGTTTTTATTTTATTTTGTTTGAGTATGAAATATCACCAAATCCTGTCTGTGTGCTGTTATTTGTGTTTACTAAATTTTATTTTATGTCATTATTTACTTTTATGTATGTTTTCCAACGACCGTCATATACGTGTACTGTCGCTTTAAGAGAGCGGTCTTGTGGGTACACGGAAGAGGGAACGCGGGAGAGGCCATTTTTGTTTTGTGGGAGGAGTCTCAAGCAGCAATCGAGCCGAGCCACACGTGTTTCTTACCGTGGGACAGTTTTGCTGGTTGAGGAGAACGTAACCTTGAGTATCCCTGTAAGAAGATACTGCAAGCTGTGGGATAAAATACTTGTTTATCCTTTCTTACATCGGAGTCCCGTGGACGGTTTCTCCTTCCAACGCACACGAGTGGAGTCCGGGCAGTGGTTGAACTTCGACCCCCACGTCCGTAAGAAACACCGCTCCCGCTGGAGGACTGGACGGTTGTCGAAGGGTTTGAATCCAAAATAAATGGCAAGGTGGGCCAAATAGAGTCCTGTGTGTCCCCGCTCCTTCCTTGATCATGATGATGATGATGAGAGACTGAGGGCCCCCCACAACACCTGGGGCCCCACCCAACTAGAACACAACGCAGAGCTACTGATGAGAGTGACGGGCATGCAGCAGGCTGACCAGCATAGAACAGCATAGGACTGCCCCCGTTACATTGGTGCCGTGACCCTCCTGGATCCTGAGAGTGACATCAGTTGCTCGCCGCGGGAGGCTGCTGTCGTCATCAAGCCCCAGACGTCCTCAGGTATTTCTACAGACTGTACACTCATGTTACAGTGGACTGGAGTTGAGCTGTGTGGACACTGGACAGTCATAGCTGTGGTTACCATGGACTGGGCTTGTGAACAGGACATTTGTATATACTGAAGGAAGAAAAACACACGAAAAAAAAAAGAAAAAAAAAGGTTAATGTTGATGTGATTGAAGGACTGTATTGATCTAAACTACTGGATATGTGCATATGTGAATAATCTATTGGTGAATTTGTTGATTGTGTGTGATTGTTTCAATCTCTTAGTGATTTCTAGATTCAATTATTTAAATGAATTGAGCTTTTCACTTTTTTATTTTATTTTTCATTTTATCTGAGTGTTAGAGGTAGGAACATGGCAGAGGGTGGTTCGTACGTAGGTGGGGGTAACATTGCTGATCAGGATCTTTTGGATCGCCAGTGTGCTATGGAGAGGGGGTACCAGTTAGATGTGGGTGGGGGTTTACGGCTAGGTGTAGGTAGGAGTTTCGGGCAGCTCTTAGAGGGCGGGGAACCAGACACCAGAGCACCAGGACCTAGAGACCCGACCACATTTGGCACTCCTCAGTTCACCTCCACACGCTACGTAGAACGGGCCAGGCCAGGTATCAGCGAAGGGGCTGTGCTAGGTAACAGCGAGCAGCCAGTGGGTGAGTTAGCCATGCTCATTACTCGGTTAGCAGAGAAGATAGGAGAGCCAATCACTGCTAAGCTGCAGGAAACACAAGTGCTTAGAAACACACACACAGACAGTGCTAGGTCTGCTGAACAGCGTTTGGAGACAGCTCCTAGTGTTAGAGTAGTAATGCAAACATACGCTAGGGAGCCTCCTATTTTCAGGGGCGATAGCTCTGATAAGTTTACAGTTCATGAGTGGGAGAGCCTTATGACTTTGTATTTGAGGAAGCGAGCCATTCCAGTTAGTGAGCAGTCACATGAGATTCTAGCTAAGCTTATGGGGAAAGCAAGGGACGTGGTGAGGATAAAGCTGCGCAACACATCTGTCGACCACATAGCGAACCCCCACATTATTTTTGATGTACTGAAGCAACACTTTAGTGACCTCACATACTCGAGCATGCCCCTGGCGGACTTTTACAGTACGCTGCCCAAGCCAGGTGAGGACGCTATGGAGTATTGGATTAGGCTTAATAAGACAGTGGAGGTGGCTGACGAATGCTTGAAGTGGCAGGGCCGTAGTATTGAAGAGCCAAGCCACGAGGTAAGCATGATGTTTATCAAACACTGTCCAGATCAGTCTCTTGCCAATGTTTTTAAGTTCAAGTCCGCAGGGAAATGGTCTGCTAGCGAGATCCAGGAGAGGCTTGATGAGCACATGCTGGAGAGGAAGTCCCGTGTTGCTGCAGGTGGACAACGTGAAGCAGGCGCGGTAGAGCGTAGGTTCCATTCACAGGTTCATGTCCCTGTAGTCGACATGGCTCCCGACTTGAACACGACCGTGCCGGTGGTGCCATCTCCCGTCCCGGCTCATGCGTCATCTCCTATACCATTTTTTGCAAGGTCTCCTACACCGTCTCCCGCACCGTCTCCCGCACCTGTCTCTGGCGGTGATGACTATATGAGGAGTTTGGTGAGCTTGCTAGACCGTTTGGTCACAATGCAGACTCAGGTTCCAGTTAGCGCTGCAGTCCGGACACCGACGCTGACTCAACCGCCAGCTAACGCCGTAGGGCGGGTGCCATACGCACCACAGAGGTTGTGCAGGATTTGTAAGTCTCCGGATCACTCCACATTTTCCCACTGCAGCCGGGAGAACCGATGTATAAACTGTTTGTCTCCTGGTCATTGGAAGAGGGACTGTCCTCACCCTCAGCCGCCCAACCAGCTCCGTTCTCAGCCTGGTGGAAGAGCTGGTCGTCAGTCTCGTCCGTTAAACTACTAAACCCACACCTAGAGAGGGATGGTGTGGGTAAAGTAGATGTATCCCTCACTGATGTCTCCGACCTGGCTCACTTGTATGAAGACAAGTGTGCCAAAGCACCCCAGGGTTCGCGTATGGTCATTCAGGCGACACAGAGGATTCAGGCTTTCAGTGACTTGTTCTATGCTCCTGTTCTTGTCAACCAGAGTGTGCAGCTTAATGGCATGTTGGATACTGGCTCTATGTCATGCAGTATCAGTGAAAATGCAGTAGAGAAGCTCCGCTCTGGGGGTGTTTTACCTGAGAAGCAGCAGCCTGAAGAGAACATTGTCTTGATTGGCTGCGGTGGTCTGGAGACTAGGCCTGATGGTTTTTATGACCTCAACATGCAGCTTTATGGTTTTTCCTTTGTCATACCCACTCTGGTCGTGCCCGGTCAGCATGATGATCTGATAGTCGGCACAAACGTCATTAAACATGTGGCCCATGTACTCAAGAGTGGTACTGAGTACTGGGACATCGCGTCCGGACAGGAACATTCGTCTAGTCCTGACGTTGAACAGTTCTTGTCCATGTTCACGAATGTAGAGCGCTGGAGGGGTGGTGCAGTTCCTGAGAAGATAGGTACTGTTAAGCTCACCCAGGCCGTGACACTCTTACCGAGGCACGAGCACTTAGTCTGGGGCAGACTTCCTGCTAAGGTGCCTATGTCAGCTGGAAGCACTGTTGTTGTGGAGCCGACAGACTCCAAGGCCATGCCACGCAGTGTCCTCGTAGGTCGACTTGTCACACCGCTCTGGGGTGATAGGTGGGTACCCATGACTGTTGTCAATCCATCTGACAAAGCCATCACACTGAAAAGGAACTGCAAGTTGGCTGATGTGTTTCCATGCTTGGCGATTGAGGACTTTAATGTTTTCCAGGGACTGCAATCAGTTGCAGGGAGGCATGAGTCCAACGCCACAGATAGTGCCTGTCCCCCTGTCCAGCCGGCTAGGAGTTTGTCAGAGCTCGGACTCAGTGACATTGACCTCAGCTCCTGTCAGGTTAGTGAGGCATGCAAGTCCCAGCTCACTCAGCTGCTCACCGAGTACCATGACATCTTCTCCAGGGACTCTCTGGACTGTGGCGAGGTCACAGGATACACACATCGCATCCATCTGGTGGATGAGCGCCCCTTTCGCTTGCCCTACAGGAGGGTTCCCCCAGCCCACTATCAGAAGTTGAGACAAGTTCTCACTGATATGGAGGAGAAAGGGATTATCCGGAAGTCCTCGAGCGCATACGCTTCACCGCTGGTTATGGTATGGAAGAAGGATGGCGGGCTTCGGATCTGCACTGACTTCAGATGGCTGAATGCTCGGACCTTGAAAGACGCTCATCCCTTGCCACACCAGTCGGACTGTCTTGCCGCGCTGGGTGGTAACTGCCTCTTTAGTACGATGGACCTCACCTCTGGCTTCTTCAACATCCCAATGCATGAAGATGACAAGAAGTACACTGCTTTCACGACTCCCCTTGGGTTGCATGAATACAATCGCATGCCACAGGGCCTTTGTAATAGCCCTGCAGCCTTCATGAGAATGATGATTGGGATCTTTGGGGATCTGAACTTCACGAAGCTTTTGTGCTATCTTGATGATCTTCTTGTCTTCGCGCCGTCAGAGGTTGAGGCTCTGCCGAGGCTCCGCACTGTGTTTCAGAGGTTGAGGGAGAACAACTTGAAACTGGCTCCGAAGAAGTGTCATCTGCTGCAGAAGCGGGTGCGGTTTTTGGGCCACGTGGTTGATGGCGGAGGTGTGTCTGTCGATCCCTCCAAAGTAGAGGTCATCTCCAACATGACAGTGCAGGATCTCATGGAAGGTGATGGGTGCACGCCTTCTGTTCGTAGGATCAAATCTTTCCTTGGTATGGTATTTTACTACCAGCTTTCCTCCCGAACTGCTCCTCCGTGGCTAAGCCCCTGTTCGCCCTTACAGCTGGACAAAAGAGGAGGGGGAGGTCAGCTAAGGATAAGAAGCCCCCTGGCAGCTTCCGTAAGCTTACCTCCGCAGACTGGACGGTGGAATGTGGGGAAGCATTTGATCTGTTGAAGACGATGTTACTGGAGTGTGTGGTGCTTGCCCATCCAGACTTTGAGGTGCCTTTCATTTTGTCGGTCGATGCGTCTTTGGACGGACTCGGCGCGGTGCTGTCTCAAGTGCCCCGAGGAGAGTCCAAGGCCAGACCTGTTGGTTTTGCAAGCAAGTCCCTCAGTGCCTCACAGCGTAAGTATCCAGCTCATAGACTGGAGTTCATGGCGCTGAAGTGGAGTGTTTGTGAAAAGTTCAGCCACTGGCTGAAGGGTCAAAGCTTCACCGTTTGGACAGATAATAATCCGCTGACTTATCTCCTAACGAAGCCGAAGCTTGACGCGTGTGAGATCCGCTGGGTGTCTAAGTTGGCGTCTTACACTTTCGATCTCAAACACCTGCCAGGGAAGAAAAACGTGGTGGCGGATGCCTTGAGTCGCGACCCTTTTTCCAAGCCCGTCAGTCAGAGGCTACTTAGGGAGCCCTACCCGGCCCTTGTTCAGGAAGCCGACGGGGTTGAGGGGGACTCTGTGCAGGATGTTTTCAGACTCAGTTGCCAGTCCCAAACAGTGAGTAGTGCGCGATCTGGGTTTGCTTGTGATGCAGCTGAGGTCAGGGCTTTTTGTCAAGCCAAATGTGACTGGCCTGATGCATCAGTATTCACAGCACTCAGTTTGGTCCAGCACGTTCAGCATCTGTCGGGTGGTCAGGATACACTGCCAATGTTATCCACCGAGGAGCTCAGGTTGAGTCAGGAGCAGGACCCCTGCATCTCCAAGGTGTTGCCCTTTGTCGCTGTTCGGAAGCGGCCATCAAGACGTGAGAGGCATGGTGCTGACCAGAAGGTCCTCAGGCTGCTGAAACAGTGGGAGAAGTTGGAAGTCAATGATGGTGTCTTGTACAGGGTGACAAAGGACCCAGTGTCCAAGCAGAGGAGGTCTCAGTATGTTTTACCTCTGAGTCTGAAAGACAAGGCACTGTCTGGCATCCACGATCACGCTGGTCATCAGGGCCAGGACCGTACTCTCTCTCTTGCAAGGCAGCGTTTTTATTGGCCTGACATGGAGAGGGATATCAGAGCATATGTCAGATGCTGTCGGAGATGTGTGTTTGGGAAGACCCCAGAGCCAGCTGCTTGCGCGCCCCTGGAGAGCATTAAAACCTCCGCACCGATGCAGCTTGTGTGTATGGATTTCTGGTCCGCTGAGGACAGTAAGCAGCAGTCGGTCGATGTCCTAGTGGTTACTGACCACTTCACTAAGCTTGCTCACGCGTTCCCCTGCGCCAATCAGACAGCGAAGCAGGTCGCCAAGAAACTCTGGGATCATGTATTCTGTGTTTACGGGTTTCCGGAGAGAATACATTCTGACCAGGGCACAAACTTTGAGAGCAACCTGATTGCAGAGCTTCTCAGGTTGGCGGGTGTAGCGAAGTCCCACAAGACGGCCTACCATCCTATGGGTAATGGCGGGACAGAGCGGTTTAATCGCACGATGGGGAATATGCTCCGTTCCCTTCCGCTTCAGCAGAAGCAACAATGGCCTCAGCAGATCCATTCTCTCATGCTCGCGTACAATGCCACTGTTCACGAGACCACGGGTTACGCGCCTTTCTTCCTGATGTATGGGCGTGTCCCAAGACTGCCGGTGGATGTTATGTTCAGGCAGGTTTTGCATGACCCTCACGTTGTTGATTATGACTCTTATGCTCAGTCTCTGCTTTCCTGTCTAAGGAGTGCAATGGAGATCGCTCAGAAGCACTCCACGGCTGAGCAGCAGCATCAGGCGCGACAGTACAACAGACATGCCAAGGGCACTGTCCTGTCTGTCGGGGATCGTGTTTTGGTTGCGAACCAGAGTGAGCGAGGGAAGAGAAAGTTGGCTGACAAATGGGAGAACGGAGTGTACACGGTTGTCGGTGTCAACCCCAATATCCACGTCTACAAGATTCAGGATGCAGAGGGGCACACCAGGGTGGTGCACAGGAACCGTTTGTTGGAGGTCAACTTCTTGCCCCTTCCTGAGTTAGATCAGGGTGAGGAGTCCAGTACAACCAGTCAGTTGCTTGACTGCGCAGGGTCCAATGAGGAGGACAGTGCAGATGGCCTGACGGTCTCAGGGGATGCAGTGGGGCTAGCAGTCTCATCACTCGGAGACTCACCTAGATCTGAGTGGGCAGAAGCGGAAGAGTTCATTCCGTCTAGTCTGGTAGTCAGTCCTGTGGGGGCCACTGCTCAGACTCCACCCAACACACACGAACCACACAATACACATGCACCACACATAGAGGCATCACACTCACTCGATGTAGGTGTTATATCTCACACTGATTCGCACACAGAAGCACCACACTCACTCGATACAGATGTTGCAGCTCGCACTGTCTCACGCACACAAGTAGAGAGCGATGGTCGGGTTAGGACACGCACAGGGAGGGTGGTGACGTCAGTGAACAGGTTAATAGAATCTATGGCTCAGATGCCATTTCTACGGAGTGTGAGGGTTTGAACTTTGATGGAGGTTGGAGTCATTCAAACTAGTTTAATGTGAGTTATTAGGTGTCTATCAGACAGGGTTGTTTTGGGCCAAGTGCATGGTGTGGCGTATCAGGCGTCACATTGATCTAGGGGAATACTGAGACTTGATCAACCTCATTATTTTCTGAACCTCGTAACCGAGGTAGCTCCTAAGTTGACTGGAGGACTAGGTCCTTCTTTTCACTTGTGCCAGTAGTCAGTGATGGGCTTTTCCTTTCCTCTTTCTCTTTTTATCCTGCTGTCAGGATGTTGGTGAATTTCAGGAGGGGTGAATGTAACCAGGTTAAAATTAATGTTTTTATTTTATTTTGTTTGAGTATGAAATATCACCAAATCCTGTCTGTGTGCTGTTGTTTGTGTTTACTACATTTTATTTTATGTCATTATTTACTTTTATGTATGTTTTCCAACGACCGTCATATACGTGTACTGTCGCTTTAAGAGAGCGGTCTTGTGGGTACACGGAAGAGGGAACGCGGGAGAGGCCATTTTTGTTTTGTGGGAGGAGTCTCAAGCAGCAATCGAGCCGAGCCACACGTGTTTCTTACCGTGGGACAGTTTTGCTGGTTGAGGAGAACGTAACCTTGAGTATCCCTGTAAGAAGATACTGCAAGCTGTGGGATAAAATACTTGTTTATCCTTTCTTACATCGGAGTCCCGTGGACGGTTTCTCCTTCCAACGCACACGAGTGGAGTCCGGGCAGTGGTTGAACTTCGACCCCCACGTCCGTAAGAAACACCGCTCCCGCTGGAGGACTGGACGGTTGTCGAAGGGTTTGAATCCAAAATAAATGGCAAGGTGGGCCAAATAGAGTCCTGTGTGTCCCCGCTCCTTCCTTGATCATGATGATGATGATGAGAGACTGAGGGCCCCCCACAACACCTGGGGCCCCACCCAACTAGAACACAACGCAGAGCTACTGATGAGAGTGACGGGCATGCAGCAGGCTGACCAGCATAGAACAGCATAGGACTGCCCCCGTTACACGAGGAAAGAGCTAAGTGGCTAGTGAAGATTCGGAAGGATGCATTTACCGTCGCCAAGAGTACAAAGGTGTGTAGTCGGCATTTTGAACCGGGTGATTTCGCTGTGCCAGCTACATGTGTGTTAAGGAGTGTAGCGCCGCATTATGTAATAACGCCGGAGGCTCAAGAAAGGAGCTGTCCCCGCACTCTTTGCGTGGAATGAGTACTCCAAACCCGCACCCAGACTAGGTCTGTGGGAGCGCCGGGAGCGTCCTGTTGTCGCCCCTCTGCCAGCTCTGGGCTCTGATAATGAGATGGATGTCAGCAGCTGCCTACAAGAGCATGACTATTGCGTGACTCCTAATCCTGCCGCTTTGGGTGATGCCCCGGCCCAAAACGAGTCAACGAGGAAGCAAATAGAAGTGTGATCAGAGAAGCAGAAAGCCTTACTTTCACCCCAGTGCTCCAGAGTTTGCTGAAGTCTGCCAGTAATCAGTACAACGATGCATCCTCTGAGGATCATCCAGGTATTGAGTTAAAGGCCAAATTAAATGATTTTCAATGCATCAGGTCATACACAGTACTTATGATGTGTGATGAGAACTACAGTGCCCAGCATGCTGTGTACGTAAGAGGAGGGGCACGCAACCATATATTTTAGCGCGGTTCTGTACTGGGCATTCTGGGGATTGTCCGGGTCGGGGATTGGAAGCAGATGGCTGAATAAAGCACGTTATTAATCGCGACTCCCTTGCCTGTCGTTTATGCACATGACATGGTGTCAGAAGATCTTCGAATCCACTTACCTCAATAATCGGGAACGGAGTTGGTCCGGTGAGACGAGGAATGGCAATATTTAATCCCCTCGAGGCATTTGATTTCACGCAACCGGCGGCATGGCCGATTTGGATTCAGAGGTTTTCCCGGTTTCGACTAGCAACCAAGCTAAATGCGGAGGATGGTGAGATCCAAGTCAATTCCTTGATATACGCACTGGGGAAAGATGCAGAAGCTATTTTTTATTCGTTTACGTTCGAAGAGGCTTCTCACGCTAACGATTATGGCAGGGTGGTCGGTAAGTTCAACGAGCATTTCGTACCACGGAGAAATGTCATCCACGAACGTGCATGTTTTCACCAGCGCTCGCAGAGAGCTGGAGAGACTGTCGAGGCCTTTGTGAGGAGTTTATATGAGTTGGCAGAACACTGCGAGTTCGGGGCATTAAAGGAAGTGCATATTCGTGATAGAGTTGTGATCGGAGTTGCTGACCGAGACGCGTCACAGAAGTTGCAGATGGAAGATGAGCTCACGCTAGGAAAAGCGGTGCAAATGGCCCCCGTCAGTTCGAACTGGTTAAACAGCAAAATGCGGAAGGAATTACAGCTCAACTGAATGCAGTTAGCAAAGCACAGGGCGCCAATACCAACCGTGACCGCAGCAACCACTACAATAAGGGCAACGGAAACGCACAGCGGCCCAAAACAGCCTGCCCCCGATGTAATCGCGTGCACGGGCAGCAGCAGGAATGCCCGGCACGCAACAGGCGTTGCAGGAAATGCGACAAGCTGGGACATTTTGCTGCCGTATGCAAAACCAGAGACGTGAGGGAGGTCGTTTACCAGGATGATGCGTATGAGGGCAAAGCGGAAAGTGAAAGCCGCCCCTACTTCCTCGGTTGCATAGAGGGGATGGTATTGTATTTAGAAATCACGTCAGGACACAGCGCTGTCGCTCGACACAACCGCTACGTTGCATTCTTTATTTACACTGACACAGCATCACAGGCAGACCCGATCAAACAACCCAGAGTCCGCAGGCATCACTAATCGATCCCAGCACAATAGAACAGCACCAAATCAAATGCAGCACTGTCGATGTGTGCAGACATAACAGATGGATTTTGAGAAAAAGTGGCAAGTGGAGTTACCGATCTGCGGCAAGTTGGTTAATTTTAAAATCGACACGGGGGCGGACATCACTACCATGTCACAGACTGCATATAGGTCACTGCCTGAACGGCCACAGCTGGTTAAAACATCAATCGACCTGAGAAGCCCAGGGGGAGCACTGCAGTGTGCGGGGAAATTTGTGGCGTGCACGGAGAGATGGGGGAAGATGCACAAAATTGGGATTTTTGTGATAAAAGGGCCAAATGCCAACAATCTATTGAGTTGCAGAGCTGCATGTGAAATGGGCCTAGTTTTTAGAACAGATCAGGTTAGCGAAGATGTTTTCAGGGACATTGGATTGCTTAATTGTGAACCTGTCATGATTGAGCTTAAACCCAATATACAGCCTTATGCCCTCAGCACGCCACGCAGGGTCCCTTTCCCTCTCATGCCAAAGGTGGACGACGAGCTGCAACGCATGCAGTCCTTTGGGATCATCCCAGAAGTGACCGAGCCCACAGAGTGGTGCGCACCCATGGTGCCCATAGTCAAAAAGAACGGCAAGATACGGATCTGTGTGGACCTAAAGCGGTTAAACCAGGCTGTTAAGCGTGAGCGGTTTATGCTTCCCACGCTGGAGGACATTATGCCCAAGTTAGCAGGGGCAGGGGTTTTTACAACGCTAGACGCATCGTCTGGCTTCTGGCAAATTCCGCTAGATCCCAGATGTGTAAAACTAACCACTTTCATTACTCCCAGAGGCCGGTTCTGTTTCCAGCGGCTCCCGTTGGCATCACATCGGCACCGGAGATCTTCCAGAGGGAAATGTGCATTCTGCTGAGAGACCACAAGGGCACGGTCGTCGTCATGGATGACATACTCGTGTACGGCAAGGACCAGGACGAGCACGATAGAAACTTGGAGGCGGTACTGCAGACAATCAAAACATCGGGGCTGAAGCTCAACCGGGAGAAATGCCGCTTCAGCAGGAGTGAGTTGCAATATTTCGGGCACATCATCAGCAAAGACGGCATCAAACCAGATCCAGGCAAGGTGAAGGCCATCTCAGACATGCAGAGCCCCGAGAATGTCCCTCAGGTGAGACAGTGGCTGGGTATGGTAAATTATCTGGGGAGGTTTCTACCCGAACTGTCATCAGTGCTACACCCGGTGAGTGAGCTGCTGAAGAAAGACGCAGAGTGGCAGTGGGGGGAGCCCCAACAGCAAGCCTTCACCAAGGTAAAAGCAATGTTGTCTTCCACTCCTGCCCTGGCATACTATGATGTAGCAAGGCCCACCATTGTGAGCGCAGACGCTAGTAGTTACGGGCTGGGGGCAGCACTGTTGCAGGTTCAGGGGGACAAAGTTCAGCCTGTTGCCTTCTGCTCCAGAACTCTCACAGATGCAAAGAAGAGATACTCTCAGTTAGAGAGGGAATGCCTTGCAGGGGTGGGGGCCTGTGAGCGGTTTTCCCGTTATCTGTTAGGCTTAGCTGAGTTTAGCTTACAGACAGACCACAAGCCCCTGGCCCCCCTCATTAATGCATATGATCTGGACAAAGTGCCGCCGAGATGCCAGCGGCTTCTAATTCGTCTAATGCGTTTTAACCCCAGAGCAGTGTATGTTCTGGGTTCACAGCTGGTGGTGGCCGACGCCCTTTCCAGGAACCCACTCCAGGACGGCCGCGGGGCAGACACAGACGGGGATATGCGTGCGCATGTCGAAGCTGTGATCGAAACCAAACCGGTGTCGAGCACGAAGCTGGACATACTAAAGCAGGCCACGCGTCAGGACGACACAATGCAGAGGGTGATCGGGTACACCAGAGAGGGATGGCCGAGGCACGTGCCCTTTTATCTGCATGGCTACCATGCTGCGAGGGCATCGCTGTCCAAGGCAGACAGGCTGCTCCTGTACCAAGACAGGATTGTAATTCCCCCCGCGTATCAGGAAGACATCCTACACAGGATTCACGAAGGGCACCAAGGCCTTACAAAGTGTCGTGAAAGAGCCAGGATGTCTGTCTGGTGGCCCAGCATCGGATCGGACATTTACCGGAAAGTTACACAGTGCACATTCTGCCAAATCAATAAGCCCTCACAGTACAAAGAGCCCCTACGTACAACACCACTGCCGCCCGGCCCATGGCACAAGATTGGGGCAGACCTTTGCGAGCAGGATGGAAAAAACTACCTGGTAGTGGTTGATTATTATTCCAGGGACATTGAGATCGCCCAGCTACGGACCACCTCCAGTCTACAGGTGATTGAGCAGCTGAAAGGTATGTTCGCACGATGGGGCGTCCCTGGGGAACTCATTAGTGACAATGCCACACAGTTTACGTCAGCCGAATTTAGGCAGTTTTGTAGGAACTATGATTTCCGCCACACAACCTGCAGCCCCCACTTCCCCCAGGCAAATGGAGCTGCCGAAAAGGCCGTCGGGACGGCCAAAAGAATTTTGCAGCAGCCTGACCCTCACCTAGCGCTGATGTGCTACCGCGCCACACCAATTGCTGCCACAGGTGCGAGCCCCGCGCAGCTCATGACCGGCCGCCAGATCCGGACCAACATGCCTGTGCTGGAGAGGAAACTCCAGCCACAGCTCTTCGACCACAAGGAGGTGGAGAAGAATGACAGAAGGACAAAAGAGGCTTATAAGTTTTTCTTCGACAGGAGACACTCTGCACGTGCCCTAACCGAACTGCACTCAGGTGAGAGGGTACGAGTCAAACTAGACGGGCAAAAGGGGTGGAACATGCCCGCAGTCGTGGTGAATCCCTCAGGGGAACCACGCTCCTACACGGTGCGTACGGAAGATGGGGCTGTCTTCAGACAGAACCGCAGGCACCTGCAATCCGTGCCTGCCCGTGCAACTGTTGCAACCCAACCAGCCAGAGACAGCAATGACTTGCAGCAGGAACAACTCAGCCCACCGGTTGCCACCTCATCGGGCACTCCAACGGAGCCGGACGTGCCAGCAAGACCCTCTGGGTTCACCATCACCTCCAGTGGCAGAGTTGTAAAACCCCCGAAGCGGTATGATGTTTAGATACTGAGTGAACAATGGGGCAGAATAATCCCCACACTCAGTCGAAGGGCTGGGCAGTCTACCCCAGCCTTCAGATTAATTTTTGAATTTTGAAGTGCATGTCTTCATTGTTAGCTGGTTATGCTGTTAATTAGCAAATTGCTAATATGGTATTGCTGTTGCTATGTTTTATAATCTAGCAATGTTATTGTTTCCATTGGAACATACATGTTCTTTAAAAGGAGGGAGATGTGATGAGAACTACAGTGCCCAGCATGCTGTGTACGTAAGAGGAGGGGCACGCAACCATATGTTTTAGCGCGGTTCTGTACTGGGGCATTCTGGGGATTGTCCGGGTCGGGGACTGGAAGCAGATGGCTGAATAAAGCACGTTATTAATCGCGACTCCCTTGCCTGTCGTTTATGCACATGACATGATGTAACTTAAAGTCCCCATGAAATCAAATCACGTCTTGCACTGATCGTCACCTATACGGCAGTATCTGGCCCAACATTGACACCAAAAAAGTTGTTTTGTAGGTATTTTAGAGTTTGTTATTTCCTAGAAAATGATAATAAAATGTTAATGACTTATCCTGCACTCGGGAGCATTTACTAATTTTGCATCCAATGAAGCACTTTTTGAGTTTTTATGTCCCTCCCTGTGGCGGAGCCAGAGTGAGGGCATGGGGGCGGTCGCCCCAGGGCCCACAAGGTCGGGGGCCCCGTTTGGAGCTCTGTTGCCGAGTTTACGAGCGCCCGTGAACGCACTGGGTCTCGGGACTCTGACGCATTCAGTGACACACTCGTAAAGTCGGCTAATGATAAAAAATACAGTGCAAGCATTTTTACACTTGACAGAACTGGACAGTTTTATGAATAAATTTGAGGGAACTTCAAAATGGAGAAGAAAAAACATGAACCAGGCTCATTCAAACGCAAGAAGCAAGAAAGTAAGAAGAAGCTAATTGCATTGTGTCCGCTCCGCCCCCTTTGTGCTGAGACCCACGCTCTGCCGCTGGTCCCTTCCCATGACTATGAAGCGTGCCATTTACCGACCAGCGCACAGGATCTATGAGCTAGCTAGAAGTTATAGGTTGTTACTGTGTTTTTGGTTGTGCTAGCTCCTGCAACCCCCCAGTGGGTTGATTCAGCTAGGAAGATCTGCGAGAGGGGCCCGGTGTACATCCAGAGTCAATGCTGCCCACCTGCCTTCCGGCACAGCGTCAAACACCATCTCATGCCCCCCCCTCCATCTGTGGTACATCACGCACTATTGCTATTGTAAATGCCAAATATCTGTGACAAGTTCCTCCCTAGCTTCCTGTTTTTACAGGAAACACGTCAATTTGCGGAATCAAATAGCACTCTGCTAGCCGTTTCATGGGGTCTTTAACACAGGCCAGAAAGCCTGAAGATGTCATGGGCAGAAAGTTAAATTGAGGTTTTAATAAAAAACATAATTGTGGTTCAAATAAAGCTGAAGCTGGACTTTTTTGCTTCTTACAGGGTGGGACAGTCATATGGCATCTTTCCTACTGCTCTTGCAAATCCTACCACCTCAGTCCATGAAAAAGAAAGCAACGAAGATAAGCACATCCCAAGCTATGGGCCACCGAGCTGTGTTTCACATGGTATGTAGTGGGCCACAGTATGTGCTTTAAGCAGAAAATGTTGGTTAGACTAAAAGAACACATTACAACGTAACTGTAATTTTCCCCCCTCAGTCCTGCAGGAGCCTAGAAAAACACCAAGGGAACCAGGAGAGGCATCAGCAGCCATACCTCCTTGCTTCTGGGGCCAGGAAGTAGGCCATCAGCACTCTCTGCATCATGATGGATAAAAAGCTCATCCCCTGCCAGGGAACCACTTCATTGGCAGCCTTTGATCAACTCTTTAAAGTGCACTTCATTTTCAGTGTAAGCTATGAAAACGCTCTCAGCAACCTGTACACATTCCTCCAGACAACAATCTACAGTATCGATGTCAACACCACTAAAGAAAGCCCAAAGGTAAAAGAATTAAGGGCCAAGTTCATCAACAGGAGCTAAGAGCCAAGTTCATGAACAATGTATAGGTGTCATGTTTGTGGATCGTTGCATGATGCACCTACTGCATTAATTCAGCACCTTAAGTTTTTATACTGATCAAATCCTGGCAAAAATGTTGTTCTTTTTTATGCTCAAGAAGGCTGTTCATTGCAGGTTTTTGAAAGTATCTAAATAGTTGTCATAGTAGTGTTAACATGGGCTCAAGCAATGCAAACATTACATCAGTCAGACACATTCAACACTCGGCTGCAAACGGAGAGAGACTAATCTTCGGTGATGTTGTCCCAGAAGGTGACAGACACTGGCATCTATTGATAGTATTGTTGCATATCATTAACATTGTACTTTCCGTATATATTACAGAGGGAATGACATTATTTTTAAAAAAATTTATTGACAAGCATCATCGGTTATTTAGAGATTTGTACCCTAAACATAAATTGATCCTAAAACATCACTTTATGGTCCACTATCCTGAATGTATACTCAAAATTGGTCCTTTACATGTTTTGAGTATGAGGTATTTCAAGAACATAACAAAGTCCCTTGCCAAGAAACACCAAATAGCTGTTGCCTATAATTGGGAATCACTGTCTGCCAAAGGTATCGAGTCTGGGCCAGTCAAAACAAAAATACTGACTGATGTTGAAAATAATGATTTGATTTCAGAACACTTTCAAATTTATATGTCAAGTGAAATAAGTTCACAACTTGGGATACCATAATGGTACTGAATATCACACAGGTCTTGTTGTTTTCACAGATTTTGTTCATGAGATGCCAATGTTCAGAAAGATCGTTTACATTTTTCTGAGAAATTAAGTCTATTTTTTGGTATCAGAAATTGAGACTACATTTTTAGAGCGTTTTCGTGCTTTAAATGTTGACCAAGTGCATAATATTTCAATCATTCCACCTCATCCGATACTTTAAGCCCTCTGATGTCCCTTATAGTACAGACCAATTTTTATATGTTGCGCCCGAAAGCTGCATGTATAGAGCAATCAACTGTTATGAGCTACCTCGTGTTTTTGGCAGTATTTTATTGTACAAGGTCACTACAGGTTGTTTTTTTTACATGAGTGCCCTGTTTGTCAAATATGATGTGAAGCCCATGTTACAGTAAAATATAAATTTTCTTTCATTGCGTACCTATTTGGAGTGATTATTGCACATGGGTGGTGGGAGGGCTAAACTTACAGAATGTACATTTTAACACTATTCTAGACCATCTACCCTGTATAAGTACATTATTCAACAATAGTTTAGTGTAAATTTTAAGTGATAAATTAAAGGACTGTAACAGTCTACAGTATCAATGTCAACACTACTAAAGAAAGCCCAAAGGTAAAAGAATTAAGAGCCAAGTTCATGAACAGGCACTAAGAGCCAAGTTCTTGAACAATGTATAGGTGCCATGTTTGTTGATCGTTGCAGCATGATGCCCCTAGTGCATTAATTCAGCACCTTAAATTTTTGTATGGATTAAATCCTGGCAAAAAGCGGCACAGTGGTGCAGCGGTTAGCACGGTCGCCTCACAGCAAGAAGGTCCTGGGTTCGAACCCCAGGGTTGTCCAACCATGGGGGATCATCCCAGGTCGTCCTCTGTGTGGAGTTTGCATGTTCTCCCCGTGTCTGCGTGGGTTTCCTTCGGGTGCTCCGGTTTTCTCCCCCAGTCCAAAGACATGTAGGTAAGGTGAATCAGCCATACTAAATTGTCCCTAGGTGTGAATGTGCCGGCCCTGTGGTGGACTGGTGGCCTGTCCAGGGTGTCTCCCCGCCTGCTGCCCAGTGACTGCTGAGATTGGCTCCAGCATCTCGTGACCCTGAGTAGGATAAGCAGCTTGGATAATGGATGGATGGATGGATGGATGGAAATTAAAGGACTGTCACCCCTAAATGTTAGATGAACGCTGGTGTAGTGTTGGTCAGTTACTCCCTGAGTGTCTCTAATGAGTGAATTTTTAACACTGACCAGTGGTGTTGTTATCCATTATGGTGTTAATAATTTACACTGTAAAAGTTTGTTAAGTAACACTGTCATAGAGTTTATAATGTTCACATCTTTTAGAAGGGTTAATCTGACACTTTCAAGGTGGTTCCCATATAAACATTAGGTCAGTGTTAATTTTAACTCTGAGGCTGTTAAATTGCAATTTCAAATTTGTAGTGTGTGTGTGTGTGTGTGTGTGTGTGTGTGTGGTTACTGAGTCTCTCTCAGTTTATGTGTATATGTGTTTAGTAGGAGAGAGAGACCATGTGCATGTGTTGATATGAGTAAAGCAGTTGGGGGGGGCATTCACTGGACCTTTTCAGGGGCCCAGCCATTTCTGTGGTTGGGCCTGAATGAATGTACACATAATACTATACATATCACAGGATATGGATAGAGAACAAGGAGACAACAATATGTTAACACAAGCATTTAGAGCAGGGGTGGGCAATCTTATCTAGAAAGGGCCAGTGTGGATGAAGGTTTTTGTTCCAACCAAGCAGTTAAACACCTGATCTCACTAATCAACCAGTAGAGTCTTTGCTGAGGAACTTGGTTAGGAGACACAGGTGTGGAATTGCTTGGTTGGTACAAAAACCTTCACCCACACTGGCCCTTTCTGGATAAGATTGCCCAATTCTGATTTAGAGGTTCCGTGAGTTTAAAACTTCAATGGCAGAAGGAACAAAACTTATTTTAAAGCAACCCATCTCCAGGTGAGGGACCTGTACCTGCAACCAAATGGAAGCAATGTGAAGAATGTTTTAAAACAACTGGGATTTCACTCCTACCTAAAACGATCATGGGCAGTCAAAATGACTAACGGTTTTTAAACTCTATATTCTGTCAAGATAAATGCCCAATTGAGATATTAATACATTGCCACAGACCCTGCCCAAAGGTGAAGGTGGTCTTTGGTCTTGCATTGGGGGCCAGCTCCACCTTCCAATAGCCACTGTGCAGGAAGAGGGAGCTGAACCAGCTGGACCCCGCGATGTGGTTGAGGGCGTCATCGATTTGAAAAATTCATTTTTTTGTGACGGCATTAAGGCGTCGATAGTTCACACATAACCACCAGCCACCGTCCTTCTTCCTCACCAAGACAGCCAGAACAGTCCATGGACAGTCGAAGGGCTTAAGGGGGTGAGTGGGAACCTGAGTTATTGTTAGTGCTCTACCTAGCATCCTATCATTGCTTTGCTATTGAGGTGTGATAGGTGGGGGGTTGCAAACTGTTGGTCAGACGAAATGACTCAAAAATGTCCCTACCAATGTTGAAATCAAACCTATGCCCTTGACCAATTTCCCCAGCTGAGAGGCCCGGCCTGTGTTATGCAACTGAGGGGGTTTGCCATTCACACCATCTGTTTGGGGCGTAAGCCATGCTGCACATCAAAACTCAATTTTAAGTGGTCTTAATTCTTGCGTGTCCACATTATTTATGTCCAGGCGTAACGTACAGCTTGGTGTTTTATTAGTGGTGGGTGGCGGAGAAACATCTTGGGAGGCAGTAGTGCAGACGTTTATTTGTCTTTACTCAGGAATTTGACATAGCTGTTATCTCATCATTAATCACCTCACGCGGTAATGGCAACAATAATATCCGAAGCTTGAAAGAGGCTGTTGATGTAGAAAGCTAAGACGATAAGTGCATAGACTGACGAGGGCTCTGGCGATGTCTTTTAACAGGGATGAGTAAGACTAGGACATTTCAATGCCGCTGAAAGGAATTTTTGTCTAACTTCATACTTTTCATGAGGTCAAGGTGGCAGAAACCAGTAGATAAAACAGTGAACCGTAAAGATCGCCTCACTAAATATTGATTGTAAAAGAAACGGGGTCACTGAGATGTTTTTAAGAGATGTAATGTCCCTCTTTTTAAAGGAAATGTCCAAATGAGAGTATGCTGTAGTCTCCAGACAAGTGTGACGTTGTCACCAAATTGACCCATGAGGTATTAATTAGCCATGACGAAAGGAAAGGTGCCTGTTACACCCCAGTGCAGAAGGCTACACTTCAAGCACACTTCAGCTTTAGACTGTTTCCTAACACGAACACACACCTGAGACGCAATCATTCTCGCCAGACAAACTTTTTGTTGCCCCCATGTGGTGATCTTCATTATGAAAGTTACCACACTGGCGTCATCCATTCATTTTTTTTCAAGACATTTTTTATTTGCAACAAACAGGTATACAATTGTCAATCAGAGAGAGAGAAAACAACAACAAACAAACAAGCAAAACACATTTGTACAGACAAGGGGAGTTCAAAGTCCTCTCGTTTTAAGTGGGGTAATCCATAGGTGCCTGTTGTCTTGTAGCGTCGTGACATCAGTTGTGCGGTATGCACAAGAAGTCTCCAGTCATGGAAATTATGGTTTTATAAGACAGATAGACCT
The DNA here is from genome assembly GCF_029633865.1 of Lampris incognitus. Lineage (NCBI taxonomy): Eukaryota > Metazoa > Chordata > Actinopteri > Lampriformes > Lampridae > Lampris > Lampris incognitus. The sequence continues at coordinate 29,479,509 of NC_079212.1, forward strand.
GATAAGACAGATGGGATTTCTGATGTAACGCGCACCACGTATCGGGCTATTCACTCACATTTCTGAACATTAACAGTAGATCATTTAGGTGTCTCGGGGTTGCAACCCAATCATGGGAAATCCCCTTTCTGTAGGCAAATTAAACCCACGAGATCTTTGACCGCTGTGACAACTGGGATTGTCAACTGAACCCTGTCATACTTAGAAAGAAATATTTTGGAGCTCAAAATATAATATGGAAATGCCTACGGATATGAATTGCCAGTGGCCACACTCCACACATAAAGAACATACGTACACTTAATGTAAAAAAACAAAAGCAAAAAACAAACAAACTATTGAAAATATCTATGTATAAGTGGCCTACAAAACATTTTGTACCACTACTAAATATTAAGAAAATATAAATTTAAACTTTAACTGAAACATAATTCAAACATATGATTGTATCACAGCGATTGGACGCATGCCTAAATATAATAGTGTACTTTATTGGGTCTTTGCTATTCATATTTAGCGATTTGATATCTTTTACAGCATATTATTCTTTAAATTTAAACTGTGAGGAAAAATGTAATGCAAATTGTTTCAATATGGTTGTGAGTCACGCGTTTGCGGTACCGATACAGCGGCTTCTTATTCATGCACAGAATATGTCCCCCGCCCGACTGTTTCTACGGAAAGCAACAGAGGTCATTCTGATTGTCGGCGCTCTGTAGTTACCATGACGACACGTGTTGTCAAACACAAGTGAGGACATGCGCTAACCTCTCTAGCCCTACCAGCAGCCTTCTACTGGTGTGACTGTGCCTGTCATTTAGCTAGTATGTGGTTATTTGGCCTTAACTGAGCTGTCCCCAGAAATGTCAAAGAACAAGGTAAACGGTGATTGTGATTTGGCGATTGGGTTAAGAATGTCAGATTGTTTGCCTGGAATGACGCTAATTTTATAATCCTATTATAAATTGTTGCTGTCGAGGTAACGGTAGCTACCTGACGCAAACTCCATCTTAGAATTTTTATTAGCGTTAGCTAGTAAATGTCTTATTTACTGATTATCAGCAGGACCGTTGTTTAACTAATAGGATGAGAAGACTTAATAATTAACTGCCTCCTTTGTTGAGACCTCAGTGGTTTAGCCTGTGCCTTGCTTTATTCACCTTTGCAGACTTCAGGACACAAAGGTGCATATGGCTATCAGAAGAAAGTGGAGCGGTAAAGATGGTTTGCGGTGTAAATAGCTAACCTAGTTGTTTAGCTTTATATGTTACCTGAGAATATATATCAAATAGTAACAGTAAAGGTGAGAAATAACAAACATGTCCAATTTCGATTCAGGGAAGGTCGAAGCTGTGTGCGGTATAAATGTGGCCTGCTAAACACCATCCAGGAAGTTCTCCGCCACAGACCAGGCTGGATGGAAGTGAAGGAGTGAGTGAGACGTGTGTGGAAAAATTGCAACGTTACGCTTATTGTATCTTGTGTGGATGGTTACAAGAGAGGTATTTAACAATGTAAAATTTTGAGAATGTTAAAAGAGGAATCACAGAAAAGGAGGAAATTTGCTAAAGAGGAATTTGCAGTACATTACAGCGGCATTCTTCTACTTGTGGGATGAGGAATGTTTGAAGGAATAATTCATACCGGAATATTTTACTACACTGAATCCAAATAATCTAAAAAGAGGTGCTTCTGTTATAATTTTGGCTAATTGTTGAAGAAGAAGAGTTCTCATTGTATGTTTTTTTTTCATTTTGCTTTGTAATAGTGAGGGAGAGTGGGACTTCAACTGGTGTGATGTGGGATGGTTGAGAGAAAATTTTGATCATTCCTACATGGAGGAACATGTAAGGATATGCCACTTTCGCAATCATTATGAGGTGGGTAAATAATGTGTACATGTTATGCGATAACAACCAGGAGTTGCTATATGTATGCCATAGCCAAGGAATTATTTATGTTAAATGAAAGACATTATTCAAAAACAACTTACACCGTGTTTTCAACTTTGTTTTATGAATTAGCTTACCCGCAAAAACCTCATGGTGAAAAATTTGAAAAGGTATCGCAAAAACCTCGAAAGGGAAGCTGGTCGCATAGAAGCAACCAAGTGTGACTTTTTCCCCCGCACCTTTGAACTGCCCAGTGAGTATCATCTCTTTGTAGAGGAGTTCAAAAGAAGTCCTGGCAGCACCTGGATCATGAAACCGGTGAGCTGGAGTAGACTGCAGATTTCATGCAAGTACAACATCCATCCAGCCATCATTTATTATCTATACCAGCTTTAGTCATGGTGAGGAAATCACTATAAAATAAAAAAGTCATTCAGATTTAGGGATGTTAGTGCAGCTGTCTGTGTACTAACCTTGTGCTACTGTGGCACTTTATGAAACGAAAGGAATGTTCCACTGAACCTATATATACATTTAAGATTTCATTGTGGTATGTTTGTTTAGGTGGCAAGATCTCAAGGAAAAGGTATTTTCCTGTTCAGAAAACTAAAGGACATCATGGATTGGAAAAAGGTAATAGACTCAATTCTTTCAGTTAAAACAATGATGTTGATTTGATGAAGGCAGTGAATGAATAAAGGAATGACATTTGTTAGTAAAATGTTTTTATTTATTCTGCATGAAGATGATTTTGCAGAAGATTGAGGAGATGGTGGAAAGAACTGAGTGAGCCTAAAAAAATTCACAAGCACTCTCTCTCTCTCTCTCTCTCTCTCTCTCTCTCTCTCTCTCTCTCTCTCTCTCTCTCTCTCTCTCTCACACACACACACACACACACACATACTCTCATCTCTCATTACTAATATTAATGTGTTTACACAGGATGGAACACGCTCAGAAGATCAGAAAAATGAAACTCAAGTGGAAAGCTACGTAGCACAGCGTTACATAGAGAACCCCTACCTCATTAGTGGTAATTATTGACAATAATAAATGTGTATTGATAAACCACTTTAAAACTAAGACATGAAGAGCTGGACAAGCAATAAAACAAAATTAAACAAACAATGAAATTAGACAAACAATAAAAATGTCAGACATGAATTTAAAAATATGGCTTCAGGACAATAAATCGGGTAAATAGAATGAGCATTAAATTAGTACTTAGCACACCGTGTCAGTGTAGATTTATTAAGCAGGCTGCCCATCCCACAATTTTTCATGTGTTTTTATTTCCCACAGGCAGAAAATTTGATCTGAGAGTTTATGTGCTGGTAACATCAGTAAGTATGGAACTTTATTTTGTATGATGAGTCATACTTTTCTCTTGTTCCCTGGGGCAAATTGTAACTCTGTGTGTTTATGTGTGCATTCATGCACATGCATGAGTGTGTGTGTGTGTGTGTGTGTGTGTGTGTGTGTGTGTGTGTGTGTGTGTGTGTGTGTATGTGTCTTTCAGTATATCCCATTAAAGGCCTGGTTATATAGAGATGGCTTTGCCCGCTTCTCCAGCACCCGCTTCTCTCTCAGCAGTATTGATGACCAGTGTATCCCTCTCATAATCTCATTCAAACTCTTACATAAAGCACCATTAATTTTAGTGCACGCTTTGTACTTACCTCACAGTCTGGTCCTGAATTTTATTTCAAAATATTTGTTTTTGTCATTTTCAACTCTTTATTAGAGAGGATAGTAGAGACGGACAGGAAAAACAGTGTGACAAGAGAAGAAGACATGTAACAAAGGTGCCTTGGCAGGATTCACTCCAGGACTCTGCAATCAGACCTAAGCCTACATAGTTTGCGCATAACTGCCTGAGTCAACAGGTTGCCCTGGTCCTGAATTTTACATTGGAATAGCAACAATATTGCTTTTAACAAGTCAAGATATCTTTTTTGGCATATTCAACAAAGGCCATTGTAGCCCACATTTGACCCAATTTCAGAGTCTCTTGTTCTTGATAGCTTCTCCTCCATCCCTATTCTCAAGGAAGACTTGATCACAGTTATTGTCTCCATATTCTCCTTAATTCCTTTATTCAGATGTGCACCTCACTAATGTAGCTGTTCAGAAAACAGCACCTGACTATGATCCTGAAAAGGTGTGTAGTTTAAACCCCCTAGCTCTTGTCAAGGGTAAAAATCATTTTCTGGAATTGTCTTGTAAATCTCTTTTTCAAATGCTGGCTCCCTCTTTACATTCATTTTATTCCTCTGCCCACCTTTAAATAGGGGTGTAAGTGGCAGATGCAGCAGCTTCGTAGGTACCTGACTGCCAAGCATGGGACAGACAGAGTGCAGACCCTGTTTAAGGACATGGACAACATTTTTGTCCGCAGTCTCCAGAGTGTACAAAAGGTCATAATTAATGACAAGCACTGCTTTGAGCTCTACGGCTACGACATTCTGCTGGACCAGGAGCTTAAACCGTAAGACCTTATACGCACTTGCATATATATATATATGTGTGTGTGTGTGTGTGTGTGTGTGTGTGTGTGTGTGTGTGTGTGTGTGTGTGTGTGTGCATATAGACATAGATACTTTCACATACCCACTGTACACATAGACAGAAACACAAGTGTGATGTCACCTGCACACAGAAGTGCATATTCACATGAGCATGAGCATGCATGTTCGCACACGTACACACGCACACGCGTGCACGCGCGCGCGCACACACACACACACACACACACACACACACACAGAAAAGCACATGCACAGACATGCATATCCACATACACATACAGACATGCACTCCACACATCTCAATCAACGCTTGTGTCACATTCCAATCGACACTTGTGTTGCCTTCCTAGATGGTGCAAAACAAAGCAGTAAATCTGTCAGTGTCAAGTCTCAGAATTTACTCCAGACTTTCAATTACTACATAAATCCATATTGTACTGGAAAAAAATCTGGCAGGTATGCTGTGATCATGTCATAAATAATATCACCCTTATGATTAGGCGCAAATGTCTCAATTTTTTTCAAGCAAATTTGTTTTGAAAGGGCCATTCAGTTTCATGTGCTACACTCACAGTGTCAATGACAGATGCCCGTTGTTATGGATTGGTTTAGCGCTGGGTAACCAAAGGTTCTGTTAAATGTTAGGTGAATGTCATCATCCTCTATTTTTCATCTTCCTGTAGGTGGCTAATCGAAGTAAATGCCTCTCCGTCACTCACAGCTAGTAGCCAAGAGGATTATGAGATGAAGTGTCGGCTCCTGGAAGACACACTACATATAGTTGACATGGAGGGAAGGTAAAGGAACTTCAAAATCAAATTCTGTTCATATTTGCCGAATAAGTTTATACATACAAGTAATTTGACTTGGTGGGGTTTTCCCATGAAATGTGCAAGGTTAAGGTTTGTTAGTGTTCAAATTGTAGATTGAACTTCTACATGTGGAAGAGTTATTAGCTCTCAAATTTAAGGTAGGGATGCCCTCTTTTCTGCATCATGACATCATTGCTTGTATTTAGGCTACAGACATGATGGGGGGACCCAAGAGAAACATTACTTAACTTGCCACCTTCATTCCCTTTCTTTCCATTAATCAGTTGGTGAAAATAATGTGACAGAAACAAGTGACCCAGCATTGTTCTTTCATTCATCTGTTTACCAAGAGCCCAAGAGGATATAAGGAGCAAACCATGAACGAGCATTGGGCCGTGCTATCCTGTGTCCTAATTAGTTTTGGTTTGTTTCATCAGACTGACCGGCAGAGAGAAGAGAATTGGTGGCTTTGACCTTATGTGGAATGGTGGAACGGTCTTCAAAGAAGATGTCAATCTTGAGACAATGGGCAGTTCTTGTTTCACCACCAATACTCATTTAGGTAACCTGGCTGACAAGTTTGCAATAGCAGTGCTGTTGCACCCAACTTAAGACATTTCAGGGAGCTCAGAGATGTTCTAATGTTTATGTAAAATGTGATTACTATGGTTCTTATGCAAATTCACTGGCTATTCTAATATGGTCTTACTGTGTTTTTACCTACATATATCTTAAGCTTTTGTGTTTGCTCTTGTTCTGTGTTCAAGGTTGTGTGAATGACAGGGAGGAGCAGCTCCGACAGCTTCTAAAACCATTTCCCAGCCAGAAGAGGATATGATCCATATCCCATACACATTTATATGCATTAATGTATCCACTGTCATTTCATTTCAGCTCCTCATTCAAAGCAGCAAAAAAATTCAAATGAGTGCAAAACATATTTATTTTTATGCTTTACAAATACTCGCATTCAACACTGAGAAAATACATACCACAATCTTTCCACGTGCATGTTAGGATTATATACACATCAATAATGAAGACTGCCACCCGTTTCCCCTGATCTATGGCTTTGATACTTACATGAATAGTTGGAGAACAGGTGCAATGTGAATACACATCACAATATTTACAATGATGCATTGTTAACATGAATCAAATTCATATGGTAAATTACAAGAAATGGGTAAGACATTCTAATGTAAACACAGTATTTTTGAGACTGTTTAAGAATGCAGCCTGATATTCAATACATTTCCTGTGTTACAGCATAACTGCTATGATGTGGACTACATTGGAAAGTCCATTGAATCACATGATTGACCAACGCTGCAGCACAGGAATACTGGAAAATATACATTCAGCTCTTTAGCTAAATCTTTTTCATCTTGCACATTAAAATGTAAACACAGCAATGATAATGACCAAGACATGTTTAACACGTCACTTATCATAAATAGAACTATGTTATACAAAAGTTGAAAAAATATGCATTTACATTCGTAGCAAACATTACACTGTCTCGCTTGAACAACAGAAAGAGCTCAGCTTGAGGCAAAATACATTGTCATAGACCATTCCAGCCTATTCAAACATGATAAGCCCTTATAACCAAACTTCCCAAACCACTGCGCAGATATATCTGAAAGAAATTACATTAGTTACAATACAACACCATATATTGCCCATCTTTCTTTTCAGCCAATGATAACTTAATTGAACGCACATCTTAAAACATGAGGCACCAAAGAGTAGATGAAAAGCAACGTCAAGAAAAAAAGTAAGGTCAATCAAGTACAAATTCATTCCAACATCAAAAACTATACTGAAAATGGCAGAGGTCTTATTCAATGACAAAAATTCCATGATGATTGAACTACACTTAAAATGACTACTGTTGAGAACTGTTAAAAGATAGATGCTAATTTCATACCTATTTCAACATTAATAGCATATACTAACAAAAATAACTGCACAGTCCAACGATGTCCTGCTATGCAATACAAAACCTAGTATTGTGTAGAATCACAGTAAGTTTTCTATGTCAAAATCGATTTGTTACAGTGCAACTTTATGACTATAGAAGTACTATGCATCTTAATGAGTTCTGCATAATTTTGTTCTATAAAAGAGTTGTGTTATGCGCTGAAATCATAGCTAATTTATCACTACCGTATTTCCTGGTCTATAAATTGCTGCTTTTTTTCCATTCACTAGGCTGGTCCTGCGACTTATATTCCAGAGCGACTTATACAATGTTATTTTGTTGGAAAATGTATTGCATTTCAAATTTCAAATGCTGCATTTCAAGTGAGGCCACTATATGGTATTGTTTAATCTTGTGACTCAATTGAAAATACTGTACCACCAAATAAATGCGACTTATACAGCAAAGTGACTTAACATTGTGTTTTTTGTTCCTCACAACAGCGCATTTTTTGCTGAGTGTGACTTACCCTCTGGTGCGACTTGTAGTCCGGGAAATACGGTATTTATTTTTACCTTTTACGAGTCTGCAAACAACTGGCTGGTTTAGACTGCCATAGAATAGTTACATAATGTTAGCAATACACTAATACACGTTAAGCAAGCATAGATTTGAGCACTTCTACCCAGTAAATATTAAGTAAAACGTTTTGGGTATAGGTGGATTACTTTGTGACAAAGTGCACATTTTTTGCTTTGCCATTTTGCTTACTGCCAAGGGGGGCTTTGGAGAGAGATTGTTGATCTTTAGCTACTTTTTTCATGCCAGTTTTAGAAACCTGACCTCCAGCATCTGCCCTCTGCCATTCCCTCTCTACTCCTTTGGAGCCACTGACCTCTCGCTTACTTCCAGAGTAAACTCGTTTCTCTGTGCTAGCTGCTTTAGCACCACTGGGCTCCTTTTTAACATCTGTCTCTGAGTTTGCTCTGATGCGGCCTTTCTTCACCTGACCTTTGCTGTTAGTACTAGCTCCTGGTTCCAGAGAGGGCTTGCGGACATTGCCTGCAGCCTGCATGTGCCTAAGATGACTCTTTCCCGCCGAGGGGCTAACCGGGGTCTGGACGCCTCCTCCAATTCCTGCTTGTCCTCCTGTTGCCCTACCTTCTGAGGAGGTGGCCCGGCTCTCACTGCTGCTCCTCTTGGCCGGAGCTCCAGGCCTGGCTCTGCGCTCCATCAGCGGGCTGAGCCGCGAGTGCCGCTGGTAGGCGTAGGCTGAGCAGCTGCCATTGCAGAGCGGATAACGGATGTGACAGTGAGGACAGACTGGGAAGCGGGAGGGCTGCTGCTGGGCAGAGGCAGGTGATAGAGGGTTGTTGACGGGGATAAATGGGAAGGCTCGTGGGCTTTGTCGCAGTCCTTTGGGGGAGTTGAGTCTACTGGGTGGGGCTGTGTGGGGCCTTGGTGTGTGGACAGTAGTGGCAGAGGGAAAACCTTGTGGCCTGGGACGGCTTCCAGGCAGGCGACTACTCTCAGCCTGCACGGTCTGGATCTGGAGCCACTCCAGCTGAAGCAGCCTCTCCAGGTATTTCTCTAGGGGCCCTACAGGCTTGGGCCTGGGGGCTCCGCGACCTTCTGTGTGGAGGAACACTGCCAGCTGGCGCAGGCTCCAGCTGTTGAATGGAGGTGGAAGGAAGTCTGGATAGCTGTAGCCTGGCTTCTCACTCTCATCCCCATCACTCAAGGCCCCATGTGGTCCTGGGAATTCTGGTGGGAAGTCATTGGTGTTGATGACCTCAGCTCTGAGATTGAGGTGAGGAGGGGTGCAGGGAGTACAGGGGGAGGGGAGTATAGGCAGCCTCTCAGAGTCTGATAGGTCACTGGCGCTGTCAGTATCATCTTCCCTCTGGTTGTAGTGCTGTTGTAGTGTGTCTGGGATAGGGCCGTGGGACTGAATTTGAGGATGTGTTGGCACCTGACTTAGCCCAGCAATTGTGGAGAGAGGTAGGGAGAGGTCTCGCCGATTTCTGCCCATTCCCCCACGATTCTGATCCACTTCACTGTAGCAAGGTGACATCCGCTGTATTTCTCGTTTTTCTTCTTTCCTTTGTGTGGATGAGTGTTTCCAGAGTTGTGGTTTCAGGACTTCTTCCTCTTTAGGACTGTAGAAAGTAAAGAGTGTGAGGCTTTAAGTCTCAACTAGTTTTTTTTTTTTGTGGTAATGTAAATTAAGCAAATATTGAGATCCACACACCTGGATAGTTTGCTTGTATTTCGTATGGTGCCAGATTTGACTCTACCGCCTCTTGATTGAGTTCCCTGTAAACAATCAACATCATGTAACAGAGTGGATCAGGGAAATATATTTTTTATTTCACAAAGTCATATTAAATTTCTGATTCATATTAAATATATAACATGTAGGACATTACTGCAGGTCACCCATCAACCAATAACTCACCCTCTGGCCAGTAGGCTCTGTATCCTTATCCTGACCTGGCCCTGGGAGGCCATTTTTCACCTGTCCCCCTGCTCTCTTCACCTTGTTACTTTTCTTTGAACTATACAAACAGGAAAGTGGTTAGTCAAGCTCACCTCTGAGACAAAGTAAAAAAAAATGCAATTCCGTCTTAAACGTGTCAGCAGATTATTAGAGATGAGGCCTACCTTGTTACTGGTCCAGTATTTTCTGCGTTTTTACCCCGAATCTTTTCCTTGGAAGCGACGCGTTTCAGTGTCGTGGATGCTGTGCGCTCCTGCATGGGTCCCATACTGCGGGTCGCAGGAGTGCTGTTGTTTTCAGTCCGGTGTAAAAAATACAACACTTTAGCTAGAGAACCCAACCTACATCTCGAAACACAGATTCTGTTCTTACAACAACGCTAAAAAAATGCATTTTCTCACAAGTGCTGCAGTGCATCATGCGCAGGTCGATTTTGCACTGCAATAAGCCCTACTCGTTCTTGGGGGTGGTGGTATTTGTCGTCGAGTCGCGTCTCTCTATTCAACAGTGACGGAACCTATTTTCAGTGAAATTGAGATTGTAAACGTGCCAGTTTTTCGACTGGCATCCTCATCGACATTAATAATACAATGAGGTCGTACCGTGAAAACGCTTTGTTTGCCTATCCGTGCCTGTCAAAAAGGTTTGTTTACCTGCCGCTGACTGGTTCCCTGCCTGTTTCTGTAGACTCGTCGTAGCAGCAGACGAGCATTGTGGGACTTGAAGTGCAAACTATTTTGATGCATTTTAAACACGAAATATCTAAACGCCATTCGGTATATGTCATGACGTGTTTTTCACAACAATATCTCATAAAAGGAACAGGGGATTAGTGTGCTCCGAAAGGGCCCGATAGTTGAAAGAAACACCATTGATAGATAATAACCAACTCATTTTCCCATTTAACTTCCTCGAAGCAGATCCGTTGGTACGGTCCTAGTCGCTGCGCGGATACACGCTGATTTATAAAGAAAACGATGTCAGCACAAGCGCTATGGTAAGCACGCATGAGCGCTATTATTTAATATATCTCAGGTCTCCACGAAGGCCGACGATACAGGCTACATGACGCACGATAGTGCGCAGCTGTATTAAAATATTGTTTATGGAAGGTCAGGTTTCGGCTTCACCCTGTAAATTGTATCGGATAATCGCTTCTTATCGTTCAGTGGTGAGCTGTTGTAATGTTAACTACTGTGCGAGAACAAAATATAGTGTTATCTCAGATGTAATTTCAGATATGGATGAAAATATGGTCGTGCATTTTTGCACGTAACGTAGTTAGTCTGTGTACAGTACACGCCCACTCGCTTCCCCACTGCAAGTTCGAGCAAATAAACAAAAAAACAACCCTGATATAATGGTTAAAGAAAGATTTATGTATGGAGGGGGGGGTGTGAACTTGTCTTTTCAGTATTCCGACAAGACCTATAGCCTCTACTTTTAGTGTGAATACAATTTTGACTTATCTGCTTCGTTGGGGGCGTGAATTGTTCATCATGCCACGTCTAATTTCTTCCTAGGTGAGCAGGGTTCCAGTTATCACAGAACATGGATAGAGGGTGGTTTATCGGACAGGAGAGAATTCCCTATCAGAAATGTGAGCAGGAGCTCTCTCGACCCTGCAGCAATGTCTCAAGGCCCTGCCGGACTATCAACTTGACTGAAATGCTCCACGCTAGTACGCCTGATGCAAAAAAGAAGAATGTTCCAATTCGACCCCCAAGCCCCAGAATTTCTCGGCCCAAGAATCTAGAGTTCAGCCATGGTCTCTCCTGTGAACCCATGCCCAAATCGATCATCCGAAGACGGTCCCACTCTTTGCCCTCCGCCACAGAGAGGAAGAAGCATACTAGTAGTGTTGGTGTGCGTTTTATAGACTCTCTGGGGCTTGACCTTGAAGACGTCAAACTCTTCACAGCCAGAGAGGATCCGTTTGTCCCTTATCATGTCGCCTTTAGATTGTTGATGAGTGCAGAGTTAACAGATGGAAGGCACTTGGAAATCTCTTTGCCATACCTGAAGCCAATTTTTGCCCACCAGCCTGGCGACCAGCCTGAGTTTTTAGATCAGCTCCACTTTCAGAAAGTTTGCCTTGAAAGAGTCCTCTGTTTTGAGCTGGGCGTCGTTGGAATCACCCAAGTCCTCAATTTGGACTTTGAGAAAGAAGTCAGTGTACGCTATACTTTCACAGAGTGGAAGAGTTATACGGAGACCAAAGCCTCCTGGGTAACCGGAAGCACCAAGCCCTTGGATGGGAGTGAAGGCCATCTCAGTTTTGACACTTTTCGTTTCCACCTGCCAGTCCCACCATTCCTGCAGCCAGGAGCAGCGTTGGAGTTTGCCATCCAATATAAAGTCTGTGGGGCTGAATACTGGGACAACAATGGTGGCCAAAACTATAAGTTAGTTTGCCATAATCACAAGCTGACAGTGCCCAAAGAATGTGAGGGTAGTCTGGTGCACTTCATTTAGGATGCTTGAAAAAATACAGAAAAGGAACAGCAAGCTCTTTCCTTGCAGCATTAGAATTTGTTTACATGCTGAGTAATATTTCACATAGCAGCAACTTGTCTCACTAGGTTGCTCACTCGGGACACTTGGACGTTGAAAATTAGCCATTTTCAATTGCTATAAGATAATGTTAATTGTAATTGTTAACATGTTTGTAGTTTATTATGGGCAGGCTTCTGTTAAAGCAATAATATTTAAAGTTTACATTCAAACATTTCGTTTTTAATACTCTATAACCACTACTGAATTTTAGATAATAGCTGATCCATGAATATCCAAAGTATAAATACTTTTGTAGTTGCTCATTTTAATCACTGCCATTGGGCAGTTCCTCCTAGTAAAAATGATATTAGCACATAGCATCGTCCCCATTGTAGCCACATTTAGAAAAAAAAGATAGCAATCAGCAAGTTCAAAATAGAAGTTGTGACTAACAACTAGGCCAATGGCAGACACCAACCTTATAGAGGACCTTTACTACATCTGGGATTTAGAGTGGTCACACTCTTATCAGTATCACCAATGTTTTCAGTAAATTAAACAAAACATGACAGTCTTCAGGATTGTAGCTTCACCAAGGGATTTATTTGAATCAAATTATTGTAGGCTCAGGGTAAATATGTTTGGACTACTCTTCTTCTACATAGATGAAGCCAAAGTACTAACTACAGAAGAAATGTCCATTAAGTAATATCTGACTCTTATCTTAGTGCCATTGTTTAAAGTGAGCATTTGTTACTGAGATCACACAATCCATCCGAGTCCATTTTATTACAACAAAAGGGTACTTTATTAACCCGGCATCTATGAAGTTGACACAACTCTGAACAAAGTCACTCACTGTTAAATGTTCAGTAATAATTCTAATCCAAGCACTTTCGCCCCCTGGTTTCTACCAGTCGGGTCTTTTATATGGAAAATGTGTACAATGTAGGAGCTCACCTTTCTTAATTGCCTTACATCCAGAGTACTATATTTTAAACGGAAATTTTCGAGCCAAATGTTTACATTATGTAATACATGTTACAATAATGTCATTGCAAATCACGGATGCTTTCACTGTTTATACCTTTTAGAATTAAAGCACAGTGATTCCTGTTAAAGCGTTTTTATTAGGGAGTTGTTCCTTATCCGATGCGAGGTCTAGGACAGGATGTTGTGTTGCTGTAAAGCCCCTTGAGGAAAATTTGTAATTTCTGATTTTGGGCTACACAAATAAAATTGACTTGACGAGAGCTGGATTTGTAAATTTTCCTGATTCTTGTGCGCCTGCGCCTTTGACGCGCGCGCGTGCGTAAATGTGACGATTTCGCGGTCATCTAAGAAACACGGCAGATTAAACCGTTGCTGGCGTCATAAAACTCGGAAGTAAGTGTTATGTTCAGTACACACATATGAGCGAACTATTTAATCATAGACGTTTTTATTCTTCTAAAATACCAGCAACTGGTAAATTAAAGTTAGGCTTTGAGTTCGCGCGTTAAAGCTAACGTTTCAGTTGACCCTAAGCTAACAGGTTAGCTAGCTGTGCCCCCCCCCCCAACTAATTGTTAAGTAACGCTCAAATTCTGAGTAAAATATAGTATTTTAACTGCTAGGTTACAGACTCGATGAATGGCTATGGCGATGGTTGAGATCTTGGCACTGAAATGCCGTTTCTCCAACTGGTGATTTATGTTGGCCGTTAATTCCTTCATCATGGCGTACTGGAGTCTGAACACGTTGTCAAATCCTGTTTTTCAGTGAGAGGCATGGCACCTGGTCAGGACCAGCGGGTAAGAAGCTTGGTAAAACAATTTTACTCTGATAGAATATAATTATGTAGGACTGCACAATATTTAACTAGACTTATTAACTATTACCTTGGCGTTTGGGTATTCTAGAATTTGATGTTAAGATAATCTATAAAGAAGATTTTGATAAACCCCTTTTCACGCGAAGCTAGAGAAGCTGATCGATGAGGTGCTTGGAGATGGCAATTTCCAGGCAATGGATGTGTTCTTAAAAGGGGGTATTCAGGACGGCGCCACATTAAAATGTTCGAGACGTTTTCTCACTAAATTGGACAAACTTGTCAACAGGGTAAGATCTATCCCAGCATACTCACTTGTATGCCACACTAATTTTCCCTTTGTTGTTGTTGTCTATAATAAAGTGAAATTGTGCATTTATTATTGAACCAGAGTTTGGATCACAATGAAGCCAAACCTGCCAGTATAGGTATCGCCATCCTCTACAAGTGTGGAAAAAATCTTTCGCTATTTGGAGTTCAGGGGCTATCAGGAATCGTAGCCCAGGGCCTCGTCAGAAAGATAAGTCTTCCAAGACATCAACAGCCGCTCACTATTTACTTGAGGCACACAAATCATGAGTAGACACATCTTCTCTGGCAAGTTGTTGATAGAATCCTGTTTCTTTGTGCACATGGTGAATTGGTTTGAAAAATGCAGGCAACTTTGGGTCCAGGGCGGCCCACAGAGGGATGAGACCTTGCTGAACCTTGCTGAAGACTTTTTTGAGTCATTGATGGTGAGCTAATCAGAAATTAGTAAAGTACAATTTTAAATGGTGAAACAGTGGAAATTTACATGACAAGGTAAATTAATGTTGTAACACAGTGTACTCCCTATTCTGTCATAGGTTGTCCATGAAGCAAGCAATGAGGGTATGTCTATATTTTCTTGAATCCTACACATTTATTTGTGGTTCTTCCCCTGATACATCATGAGCATTATGTTCTCTATAAATGAACCTTTAGAAGCCCTTTAACCACCCAGTGTTCAGTAGTTGAATTCTTGAAAAACAAAATTCAAAGAGCACAAATTATTCATAGGTTATGGAAGACCTCATTGTAGGATAACCTAGAGCATTTCACCTTAGTGTATTCCAGTTCATTTTCATCAAGTCTGGTAATTCCTGTGTCAACAGTTTCTAAGAAGCACTTTCAACACCATAGAAATAAAATAAAAAACATTGAGCCAAGAGGGGCATGGAATCGGTGCATTTCTCTTCCTACTGGTTTGAAAATTTGCACTTCAGACGCCAGTGATTTTATTTTAAGCTCAAATGTTACCTTATAAGTTTGGTTAAATACACTGCTCAAAAAAATAAAGGGAACACATAAGCAATGCAATGTAGCTCCAAGTCAATCACACTTTTGAGATATCAACCTGTCCAGTTAGGAAGCAACACTGATTTGTGAATCAATTTCACCTGTTGGTAAATTGTCTAACTTTCACCAGGTGGAAATTAGACAATTTGCAAGACAACCCCTATAAAAGGAATGGATTTACAGGTGGTGGCCACAGACCATTTGCCTGTCCTCATCTTTTCTGGCCGATCTTTGGTTAGTTTTTCATTTTGCTAGTGCCCTCACCACTAGAGGTGGCATGAGGCGGTATCTGCAACCTACAAAAGTTGCTCAGGTAGTGCAGCTCATCCAGGATGGCACATCAATGCGTGCTGTGGCAAGAAGATTTGATGTGTCTCCCAGCACAGTGTCCAGAGCATGGAGGAGGTACCAGGAGACAGGCCAGTACACCAGGAGACGTGGAGGGGGCCGCAGGAGGACAACAACCCCGCAGCAGGACCGCTATCTGGTCCTTTGTGCAAGGAGGAACAGGAGGAGCACTGCCGGAGCCCTACAAAACGACCTTCAACAGGCCACTAATGTGCAGGTTTCTGCTCAAACAGTGAGAAACAGAATGCATGAGGATGGTATGAGGGCCCGACATCCACAATTGGGGCCTGTGCTCACAGCCCAACACCGTGCAGCCCGATTGACCCTTGCCAGAGAACATCTTGGTTGGCAGATTCGCCATTGGCGCCCTGTGCTCTTCACAGATGAGAGCAGGTTCACACTGAACACATGTGACAGACGTGAGAGAGTCTGGAGATGCTGTGGAGAACGTTCTGCTGCCTGCAACATCCTCCAGCATGACCGGTTTGGCGGTGGGTCAGTGATGGTCTGGGGAGGCATATCCTTGGAGGGCCGCACAGACCTCTACGTGCTAGCCAGAGGTACCATGACTGCCATTAGGTACCGGGATGAGATCCTCAGACCCATTGTCAGACCATATGCTGGTGCAGTGGGCCCTGGGTTCCTGCTCATGCATGACAATGCTCGTCCTCATGTGGCCAGAGTGTGTCAGCAGTTCCTGTATGTCGAGGGCATTGATGCTATGGACTGGCCTGCACGTTCCCCAGACCTGAATCCAATCGAGCACCTCTGGGACATCATGTCTCGTACCATCCGCCAACGCGATGTCGCACCACAGACTGTCCAGGAGTTGACCGATGCCCTGATCCAGGTCTGGGAGGAGATCCCTCAGGAGACCATCCGTCGTCTCATCAGGAGCATGCCCAGACGTTGTAGGGAGTGCATACAGGCACGTGGAGGCCACACACACTACTGAGCCTCATTTTGAATCGTCTTGAAGAATTTCCACAGAAGTTGGATCAGCCTATGTTCTCATTTTCCACTTTGATTTTGAGTATGATTCTGAATCCAGACCTTAATGGGCTAATGATTTTGATTTCCATTGATCATTCGTAGGTTATTTTGCTCTAAACACATTCCTCTGTCTAATAAATAAAGATTTTCAGCTGAAATATTTCATTCATCGAGGTCTATATTGTGTTTTTAGGTGTTCCCTTTATTTTTTTGAGCAGTACATTGCCAAGTAAGAGTTTGCTGTTCAACACTTTTTAGTGGTGAATATTTCCATTTCACATTGCAGAATCTTTTTTTTTTAAAACAATATATTTATTGAGGCGGCGACACGGTGGCGCAGTGGTTAGCGTGGTCGCCTCACAGCAAGAAGGTCCTGAGTTCGAGCCCCGGGGTAGTCCAGTCTTGGGGGTTGTTCCGGGTAATCCTCAGTGTGGAGTTTGCATGTTCTCCCCGTGTCTGCGGGGGTTTCATCCAGGTGCTCTGGTTTCCTCCCACAGTCCAAAGCCATGTAGGTCAGGTGAATCGGCCATACTAAATTGTCCCTAGGTGTGAATGTAAACCGGGCCCCTGTAATGGCCTGGCAGCCTGTCCAGGGTGTCTCCCTGCCTGCCCCCCCCAGTGACTGCTGGGATAGGCTCCAGCATCCCCGCGATCCTGAGAGAAGGATAAGTGGTTTGGATAATGGGTATCCAAAACCCAACCCCAGAGACACCCACAGGTATGAATCCAGTCCCATCCCCACAGATGCCCCCAAAACCGGGCCCCAGAGAACAGCCGCGCCCCCTGCCCCCAACAACCCGAGCCATCCCAAGCACAACCAGCAGCCCCAGGGAGCACCCAAGACCCCCGCAGAGAACTGCAGTATAGCTTCAAGTCTGACCATGGACATCATAATTAAGAGAAACGTTAAGTTTTATCTTGTAAAAAAGGTTACAAAGCCTCCACATTGCAGAATCTTAAGAACAGTGTTGGGGTAATTAACTGTGAATTGATAACAAGAATTTTCACTGATTAATACTATCAGTTAAACGGTTTAAAAAAATAATATATATATATATATACACTACCGTTCAAAAGTTTGGGATCACCCAAACAATTTTGTGTTTTCCATGAAAAGTCACACTTATTCACCACCATATGTTGTGAAATGAATAGAAAATAGAGTCAAGACATTGACAAGGTTAGAAATAATGATTTGTATTTGAAATAAGATTTTTTTTACATCAAACTTTGCTTTCGTCAAAGAATCCTCCATTTGCAGCAATTACAGCATTGCAGACCTTTGGCATTCTAGCTGTTAATTTGTTGAGGTAATCTGGAGAAATTGCACCCCACGCTTCCAGAAGCAGCTCCCACAAGTTGGATTGGTTGGATGGGCACTTCTTTGAGCAGATTGAGTTTCTGGAGCATCACATTTGTGGGGTCAATTAAACGCTCAAAATGGCCAGAAAAAGAGAACTTTCATCTGAAACTCGACAGTCTATTCTTGTTCTTAGAAATGAAGGCTATTCCATGCGAGAAATTGCTAAGAAATTGAAGATTTCCTACACCGGTGTGTACTACTCCCTTCAGAGGACAGCACAAACAGGCTCTAACAGGTACTATTTAATGAAGATGCCAGTTGGGGACCTGTGAGGCGTCTGTTTCTCAAACTAGAGACTCTAATGTACTTATCTTCTTGCTCAGTTGTGCAACGCGGCCTCCCACTTCTTTTTCTACTCTGGTTAGAGCCTGTTTGTGCTGTCCTCTGAAGGGAGTAGTACACACCGGTGTAGGAAATCTTCAATTTCTTAGCAATTTCTCGCATGGAATAGCCTTCATTTCTAAGAACAAGAATAGACTGTAGAGTTTCAGATGAAAGTTCTCTTTTTCTGGCCATTTTGAGCATTTAATTGACCCCACAAATGTGATGCTCCAGAAACTCAATCTGCTCAAAGAAGTGCCCATCCAACCAATCCAACTTGTGGGAGCTGCTTCTGGAAGCGTGGGGTGCAATTTCTCCAGATTACCTCAACAAATTAACAGCTAGAATGCCAAAGGTCTGCAATGCTGTAATTGCTGCAAATGGAGGATTCTTTGACGAAAGCAAAGTTTGATGTAAAAAAAATCTTATTTCAAATACAAATCATTATTTCTAACCTTGTCAATGTCTTGACTCTATTTTCTATTCATTTCACAACATATGGTGGTGAATAAGTGTGACTTTTCATGGAAAACACAAAATTGTTTGGGTGATCCCAAACTTTTGAACGGTAGTGTATATATTTAAAAAATTAAGAAAAGTTTGCTGCATAGTAAAAGAAAAATAGGCTATACATATCAATCAATGAAGCGAGGAAAAAGAAGTACTGTGGGACCATCTCGACCAGAAGGACGATGAGGTTATTTGTGAAATATGCAGTGCAGTACTGGATATAGGGGTACTACAAGCACAATTTAATATACCACTTGTGAAGCAAACATCCACAAGCATCGGGTGTTGGAGGACAACAAACTCTGGCCTCCAGGTTAGCAGGGAGAAGATGTGATGCACTGCGGTCGGAGGAGATAACTTGAGAGAATGTGTTCAATGGTGGAGAAAGACATTTTGCCCATCAGCGTGGTCTGTAGTGAGGGTTTTTAAGAGGTACTGGGCTATATCGAGCCTAAATACCAAATCCCATCAAGACTGACTATTACCCGTCGAACTGGAGCCCGTTTTGCAGAAGAAGAAAAAAAAACAGCTTAAAATGCAACTTGCTAGCACTACGTTTGTGGCACTTACGACCGACTGCTGGACGGCGCTCACAACGGAGAGCTGCGTGACAGTTACATGCCACTATATCGATGGGAACTAGCAGGTTAAATCGGCAGTCCTATTAACACAGAGTATGCCAAGCAGACACACGGCTAACAACCTCACAGCTAAACTAACTTGATGTGGTGGAGACTTGGGGACGTACTGGGAAAGTGTCTGCATGTGTCCACGACAATGCACTTAACATCATTGCCGCTAACTCTCCCGGACGGGTGAACTGGGACTCACGTTGCCTGTTTTGCGCATACACTGCAGCTGGTGGCAAATGATGGATTTAACGTGTATGTGCATCGAGTTACCGTTGGAGCCGGGCGGCTTATGCGACATGTTCGCAAGACTTCTTGAAAAAAAGGTGGGCCGTTACAGCGGTTCTGTCTGACCGAACAGTAAAAAAGCTAACAAAGCTAAGTAACAAAAATGCGACTACAAGTTTTCGTTTTGATAATCTGTTGGCTGTTTTTCTAATTAGCCAGAGGATTCAATGTGTGTTTTCGTATTGTTAATCTGTTTAAACATTAGAAAGTCTAGCTACTAGCTCTTTATTCCAATAAATTGTGAAGTACTTTTCTTCAGATGTCATGTATTGCGTTTGGATTTGACCCGTGTGGGTACCCGTAAGGAGTGATGTCATACCCGGAAATGTAACAAGGGAATTCACTCAGTAAAGTGTTGAAATGCGAGTATGCGTTTGTCGTTTGTTTTGATTCAATTCAGTGAATATTGTGATGGTCTAATTTCAAGTATTAAGACGTAAACACAACAATGGCGACGAGGATATAGCGAGCATATTCGCTTTAACTGGCAGTGATTAGGTTTGAATTGTTAACATGGAGAAATCCGGGATTCAGAACATTGCATGCTTTGGCGAACCAGCCACGCTTGGTCCGAGATGGGCAAGATGGTTGACGTCGTTCGAACTCTATGCTGATGGCAAATGACTAATTTTAACTAACGACGCTACGGACGCCATAAATCAGAGAAGAAGGGCTCTGCTCTTACACCTTGCCGGATCAGTTGTACAAGACATCTTCTCAACGTTAGCCAACACAGGGGGAGGTGACGGATTATGCGGCGGCAGTCCGCGCTTTGAATCAGTACTTTGTACCCCAAGTTAATGCAGCGTTTGCTCGGCAAACTTTTCACAAGTTATCTCAGAATACTGGTGAGACCATACAGCAGTTTACTACTTGGCTACGACAGGCTGCCAGAGATTGTGACTTTGGGGGGGATGCTGATAATCAGATAAGGTACGCTGTCCTGAGCAGGTGTACGTCGATGTACGTGAGAAGGGAACTGTTGTAGGAAGGGCCAGGTTTAACACTCGCCCGCACATTGTAACTGGCCTCGCAGTGCGAGAACGTGGAGGAACAGCTATCAGCCATGACGAGCGTGACGAAGGCGGAAACAGAGACTGTCCATCATGTTGCACAAAAAGGAGGGAGACACGTGAAACATTCCAGAGGGAAGCCAAAGACCAAAAGCGATGAAAATGAAAGGAAGTGTTACAGATGTGGACATACAGATCACCTGGGCAGGGACCCGAAATGCCCAGCATGCGGACAGACATGTCATAAGTGCAATGGAATGGACCACTTTTTATGTCGCACCAAGCCTAAAGGTGCAAAACAACGTGTGAGTAATGTTGAGGAACAAGGTGACTATGTATTCATTGTTAAAGAGAATAACACAACTGAGAGACTTACCTTTTCTTTGGGGGGAGTAAAACTGCAGATGTTAGTTGATTCAGGGGCGACCCGTAATGTGATGGGTGAAAACACATGGGAGAGACTGAAATCACAATGTATAAAGTGTCATTCATACATTCCCAAGACGGAGAGAAAGCTGTTCTTTTATGGTGCTAGCCAACCACTATCTGTTAAAGGTGCATTCTCATGTGAGATTGCAGTTGGAAATAAAACTGAGCAGGCAGAATTCATTGTGGTTAATGGCATTGGAGAGGCATTGCTAGGAAAGGAGACAGCCATGAGACTTGGGATTTTTGAAAATAGGAGCCGATGTTGCAGCTGTATTGAACATAAAACAGTCACTTGAATAGCAGTATCCAAAGCTATTCCAAGGGGTTGGAAAACTGAACTCCAAGCAGGTTAGCTTACACATCAACCCAGACGTGAAGCCTTTCGCCCAGCCTCTTAGGCGCATACCGTTCAACCTCAGAATGGCAGTAGAGACCAAAATGAAGCAAAATATCACAGACCCACTGTCACGATTGCTGGGTGAGACAGCACAACGTGAGAGACACAATCACGGCTCGGACGAAGACATGAGGTTTGTTGCTGTCAGCGCCACGCCAAAGGCACTCATGACCAGAGTGGTGGAGGAGGCTTCTGCGACCGACCCAGAGCTGATCGAGGTACGAAAGCCAATCACAAATGAGCGGTTTGAGAACTGCAAAGTATTTGCAGCCATAGCAAATGAACTGTGCATAGTGGGATATTTGGTCCTCCGTGTGACATGTATTGTGCTACCCCGTGTCCTACATGCACAAGCACTGGCTTTAGCACATGAGTGACATCTTGGGATAGTGGGGACAAAACAGCACCTGAGAATCAAGGTTTGGTGGCTGGGGATGGATCGAGCGGCTGAAAAACACTGCAAAGCAGACTGCCACGATTGCCAGATAGTAGCCAGACCCGACCCACCAGAACCACTGAGACCCACACCCCTTCCGGACGGGCCTTGGCAGCATGTGGCCGTAGACTTGCTTGGACCCCTGCCATCCAACCATTACATTCTTGTAGTATCTTGACATCTACAACAACAGAGGTTATTGATCACCTAAAGTCAATATTTAGCCGTCACGGCTTACCAGTCACCTGTAAATCAGATAATGGCCCACAGTTCAAGTCTGAGCTATTCAGAGAATATTGTGAAAATAATGGCATCACACAACTGAAGACAACAGCTAAATGGGCTCAGGCCAACGGAGAGGTCGAGCGCCGGAATGCATCACTAATGAAGAGAATCAGGATTGCTCATTCAGAAGGACTGGATTGGAAAACGGAGCTGAGAAAATATGTGAATGTGTACAGGAGCATCGACCATACCACGACAGTGAAGAGCCCGGCAGAATTGCTCTTTAATCATAAAGTGAGAGGAAAACTGCCAGACATCACAGAGTCACGCACAGACATGGAAGTGCATGATCGGGACAGTGAGGAAAAGGGCAAATCCAAACTGTACACAGATGAAAACTGGAGAGCACAGTGCTCAGAGATCTAAGTCGGGGACACCGTGCTTGTAAGGCAAGACAAAGTGGATACGTTTACCACTCCCTTTAACGCTACACCACACAAAGTTGTGAGTAAAACAGGGAGTCATGTGATTGTAGAATCCCCAGCGGGAGCACGGTACGCAAGGAACAGTACTTTCGTGAAAAAGTACAGGACCACTGGACCAGAGGAGACAACCCATGAGCAGGATGACACACAAGGGGTTGAGGACATCACAGGGTACTCTGATAAGGACACAGTGACCTCGCCAACACCCACTGGAACCAGCGTGGCACACGTGCCTAATGCAGGCAGGCCTCAGCAGGCCAAACGAGCGCCTCAGAGACTGTCTGATTATGACTTAACTTGATTATGTAAGGGCACGGGTGACGTGAGGATTGAGGACTTTTTAGTTTTATTGTCAGACACACGTTTGTAAGATGTCTGGATGCAAAGTAATTACAGAATTCAATTATCAGACACAGGTTTGTAAGATGTCTAGATTTTCAAGGAAAAAAGGGATGTCATGTATTGCATTAGCATTTGACACCTGTGGGATACCCATAAGGAGTGATGTCATACCCGGAAATGTTGTAACAAGGGAATTCACTCAGTAAAGTGTTGAAATGTGAGTATGCATTTGTTGTTTGTTTTGATTCAATTCAGTGAATATTGTGATGGTCTAATTTCAAGTATTACGACGTAAACACAACAACACGGGAGATCTAGGCTATTATACCGATTATACAGCGCACTTGGCGCTGCAGGATTCAGTGTGTGTTTTTGTTTTGTTAATCTGTTTTTGTTCTTTAGAAAGTCTGGCTACTATTTGGAATTTACTTAAACATTTAAGTTAAGTATTTTTCATGTAGGACTGCTGGTTTATTTTATTCAGTCTGTTTTATTTTGTTCACAGCAGAACTGCAGGTGTGTGATGCTGTGACAGTGTTCTCATGTTCTGTTGTTGTTTATGCTGCTATTTGCACAAGTAAAAATAAAGCCCTTCGTGTGAAAAAAAACATTTGTTGTATTGTTTTTATTTATTTCACAGACATTAGTCCATTGTAAATAGTACATTTTAATCTTGTCGGTTAACTGTTAATGATCAGTTAATAAGTGTTGGTTATCGGTCAGGAAAAAAATTCAAAATGAGCATCCCTGGAACAACGTATTGAATGCATCATAAATTAGATGAGACTAGATTCTTACAACCATCTCAGAGCTTGAATTTCAGTAGTGACATAATAAATGAGGGCCATTTTGTCTGTTTTCAGTAGTTTTGTCTCCGTGCATGGTATTAAGTTACCATATCTTTCACAGGAACATATCAGATCACCGAATCTCTTCTCTATCCCATTGGCAAATTGGCTGCAGACCCTAGAATCTACATTATGATCCAAAAAGAGGTGTGGGGCAGTTTAATCAATCGTTCATCTTATTGTGTTGAAGTAACAATATGCTGCGATGGGTCATATATTTGCTCACAGACTAACATATTAATGTCCTCATAGGCAATTCGCAAATTCAACATTATTCTTGACAAAATACCTGTGCAGCTGAAAAAAGGGAAGAATATTTTGTCATCGCAGGAAGCAAAGGATGTAATGTATGTCATTGGAAGCGTTTTGTCAACAAACATTCTTTAATGGATATACGTATATGGTTATGTCTCCCAGGGGTTATTTTCAAACAGAACTGTGTTTTGATAAAGTATCCACACATTCTCTTTGAGTTCCCTTTGGTACTTTTTGTTTGTCATGCTTCTGCAGGACCAAGTTGGCTGGAAGGATTTTGGATGGTGGTGGTGAGTTATGAATCCTATACTGTCTGTAACGCAAACCACACTTGAACCCAAGCACATACTAATGCAGCCCTTTTGTGTATTAGATTATGACCTGCAGACTGCCCTGATTGAAGCACTTTGCAGAATGGCCACGTCTGAACAAAGGAAAGAATTGGCTGACCAGTGGTTCACGCTGGGATATGTGGCCAGCGCTTTCATCAAGATCCACGACTCTGAGTTTGAGACGGTAAATCTATACAGTTAAGCCAATAGCACTGCCTACATTTTTATTTGCTTAAGCAAGAATGGTATAATAGAAAATAATATCTCTTGATCAATTAAATAGTATTTGATATAAAAATGTGATTTCAGGACTGCCGCAAGTTTCTGAACCTGGTGAACGGGATCCAGGGAGACAGAAGAAGGTATACACACTACTATAGTTTGTTGGTTCCCAGAGGGACAAACGTTAGTGATCTTGCGGAGGGAATTCCAGAGTGTTACCAAGGAAAGTAGAGAATAGTTTAATTTAAATGTTTTTTTTACATTTTATTTTATAGATGTTGGTACAAAGAGAGACTATAGGAATTGTTTCACACTCTGATCAACTAGGGGTCTAGGGTTTAAAGAGTAACTAAACCCTAGATGATTTTACTGATCTCTATAAGTTAAAAAGACTAGGTCAAAACCTAGT
Source organism: Lampris incognitus (assembly GCF_029633865.1). Lineage (NCBI taxonomy): Eukaryota > Metazoa > Chordata > Actinopteri > Lampriformes > Lampridae > Lampris > Lampris incognitus. The sequence goes on from NC_079212.1 coordinate 29,504,639, forward strand.
ATATGGCTGGACTATATGGTCAATGTTTGACGTTGTGGCCAGTTTGTTTCAGGGATAGTCAGTGGTAGTGTCTACAATGTGAATTCCTGGATATTTAAATGTCCATCTGCAATTTTCTGCGGTGGTCCCAGTAATATTTGTTGTTGAAGTGTACTGAACTAGCATATTACATGACATGGTTAAGCTACGTTCAAGTAGGGCGGTGTGGTGGTCCATTCCGTTGCCTACCAACATGGGAATCAATGGTTCAAATCCCAGTGTTACCTCCGGCTTGGTCGGGTGTCCCTACAAACACAATTGACCATGTCTGTGGGTGAGAAGTCGGATGTGGGTGTGTCCTGGTTGCTGCACTAGCACCTCCTGATTGGTTGGGGCACCTGTTTGAGGGGGAGGGGGAACTGGGGGGAATAGCATGATCCTCCCACGCACTACATCCCCCTGATGAAGCATTGTTCAGGGACCCATTCTCAAGGACCACGACCCTGCCCAGAGCTGTGACTGAAGAGGAAACACCATAATCACCAAAAACTCCACTGCCATCTCCTAAACACTTCCATGCTTCCACAGGTGTCATCTGGACCAACTGCCTTTCCACTCTTCATCTTCTTCATAGCTGCCCTCACTTCTTCCTTGTTAATCCACCGCACTTTCTGGTTCATTATCCCCACATCATCCAGCCTTCTTTCTCTCTAATTTTCTTCATTCATCAGCCCCTCAAAGTACTCCTTCTGCCTTCTCAACACACTCCCCTCACTTGTCAGCACATTTCCATCTCTATCCTTGATCTCCTTAACCTGCTGCACTTCCTTCCCAGCTTGGTCCCTCTGTCTAGCCAATTGGTACAAGTCCTTTTCTCCCTCCTTAGTGTCTAACCTCATACAACTCACCATACACCTTTTCCTTTACCTTCACCACCTCTCTCCACTGTATGCCACATCTTGTACGCCTGTCTACTTCATCTCTCTGATTATCCCACTTCTTCTTTGCCGGCCTCTTTCTTTGTATACTTGGCTGTACTTCCTCATTCCACCACCAAGTCTCCTTGTCTTCCTTCCTTTGTCCAGATGACACACCAAGTACTGTCTCCCTCACTATCTCAATTCAATTCATCCATCCATCCATTATCCGAACCACTTATCCTGCTCTCAGGGTCGTGGGGATGCTGGAGCCTGTCTCAGCAGTCATTGGGTGGCAGGCGGGGGGACAACCCTGGACAGGCCGCCAGGCCATCACAGGACCGACATACACACACGCACACATTCATACCTAGGGGCAATTTAATATGGCTGATTCACCTAACCTACATGTCTCTGGAATGCAGGAGGAAACCGGAGCTCCCGGTTTCATATCACATCCTTGATAGGGAAGAACACTGGTTTGAACGGTGAGTCAACGGGGCAATCTATGTTAAGAGGGAACGACCATCCCTGAACCGAGGGGGGGGGGGGCTGAGAGTACATCTGTCACCAGCTTTCAATGCTGTCATCGCAAACATTCCCAAATCCTCTGAATAGTACACATGGCCATTGAAACTCTAGTTAATGGTCAAAGAAGGTTGAATCATTTCATCTGGATACAACGTTTAGATCAATGGTCACACCCATATTTGCATATGAAACTGGTCATTTGTGTTGGTCATTATGCACCTGTTGCCATCCTACATTGCTGTGATTGCAAACATTCCCTAATCCTCTGAATAGTACAGTTAATGGTTAATAGTACAGTTAATGGTCATACCCATATTTGCATATGAAACTGGTCATCGGTTTTGATCGTTATGCAACTATATTGTTTATAAGGGGTGGGGATACCTGCAGTCAGTTTAGACTGAATATGTCACTTAGTTAAGTGATGCAACGTGTCTGTCAATAAAAGTTGTATCCAGATGAACTGATTCAACCTTCTTTGATTGACAGTGAGGAATTTCGCCAGGGGGACATAGTGCGTGGGAAGATCACGCTATCAGTTCCCCCTTCCCCCTGAACAGGCGCACCGACCGACCAGAGGAGGTGCTAGTGCAGCGACCAGGACACATGCCCACATCCGGCTTCCCACCTGCAGACACGACCAATTGTGTCTGTAGGGACACCCGACCAAGCCGGAGGTAACACAGGGATTCAAACCGATGATCCCCATGTTGGTAGGCGACGGAATAGACCGCTACGCTACCCAGACACCCTCCCTCACTATTTCTGCAGTGATTGCCCAGTCATCTGGCAACTCTTCACTACCACCCAGTCAGTGCCTGTCTTAACTCCTCCCTGAACTCCCACACAAAAGTCTTCCTTCTTCAACTTTCACCATATAATCCTTGGCTCTGCCTTCATTTTCTTCCTCTTCTTGGTCTCCAAAGTCATCCTACAGACCACCATCCGATGCTGCCTAGCTACATTCTCCCCTGTCACCATCTTGCAGTCTCCAATCCCTTTCAGATTGCGCCTCTTACGTAAGGTATAGTCCACTTGTGTGCACTTTCCTCCCCTCTTATACATCACCATGTGTTCCTCCCTGTTCTTGAAATATGCATTCACAACAGCCATTTCCATCCTTTTCGCAAAATCCACCACCGTCTTTCCTTCCACTTACCTCTCCTTGACACCATACTAGCCCTTCACCTCTGCTCCCTTCACCAACATGCCCATTGAAGTCTGTTCCAATCACCACTTTCTCCTCCTTGGTTACACTCGCCACCACTTTATCCAACTCACTCCAGAATTCTTCTTTCTCTTCCATCTCACACCCAACTTGCGGGGCATATGTGCTGGTAACATTCACCCCCACACCTTTGATTTCCAGCTTCATACTCATCACTCTGTCTGACACTTTTCTCCTCCAAAACACTCTTGACATACTCTTCCTTCAGAATTACCCCTACCCAATTTCTCCTCCAGTTTGCACCATGGTAAAAGAGTTTCAATGTTTTTAGCCTTTAGATGGGTCCCCCCCTCCCCTTTTCTCCCCAATTGTACCTGGCCAATTACCAAACTCTTCTGAGCTGTCCTGGTCGCTGCTCCACCCCCTCTGCCAATGCGGGGAGGGCTGCAGACTACCACATGCCTCCTCCGATACATGTGGACTCGCCAGCCGCTTCTTTTCACCTAACAGTGAGGAGTTTTGCCAGGGGGTGTGGGAGGATCACGCTATTCCCCCCCCCTCCCCCAAACAGGCGCCTTGACTGACCAGAGGGGGCGCTGGTGCAGCGACCAGGACACATACAAACACCTGGTTTCCCACCCGGGACCCGCAGACACGGCCAATTGTGTCTGTAGGGAAGCCCGACCAAGCCGGAGGTAACATGGGGATTTGAACCGGCGATCCCCATGTTGGTTAGGCAGTGGAATAGACCACTATGCTACCTGGACGCCCCCCATTTTAGATGGTTTTTAATCTGTAATGTCAGTGAGCTCACTAAAATGATCTTGGGTATCTATTAATGGGGCCTCTGGGATGTTTTTGATGTGCTCTTGTCAAATGTACATAATAACACCCTTGTTTCTCTGCCTCCAGAGTCTATTCCTACCCTTGTATGGATGTATTTCTGGATAAACATGAGGTCAGAATCAACAGTTGCTACAGTAATCAAAACTGGAAAAATCTTGAAATTGTATAATTGGGAGATTTTGTAGAACTTAAAAAATAACAATAAAAACTAACTTGCTGATTAAGAGGAGTAGCAAAGAAGGGATCCGTTTGTACTTACCAACATCACAAAAAATAATCATGAACCTGGCTTTTGCATGTGGAACTCAGATGTCCCAGCATGTGTTTAAGTGTGGTTGTGTTTTCAGTTACTCATGCCCTCTGATGAGAAGCTAGAGGAGTTCTGGATTGACTTTAACTTGGGCAGCCAGAGCATCTCTTTCTACTTCACTTTGGCTGATGGGGAGGCACAGGTATGACTTGAGGGCAAATACTCGAATCTGAAAATCAGAAGGACTAACATTTCTTGGTATTACTTTTATTTTCAATAAGTACGTCAATGGCACAGCTTTGTCTGGTGCTACGTAATGTTGGAACACAAAAATATATCTTAACTTCAGATCTATGTTCAGATGTAAAGATAAGGTTTAAAAATAAAGTTATTTGTCAGCATAGTACACACCCACTCTTCGTTATTGTGGGGATGAGCAACAAACAAGCCAGATACTAAAAAAGTTTTGTTGGGGCACAAGTGGGAATTTTTCTTTTTGAATTCTGGCCAATATGCTTCTTGTGAAAATGCATTTTTGAATAAATTATTGTGAAATGCTACTGATTTGTATTATGTTACTTAGACTGACACTCCCACATGTGCGCCTGGTACACTCTGTGAACACCTTAAGTTCCAGACATTAATTCTTTTTACCATTAAATAATTAAAGTTAAATAAAAAATGTGATTGCCCATAAAAAGTTGATCACTGCCTAATTCCTTGCATTGCATTTGCCACCTTCATTATATGTTTCAGGGTGAAAAAAAATATTTGAAATGTAAGCAGCTTCTATGCATGGCAATGGCAAGTTGGATATCCTAGTGTGGGAAATATGGCAAGAGTGCTATAAACATCACATCTGCCAGAGCAAAGCGACTATATTCTGACCTATTTGCTGTTAACTTGCTTAATCAATAATACGGTGTTTGTCATTAAATAGATGATATTAGATAAGTACAACAGTCATCACTTGAATATGATCAGCCAATCCATAAAGACGTCTGTACAAATAAGTGGAATGAGCAACTGCCACCACCATGATATAATTACATAATGAATGTTGGTGTAGTTCTGTGCATTATATATTTTGACAGACTACTTTCTGTTCTGATGGACAACTGTTGAGTTCTGCTGGTAAATACCCCGCTTATTTTTTCCCCACTTAGGATGGGCAATGGGACACAATCTGCATCACTGAGAATGAAGTCCAGAGCTACACAGTTACAGGTAATTGATGCACTGTGATCATCAATGTGAAATGTATTTTTGTCTTTCAGCTCATTTGCTGTAAGATAAGCTCCAAGTAGTCAACCCTTGTAATTTTTCAATAGGCACAGAAAATAAGGTTTTACTGTGAAACCCACAGCTGTTTTTTTCCAACTTAAGAAAAAATCTAATTCCTTCTGAAATTGGTTTCACAAAGACTTAAAAAAGGTAAAAATCAGGTCTATTAGCCTTGACCGCTTAACAACATAGCATGCCCTAATGATTACTCACCTGTGTGTGTGTGTGTCTGTGTGTGTGTGTATGTGTGTGTGTGTGCGCGCGCGCGTGCGTGCGTGTGCGTGTGTGCCCATGTTTTTTTCTCTCCCAGACATGGGCAGTCAGCGTGTCTTGAGGCTGAAGCTGTCAGAGTTGGTGTGTGTGGGTGTAGTGGAGGGGGCCAACCTCACCATCCACTTCAGCTCCACCCTGGACATCCTTCAAGCTGCCCTCGCTGTCTACGGACACATCAAGAACAAAGTAGGGAGGCCATGGCTTCCATCACTTTAATACTAATAAAACACAACACCTGTCAAGATTTTTTAGATATCTTTATCCTCTGTAAATTAGTCATAAAGAAACAGTAGTAGTATAAAGGGGAAAAAAACTTGGCAGGATTTGAAATGAAAAAAGAAATTTTGGCACAATATAATTAGATTTAATGAATTTGTCAATCTTAAAGATTTGTGCAATCTGTAGCTTGTATCATCTTGCATTACTTGAACTGTGCGGCATTCCTGCTACTGCTTCAGGCATTCAAGAGTTTGTTCATGTTCCTGTTTACCTCCAACTTGCAGTAGGACTTTATCTGCTGGTAAAGGGTTTTGATTTTCATCAACATGCTTCTCCTCAGAGCTTTGTGGGCAAGAGCAGCACATCTGTAGCGAAGACAGCCATTAAGCTTATAATGGATGATAGCTCCCAGGTAAACAATGGCCTCATGCAACCATTTATGTATTGTTTGCAAGAGACAGTTACCTGGGAAGAAAAGTAGCCATCCTTTCAATAAGTGTGATTATATTATATTTATAGAGCTTGAAATTTCTAATCCAGTAATGCAATTACATTTGAGAGACAGACAGACAGAGCCAGAACTTAAAGGTTACGTTAAGCCACTCTCATCACTGTACAGGATGTTGTTCCAGAGAGCCAGGTCAGACTTGGTAATGAAAGGGAGAACAACAATGCCCTCTGCTGGCAGCCTCCTCCACCTGCACCTTTAAAAGTAAGCCACTAAGAATTTATATTCTGTTCTTGATCATTGTATTTAATGTCATATTTTGGTGTTTGGGCGGCACGGTGGCACAGTGGTTAGCGCGGTCGCCTCACAGCAAGAAGGTACTGGGTTTGAGCCCCGGGGTAGTCCAACCTTGGGGGTCATCATGGGTCGTCCTCTGTGTGGAGTTTGCATGTTCTCCCCATGTCTGCATGGGTTTCCTCCGGGGGCTCCGGTTTCCTCCCACAGTCCAAAGACATGTAAGTCAGGTGAATTGGCCATACTAAATTGTCCCTAGGTATGGATGTGTGTGTGTGTGTGTGTGTGGGGGGGGGGGGGGGGCCTGTGATGGCCTGGCGGCCTGTCGGGGTGTCTTCCTGCCTGCCACCCAATGACTGCCGGAATAGGCTCCAGCATCACCGCGACCCTGAGAGCAGGATAAGTGGTTCAGAGAATTGATAGATGGATTTTGGTGTTGAAAACAACAAATAGTTCTGCTAGTCTCTCTGTATTGGTCATTATGCAGTCCTATGGTATCGTATGGATAACTAGTATAATTGAGATACATTTTGGTGTACAACAGCAGTGGTAATTTATTTCATTTTGTCTGGATTCAAGTTTCAAGTTTTTATTTATCAAATAAACAATACAGTGGTGGCAGACATTGCTAGCAATGAAATGCTTTGGCATCAGGCTGACCTCAAAAAAGCTAAAAAATATAACATTTAAATTTAAAGTCAAAACTAAAATCTGAAATCTAAAATTTTTACAGTATTTACAGACTAAACGACATAGAAATATAGAAGTGGAAAAAATGAATAATGGTAAAAGAATAGTACAGTGGCTGTGGTAAATATGGTTGTGTATAAATATGTAAATAAATGTGGAATATACGTATATACTTAGCACAAAAAGTAAGGAAATTTGTGTTTGGTAGATTATTTCTTTGTTGTAACAATGCTTCTTGGCAATACATTTTATACCATTGGAAAGCCTGTTTATTTCCCTTTTAAATGGTGCCACATTTGAAAGGAACATGCAATTGTGGGATGAGCAGCAGAGCTGAGTATGTGGGTTGCGCCCATTAAAAATTTGCCAAATCTTCACTGCCAGTGCCAAACAGCTTATTTTGTTGTTGCTTTTGACTCTTGTTTTGAGCTTCTGGTACCCCAGGTGCTGACAATCAGGTGCCTGATATAAGATTTATTGCAAAGAAGCATTGTTACAACAAAAAAATAATCTACCAAACACAAATCTCTTTACTTTTTGTTCTAAGTGTGTGTGTGTGTGTGTGTGTGTGTGTGTGTGTGTGTGTGTGTGTGTGTGTGTGTGTGTGTGTGTGTGTGTGTGTGTCTGTGTACATACGGGTACAGCAGAGAAAGGGAGAAAAGGGTCCAGAGTCTGGATCCAAATTAAAGCACAGAATTCAATGCTGGCAATTGTTCTATAAGCTGTAAGAAGGGAACACCTATTTTGCTAACAGAACTCTGATGTTTTTTGATAATCTTATACAGTTCAATGAATACTTTACATGTGAATACATACAGGCTTCTAAATAGATGTGTCATTGAAGGTAATTAAAAGGCTGTCCTTGTAGAGTTTTATTTGCAAAGTGTTTGAGCTTTTTAAGATCAAAGTAGCTGTTTCTGCCCTGAAAGGAGAATCTTGGAACTATCATGGTGCCCACAAAGTACAACGTCTCCCACATATTGTCTGTGAAACAACACTAATTGGTGATGGTGATATCATATATAAAAACTTGTTCTGAGGTCAGACACATGTGGCTGCCCTCTCCCAAAATTTCTTCACTTTAAAGGATTACCTCACTAGATTGTCTAGCTCACAAGGCTACACACACACCTGTCATGTATTGTATAGACTTCCATACATTGTGATTATCCCTCCAGGTCATTACGCCAGCCAAGAGGAAGATCTCGGAGTCCACCACCTTTATTACCAGCAGTGCTGGAAGCAGCGTGTGTGGCGCCAGTCCCTTCTCTGTTATGCCAGCAAGTATGTGATGCTAGAAATGACCTTAAAAAGAGTGCTGTAAGGCCAGGATTTGATGTTCATCGTGGTACTGAATGCTGCACATAGAGTATTCATATAAAAATTGCAGACAAGGGTAGAGCTGTGGTGATTCAAGACTATGAGGAAATTCTTAGACAACTATCAGATCACAACTCGTATGTTAAACTGAGATAGGACCCTAACCATCAGGTGCAGCTACCTATTGAGATAGTGTTGAAGGAGGGTCTGGACCAAGGGGAGACTAACAATAAGGAATTCTGTTTTCTACTGCACCCACATGTCGGCCCCCATTAGATTCACATTACTTAAGACTCATAAAGGCACATTTCCTACACCGGGATGCCCTACGGTATCTGGCAACAACTCTTTACTTGAGCCTTTATCTAAGTTTGTTGATGCTTACATTATTAACACATGCATACATACAGTCACAACCATTTTCTATCAGGGATTCTATAGATTTAATCACAAAGCTTCAACCTTTAGAGGGTGTCATACGTAAATTATACTATATTAGTCACATTCAACATGGAGCACTTACTTACCGACATTCCCCAGTCTGAAGCAATTGAGGTCATGAATCAGGTCCTACTCACCAACAGACATACAGCCCCTCCCTCCAATGAATTCATTTCCAAATTGGCAGCTATTGTCTTGTACAATCATTTTTTTTCCCGGTTTGATGAAAACTACAAACAAATTGAGGGTGTTGCGATGGGTGCAGCACTGGTACCCTCTATAGCCAATATTTATGTGGCCAAGTTTCAAGTTGACTTTGTCTGCAACCCTATTATTAATCCTTTTCTACCTCACATACGAGGTTGGTAACACTACATAGATGATGTACTCATCTTAATCCACATACCTCCAGACAGGCTCCTTGAGTTCCATTCCCTTTTAAACCAAATTTGAGGTTCAGTATGAGCTATGACCCCAAGAAGGCTATTTGTGTTATTTGTTACCTTAGACATTTCCTCATTCACTACCTTTACCTGTATGATGTTTTAACTGCCTCTAAGTTACATAGTTTGTGCAATGTAACAGTTTCTCCAATGTTGCCTGAAGAGGAGAGCTTGGTCTCAAAATGCGTTGCTCACAGTTAGACACAGCAGTACATATATAGCCTCACTTCCTTCACAGCCATGTATTAGTTTTTTGCTTAATAGAACCAAGTGCAAATTAGTGCTGCATGAGTAATCTAATTGCAATGTCAGCCTGTGCAATTATATAACCGCAAAAGGCTGTGATTTGATTAAATAATAAAATGTACGTATGTGAACGTCTGTTTGTGTGCAGTCTGCATATCTACGCCCATAATTAAGAGATGACCAATACGTCTCTGGTTAGACAGAGAAGCGTGTGCAGTCTATGGTCACACGACTATCCGATGTGCTGTGTGCAGACCAGAAAGAGGGAAAAAAATGGATACCAATGACAACGAGCAGATTAATGCAGATGAACTGGTGGCAAAAAATAAAAATAAATGCGACCTCTGTTATATGGCGATATTTTGGAATCAAGCTCAGTGACATTGAGCAGAAAGAGGTACTGTGTAAAACATACAAAATGAAAGTCACTATATGTTGTGGCAACACAACAAATTTGTATTATTTGTTTATGTATAAATTTGTTTATTATATCGCAAATCGCAATATTGTCCACAATAATCACAATATGACTTTTTCACCAAATCGTGCAGCACAAGTGCAAACTCTTGATTTGATAACAAGTAGTTACTCAGCCTGTGTGTTTTTTGCCTATTTAACCTTAAGGAGCTGTCAGGTAGCTAGCTAGGAGGAATGAGAACCCCCCCCCGACACACACACGCACACGCACTCCAACCTTCAAAGTGACACAAATAAATCAACATGTTCATTTCATGCATGCTGTGTTCCTCTGTTCTCAGACATTGCAATTACAGTTTATTCATTTTCGCATTTCCGAGCTAGTCCTCATTTTTGTTGTAATTGTTAAAGGTCCAATGGAAAAATATTTAATTTTTTCTCTAATCCATATCACACTTGACATCTCAGCTTTAATGGACTTGAATGTTCAAAGCGTGGAGAAGAGAACAGGAAGGGCTGGAGGCTGAAGCACAGACAGACCCCTCACTGTCTGTTTTAAATTTACTGAGCTTGTGTCTGTGCAATGTGTTTTTTTCCCATTTGCTAAATTCAGAGTGTTGTGTACAGAATGTCTGTTATCTAGATTATCTTTGTAGATGAGACCTATCATATGATTCTTGCGCACATTAGTTGTAGATTAAGGTTGTTGTTTTTTTGTTTTTGTTTTTTTATTCCATCAATTTGTCGAAAAACATTCCCCCGGGCAAATAAAATTCCCCATCAAATTTTAAAGTGGATCCAACTCTACAACTCTACATAGGTCTCACACCTGGGCTTTTCTTCTACAATGTGTTTATATGTGGTTGTGGGGAAGGGCGGTGTTTGTCTTAAGCAGATTTTCTTCCCTTTTTCCATTTGCTTAAACCTAAACCCATCTCCAATATTTTATTGTTGTCAGACACTCCAAGCAAGGGAAAGGTCAAGCCAGCTCTGGAAATGGTCCATTCATGTAAAAGACAGGGCCAGTCGAGCCTGGGAGAGCTGAACGTTACTGAGAAGACCACTCGTCATGGCATGATCCCAAGCAGCACAACAATGAAAAGCAGGACAGAGCTGGTACCACTCACACATGTATACACAAACATAAATACATTAAAACATACTACATAAGCAAATGTTGAAAAAAAAACTCAATTTAATTCCTTTAATTACTAAAAGCTGTTCAATTTAGACTGTTAATGTGTTCTGTTTTTGTTCTTTTTTTGAGCATAGATAGTGCTTCTAATAACTTTTATTTCACATAATCTGTCAGGTTGACACCTCCCTGAAGAGCAAAGCCTCCAAGGTGGTCACCAAAAATATGGCCAAAAAATACCATAAGGTAATCTCAACAAACCAAAAGTTTTAATGTTATTCGATGTCAAGGTAAGTAGTATCTGCGGCTTCTCTCAAAGGCATTTTTGGTGTCAGATATTCCTAATATGAGATGTAGTTAAAAGTGCCTTGTATAACATTCCAGCTTTCCTGAAGCATGATATGGCAAAAAAAAAAAAAAAACAACATCAGTAACGGTTGCTGAATGATAGTAATTGAAACAAAGTAAACTACTCACCTACTTGTCTCCCCCCTGGCAAACTGTACAGTGGTCACAGCAGTTTGAAAATGGTGGATTTTTCCAAATGTGCTGTGTATCTGCTACCTAATAATAATAACAACAATAATAATAATGGATTACATTTATATAGCTCTTTATCTTGATAGCCAGAATGCTTCACAGTGAAGGGGAGAAACTCACGTCAACCACCACCAATGTGTAGCACCCACCTGGGTGATACCTTTCTATATGAATCTGTTTGTCATGCTTTTGTTGACTCATTGTTATTCACATAGCTAAATGATAGTGGTCAGGATTAATGTAGAAGTATGCATAGCATCTTCAGGTTTTAGCAACTGGTTGTTTTCAAGGCTGTGTTTTTCTGATTCAGTCTGTTTGTTACTGCGCTTGTCCTGTAGCACATTCCACTGGAGAAAGCGGTTGAGATGGTGCAAGCTGAACAGGGGGAAGAACAGGATCCCCTGGGTAAGGTTTTGCTTGCTGGACTTTGACTACAACCCACCATGTTTTTTGAAACATAATTATAATATTACTATCCTTTAACCCTTGATCCTATCACTTTCCTTTTGCTTTCAGTACTTGGCTATATCCCCGATACCCAACCCACAATGAAGACTGCGAGAAGCATGTAGGCAGAGTTGTACCTGTGCGCCACTCACAGATTTACAGACATCACAGAACCGTTTTCTGACTTGTGTGTGTGTGTGTGTGTGTGTGTGTGTAGACCCTCTCGCCTGAACAAAGTGTCTATAGCTGAGATGTTGATGATGTCCACACAGAGAAATGATACACTGCTGAAACCTGGTAAGTGAAGGCCACAAATCTATGGGCTTAGCACCTACAGAGATTTCATCCTTACTGGAAGGTGTCCTGTCAAAATTTTCCTTGAAAGCAAGATACTTGGCAAGATGCTGAACCTGCTCACTCAAAGGAAGTCATGCTGGACACGTGTGTCATCTGAATGAGTAAAGTGTTGAAAAAAGACATTGAAATGAGTTACCCCGTTCAATGTGAAGCACTTTGGGTGTCTAGAAACACGCTATATAAATGTAATGATTATTATTGTTCACCTTCTGTAAAATGTCATTATCTAGATTTACATTGCATAGATGGGGATAACATGGAAAGCTGGTTGACTGTTAATAAAAATGTTGTTGTGTACGGTTTTGCTTTCTATCTCTTTTTTCTGTTCATAATTCAATTTTTTTTCATTCTTCCATTTGCTTTTTGTTGTTTTTTTCTTTTGTATTTGTGTTCTTTTTCGTATAATTTTCTTTGCCGCATTTCCTTTCCTTTCCTTTTCTTCCCTTTAATTTCCTTTCCCCTTTTCCTTCTCTTCCTTATTCCCTCTTTTCCTCTGTAGAGCTTCAACCAAATTTGGAGCAGCAGCAGGAGTGCCCATCCTCAGCCCAGAGAGCCTCAGTTCTTGGCTCAGGCCCAATCAGCCACAAGCAGCTGCATGCACAGCTCACCCAGCGTCTGGAGGAGGTCATCAAGGATATGAACCAAGGCCCGGAGCCTCAGGAATTAAGTAGATCCCAAGGAAAACAGCCTAAGCACAAAGGGGGAATCAAAGGCCCATTGACGCCCATCCCAGCTCCACAGAAACCCAATCTCAAAGCTAAGGCAACGGCTTCTAGTAAGGAGAAGGTACAAGTCTTATGAGGTTTAAGAGAAAAGAGGTTTATAATGTTGTATGAGGATTTCTGTTGTCTCATGCCTCTCGTCTGTACTCAGAGAGATGCAGAGGCGACAGGCAGCATGGTGAAGCTCATCTCAAGTCATTACAAGAATAATACTTCCACCACAAAAGCCAGAAAAGAAAACATTCCTCTTTGCTGGGTTCCTCCTCTTATTAACAAGTAAGTGCAAGGAAAGTCCTTGGAACATGTAAAATTATGCTGTAGTAACAACTCGTCCTACCTGAACATTGTTCATGACCAGAGGGAAAATGGCAGTAGTGTGGTTTTGTAACATCAGTTTACTGATGGAACATTTTCCTTGCTGTGGCTGCTCTTTCTCCATTACTGGCTTCTACAAATTATAAACAAGAATTCCACTGACCGCATCTGCTATTTGCATAGGGGTACAAGAAATCAACATTTTTTTGTAATTGAATACACGTTGGAATTCCTCAACGAGTACATTTGTGTGCTTTTTTTTCCCTCCTCCATTCCCCATAGTCTGTATGAACCTCATGACATATACCTCACAGTGCCAGCAGATGTCATTATAATTCTTCAAACTTCAGCACTGGACTTACTGTAGGCTACTTGGCCAGATTCAGAGTCCCCCAATAGCTTATAAATGTTGAATATATTAACCCCTGAATAAAACAAAATACCCAAAACACATCGATCTGATTCTAATTCTACTGACATGTAAAAATAGCTCTATATGACACTTTGTTTTGACTGACATTGTACCTTGTGGCTGATGGCAGTAAGGTAATAGTGATTTATTTTAAAGATGTAACAGCATCAAGAAGAGGATAACTTCTACAGCCTGGCTTCCCTCCCAAAAAACATGTAGACTCTATAATCTTTAAACAAAATGCATACTCAAAAGAAAACAGGTGGCTATTTTATTTTTCATAAATACTGTTATGAGCAAGTAGCCTACAAGCGAAAATATCTGGCCTAGAGCTTATTCCCTCCTACTCCTCCTGTGATTTAGGCTACATTTTAAGCACACACAAAAAATAAATAAATAAAAAAACAGCTGTCCAGGGTGTCTCCCCGCCTGCCGCCCAATGACGGATGAGATAGGCTCCAGCATCCCCGTGACCCTGAGAGCAGGATAAGTGGTTTGTATAATGGATGGATGGATAGTTGGGCATATTGTACAACAAAGTGAATAATAGATGGCTAAGAAAAATCAGCCTAGATGGGTGGATTAACAACAAAATTGAATGAAACTAAATCAATAACAATCACAAAGTCTCTGGTGAAAATATAAGAAAAAGCTCAGTTATAGTTTCCCACATGAGCCCGAACATAGAATAAGATAATAAAACATGAACGTGAGTCTTTTAATGGTGGCGTATGGAATGATTGCAGCCATGACTTTGTTGATAGCTAATTGTCGGTGAAGTGAAGCATTTGTGAGGTTGGTTTCACATGCATGCAGAACAGCACTCTGCGTGTGAGCAGTTATCCACGCCGCATCCGTTCAGCATGCAATGTGAAACAGGCCCTGCAGCCACAGCTGACTGCATAATGGTACGGGTTTAATTCAGTATATGGAAAGCTTTTCAAAAATACCAATACCCATAATAAAGCCTTATATGCTTTTAAAATTCCTCAAAAAAATTGCTTTTTTGTTTGTTTGTTATTGAGGGTTTTTTCCTGTTTTAAAAAAAATGTTTGGTAATATTTGTGGTTTGTTGGATGATTACTCTTGAATACATGTTTGCACCACTATTGTATACTGAATACAAGGATGCAGGTATTATTAAGCTTCTAATTTATACTGTATATTCTTATGATATATGAAAATTGAAATAATGGATTATACAAATTTTGATGCTTACTCTAATACCGCTTTCCTTTTTCTTCTGTTACAGGTCAATCTTTGCTAAGAGTTGGTTGCCTACCACTAAAGTGAGTGGTAATAAATGTTCTTGGGTATGTTATTAACTAAAGGTAATTCTCTTGATTTACTAAAGGCAAAGCACTATAAAATGTCTTGTATGCTCCTGCAGAAAGAAGTGTCTAAATCGACAAGCTTTATTAAATCCTACTGCAATACCAGGAAAAAATCTACAGCGCAGAGGTAATCTGTTTTTTTCCCAAGTGATTCAAGGCTTGTTTGGACTTTTCAATTGCTCTCAATGCATTAAAGAGTTTATCTCATGCCTTTAATTTGTTATTGTACAGAGAAGACATTTTTGCATTCCATGCTGATCCACCACCGAGTATTGGGGTAAATAATGCTAATATTAATACTTTATCCAGACATATACCACTGAAGCCCAGCTGTTGGGCCTTCTGTTGTAGGTGTTTATAAGGGCTTTCTTTTTACTCTGCAGGGAAAGGGGGAAAAAAATACAGAATCCTTTGCCACAGTGACCAGGTAAGCCTGATATTTAAGAGTGGTTGACAACATTACATTTGACTGTTTTGAAACAGCATTTAGTGGAATCAAAAGTCTTATTTAACACTGTTTTCATTATTTAGCAGTGGAGGCCATAGTTCCTGGGCAGTACCCAGCACCACCAAGAAAGGACAGCCTACGGCAAAAGTATACTTTTGTTGAAGTGATCTCATTGGCAGAGGGTGGCTTAGACTTTGCGTGCGTGTGTGTGTGTGTGTGTGTGTGTGTGTGTGTGTGTGTGTGCACGCGCGCGCACATATGTATGTATACGTGTATTCTATTTCTACCTTTTGTGAGGGCCAAATATCTAAATTTGATTAGAATTTGAATGTTTGCTGATATAAACCTCAATTGCAGTGTTTTGGAACTGCTGCTGGCAAGCACAAAAATCAGCCATTTATGCTTGACCGTCATAGAAAAACGTTAACCAATGCATGCTGTGTTGTGCCAGTAAGTTGGAGTTCAAACACAGTCATTGCGCACTTCAGCATTTCCACTTCATGTGGGCAACACTGTCTACATTTAGAAACCAAAGAAATTATTGGGAAAGTTGCTCTATTCTGGTTGGTCTTTATGCAAGCCGCCTTTAGGTTTAGGTATAGTTATATAAAGGGTTGGGATTAGGCATGTAGTGATTGTAGTTTATATTTTGCTGCGAGGTAATGGAAGTACGTTATGGTGGTCCTAACCTATATCTTCTTACTTGTGTGTAGCAGGGGAGGAGATGTGTGAAGAAACACTTATTTAGTGACACAGACACTGACAGCGCCTTGACAGAGACAAGCTGGCTGAGGGAGTCGAGCACAAAAGTTAAACCCATAGTAAATGACTACATGAGGCATGCACCCACAAAGACCAAGGCTCCTGCTGCTGATCGCACATGTAGGCTTTACAACCCACAGTCTCTTAATGTACATTTTCTGTAAGAAATCACCACAAAGACCTATTGGTGAGACCACAGTATGTTATATTTTCATAAAGGAAGTGGAGACTGTAAATAGCCTGTAAGTTTGAATATGAGTGAAAATGTGTTGGTGTCCTGCGATGGACTTTAACAGGATATTTTCCTGCCTTGTGGCCAGTCCTGCTGGTAGGGCCTCCAGCCCATTACATTGAATAGGATAAAGCCGGTAGAGATAATGACGGAGCAACAATGGATATTTTCATAAAAAAAAATTGGTCTTGGCCATTGCAGATGAATCCCCAGATTTACCCCTTCCAACTACCAAACCTGGAAAAGGAAACTCCAAAACTGATAAGGTAGTGTGGTTTAGATACACTATAATGTTGTCTGTGATTATCATTTTAACATACAGTATGTGCATTAATGTAAAATGTAATTGTACTTAGTTCAATCCTCTGATGTACTACCCCAGTAAGCCACAGCATGTCATTGTTGTGTTACTAGAAGAGACCCAGAGTAAAGAAGGCAGTGGAGCAGCCAAAGGAGCGAGTGAAGTTGGCAGCAAGAAGTAGGCCCCAGAGAACCGCAGCCACCGCTATGAAGAGCTACAGAGAGCCAGACACTGATGGAAGCCAGTCAGAATCAGAGAACCCTCCTGTTCCCAAAGTGAGAGCTCTTCCCCTTTATTATGTCACCTATATCTACATTTACAAAAGCACAAAGTCAGGGCACTGAGAACCTATTTTATTTTTCCAAGTGCAATTTGTACCCAAGGAGTTTGACCTGCTTTATTGGTGCTAATAAATAAGATGGTTACACAATACTGTATTTTCACACCAGATGCAAGAAAAAAAAATACATCAGGACCTTTGAAGTGCAGACTCCATATGCTGTGTTGAAATATTGGAGATAATATTTGAAAATTTAATTTTAATACCCGACCAGAACCAACAAATTCCAAGGCTATAGCTTTAGCATAATGCCACATTTTCTTTGCTCCTTAATAGAGGCACTCCTCT
This sequence comes from Lampris incognitus, assembly GCF_029633865.1. Lineage (NCBI taxonomy): Eukaryota > Metazoa > Chordata > Actinopteri > Lampriformes > Lampridae > Lampris > Lampris incognitus. The sequence continues at coordinate 29,522,038 of NC_079212.1, forward strand.
ACTGGCCTGCAGCAGAAAAGTGAGAGGCCTTGTCAAGGAACTGCTGAGTTGAAGAAGAAGAAGATCCCCCCTACCAAAGTATATACGGGTTTACACAATTCCCGGACCACCCGCCTGGCCTCCTTCACTCCCTCCCCTTCTCCCATTGAGAGGATGAGATGTAAGGCTGCCTGAGGGAAAAATGTATACCCTCACACCAGTACCAGTTTAGATACTTATTTGACCCGTTTGATATCTGGTCAATTTGCAATCAGTAGGGCATCTTTTAATTAGTTATATGGTTTGGTTTTGGATCACAGTGTCTTCAGACGTAATTAAATAGTGTTTGTATCTGTTAATATGTTAGAAAAAAAACTTTAAATGAACTGATTGCTCTTTACTGTAAGTGATATTAAGAAAAGCATGTGTATAGATTGACCTTTACTCCCTCTCTCAACCTCCTGGGGACAGCTGTCCTAACATCTGTGCTTGCTTTGGCCCCTCAGCTGCTGAGAGGCCAGCACCAACGACCTCTTCCCCTCTGTTCACCCCGCTGAGAACCCCTCCCTCTAACTCCCCCAACCCTCAAAGCAAGTACACTCCTGCAACCATTCTGGGGCTACCCAAACCTGTGCACTCTGCAGTCAGCAATAAACTTAACTTCCAGCACTCATCATTCTACAGCAAAAAGGGGAAGTGTAACTCATCCAAGACTCCATCCCTCTTCACTCTCCCTTCTTGCCCTTTGCTCACCCAAATGAGTCAAACCCCTGCACCCCATCCCACCAAAAGACCCAGTCTTGCCCAGGTAAAATGGCATCATAACCAAACCTGCCTAATGACATCAAGTGGGACAGACATCATCATTATTCAAACCCTTACTGTAAATGAATAGTTCACCATGTAATACACTTACTTTTGATTGCTCCACCTAAATGTACATATGCATATGATGTTGGAAAAGAATTACAAATTACCTCAGGAAATAATAAGTAGCTTTAGTTTGATTGGAGTGACCTATTTAACAGCAGACAGAGCAGAAAATAGCTGACGACTCTCCTTCTCTTCCATTTAATGCATTGTAGAAAGTATCACAATCATTTAAAACATTACTAATCAGTGACAGCTTTGGTGATTAGATAATAGCTAATGGTTTGCTACATTTCTCCCTGTCCATCATTCTCTCATCACTCATTCTGTCTCTTTCCATGTCTACTCCCCCCTCTGTCTCTAGCTGAGCCCAATCCAGCAGACCCTGTCAACCAGTCCCCAGTCTCCCTTATCCGAGTTCTCTCAACCCCTGTTGGAGTTGGAGCTAAACAAGTCCTCCATGCTCTCCCCTCCCCAGTTGCAACTCCCTCAGACTCCAAGGGAATGTCTCAGCCAAGGCCTCAATTGGGGCTACAAGAAAGGGTCAGTAGTATCATTAAGCCAGTCTTCCAGCAAATCGTCAGTCCCCATCACCAAGCTGAAAGTTCAGTCCGCTGCTGCACTGGCTCTTGCTAATAAATATAAGGTAGGAATGCATTCCTTGCAGTGATACTTTGAGCTCAAGTTGAAAAAAGGTTGATTGCTTGGTGAATTGGTTTGTTCTAAAGCAGCTTAAGCAATGAACAAAGTATCTGATTCATTATTGTCTGTACAGAAAACACCATCAGACAAAGATCATCAAATGTCAGGTAATAGGCCTTTTCATCCTCATATGAGCTAGTGCAGATGAGACCTTGCCTGTTTATCCAAAGACAGGGTCATACCTACTTTTTTCAGAAATAATAATAATGTCCTATTTTATTATCGCTTTCACTATTTTTATTCTTATACTACTTTTTATTACACTGGTACATTTTCTTTTGTCTACTAAGTACATTGTAAACCCTCAATTGAAAAGTAATATAGATTAATTTTATAATAATAATAAAGTAATGATACTATTTTTTTTCTGTTATGACTTTAGTTAAGTTGTTGATTGTTACAGGGCCTAGCCGTAAACGTCACATCTCACACCCCTCATCCAGTAACTCAGAGGAAGATGAGAAGGAGGAAAGTCCTAAGGACATGGGGAAAAGGCATTATTCTGCCAGAATGAGGCCCAGGAAACTGTTCAAATCCTGTAAGATAGAATTGATAAAGTATATTTAGCAAACTACAAAATCCTGTAAAAATAGGATATCTATTAAGGATAGAAAACTTTATCCATAGTAATATGCATACTTTTGTATAATTTCAGCAAGCAAAAGACTGTCAAAAGCAGAAAGCTATGAAGAGCAGAGCAGCTTGGAAAAGGAGGAGGAGGAGAAGGTAGAAAGCTGGCCAAAGGATGGTGCTCTCATAGCTGCCACGAAAGGCTATAAGCACATCAAGAGTAAGAATACAAGCAAGACAATGTATGGGACAGATAGTCATTAACCGAGTTTTTACTTTACAGGTAGTCCCTGGGTTACGACCGTGTTCCGTTTTTGAGTCTGTTCTTATGTCGAATTTGTATGTAAGTCGGAACAGTTACGTACAGTTCACGTCGGAACAGTTACGTACAGTTCACATCTAGTGTCAATTAGTCAAAACTTTGGTCTCTCCATCTGGTCTCTCCATCTTTTCCTTGGTCTTCCTCATTTTCTTTTGCCAGGTATTTCCAGGTCCAATACCTTCTTTCCTATATAGTTTATGCCTCCTCTCTGTGCATGTCCAAACCATCTCAATCTTGTCTCTCTCAACTTCTCATCCATTGCTCTGATCTTGAACGTAGCTCTCACTTATTCATTCTCTTCCGGTCTTTTCTAGTCACTCCCAAGGACCAACGTAGCATGTTCATCTTTGCTACTTGTAATGTAGATTCTAGCCTATCTTTTGTTGTCACTGCTTCCATACCATAGAGCATGGCAGGCCTAACCATTGATTTGTATACTTGCCCTTTACCCTCAACAGCATTCTTTTGTCACAAAGTACTCCAGCTACCTTTCTCCATGAATTCCACCCAGATTGTGTCCTTTTCTTTACTTCCTTCTTACCACCACCTTCTTCTGCCTGTATTATCAATTTTAAGTACTTGAATTTGTTAAGTTCTGGGACATCTCCTCCTAAGGTTAATCCTGGACTTTCTATTTGACTATTTATACACAGGTACTCAGTCTTTGTTCTGCTGATCTTTAGTCCTCTAATCTTGCACTTCTCTCCAATCTTCAAGATCTCTCTCCAACCTTTCCTTGTCCTCGTTTGCTAGCACGGTGTCATCAGCAAACATCATGCTCCATGGTGGCTCTTTCTTAAGATGTTCTGTGAGGCTGTCCATCAATATCACAAACAGGAAAGGGCTCAACACCGATCCTTGATGCAGTCCTACCTTTACCTCAAATTCGCTTGTTGTTCCCACTGCAGATTGAACTACAATGTCTTACAATCCCTGTGCATGTCCTGAACTATGCTGATGTAATTTTCTGCCACTCCCTTCGCTCTCAGGCAATACCATAACTCCTCTCTCGGTACTCTGTCATATGCCTTCCCCAAATCAATAAATACACAGTGCAATTCTTCTGTCCTTAAATGTATTTTTCAGCTAAGTTCCTGAGTATAAATATCACATCTGTGGTACTTCTTCCAGGTATGAATCCAAATTGTTCTTTCCCTATAGTCGCTTCCTTTCTAATGCCCCTTTTCCACTACATGGTACCGGCTCAACTCAACTCGACTTGCAGTGTCATTTTCCATTACCGTAACAGTACCCCCTCAGTGTAGCTGGTCTGCATTGATGTTAGTACCCGCTCCAGTTTTTTGGGAACCTCGTGGTGCCAGAAAAGAGGTAACAGTTACCAAAATGCCGGTACTTTCCAGTAATAGAAAACGAAAAAGTTGAGTTGAGCCGGTACCATGTAGTGGAAAAGGGGCATAAGTCTCGCTTCAATCACTCTCTCCCATTACTTCATTGTATGTCCCATCAATTTTATCCCTCTGTAGTGTTGCAACTTTAAGCATCACCTTTTTTCTTGTAAATTGGTACCACTATTCTCTCCATTCATCTGGCATTTTCCCAGTCTGTATTATGTTGTTGAAGAGTCTAGTCAGGAAATCTATGCCAGTATTGCTTAAGTATTTCCAGACTTCTGCTGGTTTAATTGTCCGGCCCCACAGCTTTTCCATTTTTCATTCACTGCAATGCTTTTATCACCTCATCCCTTGTAATCTCCCCCATGTCCTCTTCATTCCTTGGTGGTTCATCTGTCCTTCTTTTTCTGTTATTCTCTTCATTCATTTGGTGACTGAAATAATCCCTCCATCTCTGTAAAATATCCTCAACTTTTGACAGTACTCTTCCATCTGCATCCTTGATCAGTTTTACTTGTTCAACATCCTTGCTTGCTCTCTGTTTGGCTATTCTCTCTCTCTCTCTCTCTCTCTCTCTCTCTCTCTCTCTCTCTCTGTCTCTCTCTCTCTCTATATATATATATATATATATATATATATATATATACATACACACACACACACACACATATATATATATATATATATATATATATATACATACATACATACACACACACACACACATATATTATTGTAACATGCACAGATAAATAGACTCGCTAGCCCTTGGCTAACAGGTCGGACCCTTTAGTCGACTGGTTAACGTTGTCACCTGTGGTGCGGGACATCTGGGTTCGCGTCTTGGCTGCAGCAGTTCCCAGACTGCCCCCCAAATTTGCTACAATATTATAGACAAATAAAGGCTTTCAATCTAATTGGCACAAAACATAGCAACTCGTTCCAAACGTATGCTGCTTTATAGTACAACCACTTCCCAGACAGAAAAGGTAGGCCCTATATCCATCAGTCCACATTCACTACGGTGAGTGGCAATAATATCTCTTGCGCATTCTCAAATAACTCACTCACAAATAGGGTGGCGTGGCAGCCAGCCACACAACTTTAAATGGCACAGCAGATACCCTCCACAATAATTTTGCTAAATAGAACAGATTATTGAACTCACCGATTAGTAGAGTTGAAGGCGGCATTTCCGCTGTGAGTTGAATCTCCGCATGGCATCATCTTTCCTCTCATTGTGAAATCTTGCTGTCAAGTCCGTTTCAAAAGACAACTGTACCAAGGGCACCTTCTGTTCATTTTCATTCATTCATCATCAGCCGCTTTTCCGAGGTCGAGTCGCAGTGGCAGCAAGCTAAGTAGGGCACTCCAGACGTTCCTCTCCCCAGCAACGCCCTCCAGCTCCTCCTGGGAGATCCCAAGGCGTTCCCAGGCCAGATTGGACATGTAGTCCCTCGGTCTACCCCGGGGTCTCCTTCCAGTTGTCCGTGCCTGGCGAACCTCCAAAGGAAGGCGCCCAGGAGGCATCCTAATCAGATACCCGAACCATCTCAACTGGCTCTTTTTGATGCGAAGGGGCAGCGGCTCTACTCCAAGCTCCCACTGGATGTCCGAGCTCCTCACCCTATCTCTAAGGCTGAGCCCAGACACCCTACAGAGAAAACTCATTTCAGCCGCTTGTATCAGTGATCTCACCCTTTTGGTCACTACCCAAAGCTCATGACCATAGGTGAGGGTTGGAACGAAGATTGACTCGTAAATTGAGAGCTTTGCCTTCCAGCTCAGCTCCTTCTTCACCACAACGGTCCGGTACAACGTCCGCATTACTGCTGATGCTACACCAATCCGCCTGTCAATCTCACGCTCCATCCTACCCTCATTCGTGAACAAGACCCCGAGATACTTGAACTCCTTCACTCGAAGCAACAACTCATCCCCAACCCGGATGGAGAAATCCACCATTTTCTGGTAGAGAACCATTGCCTCAGACTTAGAGGTGCTGACTCTCATCCCAGCCATTTCACACTCAGCTGCAAACCGCCCCAGTGCACGCTGGAGGTCGCGTTCTGATGAAGCCAACAAAACCACATCATCTGCGAAGAGCAGAGATGCAATTCTGAGGTTCCCAAAATTGACACACTCCTCACATTGGCTGCACCTTGAGATCCTGTCCATGAATATCACAAACAGAATCGGAGACAAGGGACAACCTTGGCGGAGTCCGACACCCACTGAAAACGTGTTTGACTTTGTGCTAAGAATGCGGACACAGCTCTCGCTTTGGTTATACAAGGACCGGATGGCTTGTAGCAACTGCCCTGGTACCCCATACTCCCACAGAGTGCCCCGGGATACACGGTTGTAAGCCTTCTCCAAGTGCACAAAACACATGTAGACTGGCTGGACAAACTCCCATGCCCCCCTCAGCACTTCCGCAAGGGTAAAGAGTTGGTCCGTTGTTCCACGGCCAGGACGGAATCTGCATTGTTCCTCCTGGATCCGAGGTTCGACAATCGGTTGGAGCCTCCTTTCGAGCACCCTAGAGTAGACTTTCCCAGGGAGGCTAAGCAATGTGATGCCCCGATAAATCCAAGGCTATAGCTTTAGCATAATGCCACATTTTGGAGCACACCCTCTGGTCCCCCTTTTTGAATATGGGAACCACCACCCCAGTCTGCCACTTCACAGGTACTGTCCCTGACCTCCACGTGACACTGAAGAGGCATTTCAATCAAGACTGCCCAACAATGTCCAGAGTTTTCAGCATCTCAGGGTGAATCTCATCCACACCCGGCGCCTTGCCACCGAGGAGCTTTTTAACTACATCAGAGACCTCTGCCAGGGATATGGGTGGGGCTTCGCCTGAGATTTCAGACTACCTCCACTGAGGATGTGTTGGTCGGGTTCAGGAGCTCCTCAAAGTGTTCTTTCCACTGCTCGACAACATCCCCAGTCCGGGTCAACAGTTCCCCTCCCCGGCTGAACACAGCCTGAGTCAAGCCCTGCTTCCCCTTCCTGAGTCGCTGGATGGTTTGCCAGAACTTCCTTGAGGCCAACCAAAAGTCCTCCTCCATAGCCTCACCGAACTCCTCCCTCACCCAAGTTTTTGCTTCCGCAACCACCGAAGCGGCAGCCCTTCTAGCCTCCTGGTACCTGTCCACTGCTTCAGGAGACCCCTGGGCCAACCAAGTCTGAAAGGCCTCCTTCTTCAGCCTGACGGCTTCCCTCACTGCCGGTGTCCACCAGTGGGTTCCTAGGTTGCCGCCTTGACAGGCACGATGACCTTATGACCACAGCTCCTGGCTGCCGCATCTACAATAGAGGCGTTGAACAAGGCCCACTCAGACTTCATGTCCCCAGCCTCCCTCGGGATACACGAGAACTTCTTCCGGAGGTTGGAGTTGAAGACCTCATGGACAGGGGCCTCCGCCATTCGTTCCCAGTTCACCCTCACTACACATTTGGGTTTGCCAGGTCTGTCCGGTAGCCTTCCAACCAACTGATCCAAGTCACCACCAGGTGGTGCTCAGTTGACAGCTCTGTTCCTCTCTTCACCCGAGTGTCCAAAACATACGGCTGCAGATCTGATGATACAGCCACAAAGTCTATCATCGGTCTTAGGCCTAAGGTGTTCTGGTACCAAGTACACTTATGAACTACCTTATGGTCGAACATGGTGTTATTGCCAATCCATGACTTGCACAGAAGTCCAATAACAAGGCACCGCTCCGGTTCAAATCGGGGAGGCTGTTCCTCCCAATTACGCCCCTCCAGGTTTCTACATCATTGCCCACATGAGTGTTGAAATCCCCCCCTTTAGAACTATGGAGTCTGGAGGCGGAGCCCTATCCAGGACACCACCCAGAGACTCCAAGAAGGCCGGATACTCCAAACTGCTTTCGGTGCATAAGCACATGCAACAGTCAGAGCCTTTCCTCCAGCGACTTGCAGTCATATAGAGGCAACCCTCTCATTCCCCGGGGAGAACTCCAACATGGCGGCACTCAACCGGGGACTTGTGAGTATCCCCACACCTGCCCGGCGCTTGTCACCTTGGCCAACTCCAGAAAAGTAATGAGTCCAGCCCCACTCCAGGTGTTTGGTTCCAGAGCCCATGCTATGTGTGGAGGTGAGTCCAACTATATCTAGTTGGTACCACTCCACCTCCCGCACCAGCTCAGGCTCCTTCCCTGCCAGAGAGGTGACATTCCACGTCCCGAGAACCAATCTGTGATGCCGGAAGTCGGCACGCCCCAGTCCCTTTCAATTCATGCAACATGGTTAGCCTTTTGTCTGTAAAGGTAAGCTTTTTGTCTGTAAAGACGTGCCGACTTCCGGCAGTCCCCTTCCGTTCATGCAACATGGTTAGCCTTTTGTCTGTAAAGACATTTTTCAACGCTGAGAATGAGTTTTGACACATGGCGGTTGATGCGCCAAAAGTGAGTGCATCAATATTTTCTGTAATTCTGGATCTTTCCTTAGAGTGGATTCAAATAAAGAGAGAAACAGACCACAACTGTCCTCCTCTCGTGACTGAAACGCATCTTTGCGCCCCCAAAAAGCTAACTGGTTTGACGCTAGAAATGATAGCAGAGAGAAAATAATGATTTCTCGCTAACTGCTCTGTGTTGACCATTGTCGATACCTCTTTGCCAGTGTTTCCTCATCTCTCCCTCTTTCCATCGTGTCTCATTCTCCATGTGTTCTTTTGATGCATGTTTAATCAGGCCTCTGTCTCTCTTGATTGCATGCTTCCAGTGAGAGAATCCCATTTCGGTGAACACAGTCAACTACAAACTTTTGACAAGCGAAACAAAATGTCAATCTTCGTTCCAACCCTCACCTATGGTCATGAGCTTTGGGTAGTGACCGAAAGGGGGAGATTGTCTGGGCTCAGCCTTAGAGATAGGGTGAGGAGCTCGGACATCCATTGGGAGCTCGGAGTAGAGCCGCTGCTCCTTCACATCGAAAGGAGCCAGTTGAAGTGCTTCGAGCATATGATTAGGAAGCCTCCTTTGCACCTTCCTTTGGAGGGTTACCGGGCACAGCCAACTGGGAGGAGACCCCGGGGTAGACCCAGAACTCGCTGGAGGGACTACATGTCTAATCTGGCCAGGAATGCCTTGGGATCCCCCAGGAGGAGCTGGAGGGCGTTGCTGGGGAGAGGGACATCTGGAGTGCCCTACTTAGCTTGCTGCCACCGTGACCCGACCCCAGAGAAGCAGCTGAAGATGAATGAATAAATGAACAAAACACTGCATCAGCTGTGATGCTGTATTCCAACCACTCCCTGCGGTTATACCACTGGGTTACGAAAGACCGTTTCTGACCCTTGGGAATTTGCTCAAGGTGGGCTGAGCAGGCATATCAACCCCCAAATCGTCCGGCATAAAGCTGCCAGTTGGAGAGCTACTGTGAGGATTGTTTGAGGGAATGTTGGCACTTTCCACGTTGTTCCTTATCCGATGTGAGGGTCTAAGAACAGGATGTTGTGTTGCTGTAAAGCCCCTTAAGGCAAATTTGTAATTTGTTACATTGGGCTATACAAATAAAATTGACTTGACTTTCCTCACTGTTAGCTATGGCTAATGATGGCTGTTGCTCCTCGCTTCATGCCTCTGCTACTTTGGAAGCAGTTCCCTGTTGCTCCTCACTCCGTGAACTAGCCTCAGTAATGCCAGGTGTGGTTTCCTCTCCTCCTTCTTCGCTTCAATCATTTTGAGTTGGTAATTTGCTTTTGTGAACTTTGAAAAATCTTCTTACATCCATTTCGAGGTTTGGTCAGTTCGCGCACAGCAAAAACAGTGTACCGACTGAGTGTACCTTACCCTACTGAAACTCGCGAGACACCTGCTGACGCAACACGTGAAGGAAACGTGCAAAACCGATATGATTTGGATTGGATAGCCGCCTAACATAAAAAGAAATCTTTCTTAAATTGAATTAAAAATTATAATTTTGTAAGTAGCGCACTGACATGAAATAATGCAATAACAATTCTGATTTACTTAGAGGATTTAAACATCTTGAAATAATTTGGGAGGGGGGCATTGAATGTCGTTGGGGGAGGGCTAAGCCTCACTACAGCGCCCGCTGGAGCCGGGCCTGATTCATTTGTAATTTGTAATATCTACTCTGAGCTAATGCCTGGCCTGTGTCTGCTCAATTTCTTGAAGTGCTTTCAATTTGAAATTAGCTAGACCTTGAAAACAGGTCATGGTTTTGTGATCAGTGTCTTGGTTCAGTTTTAGCATTGGTTTTTTTATGCCTTTGGAAATTTAGAAATGAGTTAAGTTATTGGCATTCAGATGATTTCTTCAAATTCTCCTAGTTTAATTTCAAGTATCTCATAAGATTTAGGAATTTACTGGGATAAATGAACGATAACTTGATGTCTTAGAAGACTTGAACTTTTTTGAGTGTTAATGATCTTTTTAACATGAAACTTCTTCAAAATATACAGTAAAATCCATAATTGAAGGATGGTATTGGGCTTAAATAAGGGTTTGTGTAAAATTAGGGTAGCAGATATATTACTACATACCCTCCCGGGATCAATGAAGCTCTAATGCATAGCTACATTAAAAAGTAAACATTTGAACCGCACACTCCACCAAATGTAGCCAGGTAGTTTCACCTTTCAAAAAAATTCTTTCAATCGTGCCATACATAGATTTACCCATCTCCAAGCAACACAAATGAACAACTGAAATTGCAGTAATGCTTGGGAAAAACATTGCAGCCCAGTTATGTCTGAGTTGTGGGGACGCTGCCCATCTGAGGTATGTCAAAAGACTTAAAACCACGTGTCAAATTTCAGATTACCGTGGGACCAGCAATATTGATATGAACGAAGTGACCTTGAATTCACAGATCTCACCAAAGCTTGATGACACAAGGAAGCGGGATTGATTCCATGGATTTGATTTAGATCTGTTTTAAGGGAGTTTTATTGATCATATCACAAGATTTAAACTTTTAATGTGATTGTTGTGAAGTATCGTGTGCTCAAATGGAGGTGAATGTCATTGTTGAGATTTTCTGTATGTAAAATTGGGAATTTGTAAAATTGGGGTTTGTAAATGAGGGGTCAGACTGAGCTGACTTCAAGAATGGGCTCATTGTCTTCTGAAGATGTTTTAATCATCAAAACGCTTCACAATGTGAGGCGCTTTGGATGTCTAGAAAAGCGCTATATAAATGTAATTATTATTATTATTATTAAAGTGTCATCTGAGGGTGCGGTGAACGGGGAGGTGGCCACCTCCCATACAGCGAACTCCAACCAATGGGCTGAAGACGATGTGGACATGGACAATTACTCAGAGCTGCCAAACATCACTGTTGCCACCAATGAGCTGGGCTCTATGTGCCATCAGTTCAGTTCTGAGCTGCAGTGGAAGGTCCAGGTAGGAACACCCAAACACACTGTTGGTCATACACGGAGAAGCTGGCAGGCTGGCTGATACAGAGGATTAGGCAAAGTTACTTGCTGAAGTCAAAATAGTATTTGACTAATTATTTTGCAACTCTGCAGTCAATTTAAAACAAATTGAGAGGCAATTATTATGATAAAATATTACCTTTTTAATTGCTATTAGGTTTGAAAATTTTACCCCAACCCCCAGTTAAAAAAAAAGGAAAGGAATTGGCCTATTTTACACATTTTTAGACTATCATTTATCTATTATTTAGATTATATTTATGCTTTTTGAATTTAAATCAATTACTTTGATTTTTTTATTATTATTTTTTGGGGTTATACACAAAAAAATATGAGGTCACATTGTTAGAAGCAATGATCCACAATTGTTTTCTTGTGCCATTTAAGTGACCTGAAACAGAATTTGGGAATCACAATCAACTAAAACAGTATGTCAAGTCAATTTTATTTGTATAGCCCAATATCACAAATTACAAATTTCCCTCAGGGGATGTTACAGCAATACAACGTCCTTACCTTAGAACCTCGCATCAGATAAGGAGCAAATGTAACCAGTTACTTTCAAAGGGCAGTTATCTTCACTAAAAATTATTTTTCTCATAGCATATTGCATGTGTTTGAATTAGCAGTTTAAGTTGTTCTTTTTCTCGAGACTCACTCTGTTACCTCCTGACCCTTTCTTCATCACTAACCTCTTACCACATATGTTAACTTTTCTTTTTTTTACTTTTCTTTTGTATCGTTCAGGCATGAAAATATGATAAAAGTATGTCCTTGCAGAACATGTTTTGTGTGCTTGTATTCAGAACCGCTCCAGGAGGATGGAAGTTTATACCAAGCAGTCTCTGAAGACAGTACAACAGCATGTGTCCTCTCTCAGCTTGCATGTTGGCAAATACAGGTCAACAAACATGACAGTGTTGCGAACAGAACAAAAATATCTTTATGCATGTTTAATAATCCAGGTAAGGTAATCGTAGAAATTTGAATCAGTTCATCTGGGCACAACGTTTATTGGGAGAAACATGTCATCACTCATCTCATCATCTTCAGTCTTAACTGACTGCATGTATCCCCACCCTTATAAACAGCACGGTGGCATAATGACCAAAAACAACGGTCAGTTTCCTATGCAATTTACCGTGACCATTAACTAGAGTTACAATGGCCAATGCAACTCTCCCCAATCCTCTGTGAATAGTACACATGGCACACATGTATTAGATTATTGTGATTCACACATTTAGGAGAGGAGAGCTTGGGAGCAATACAACAGGGTAGGGAGATGGTCTCAATGTTATAGACCAAGCTGTCAATCTATACTATGAAAAATTCCCTGACTTAAACATGTCAACTTAAACTTGACTCCACAGCCGCACTAGATTTAAACCTAGCAGGCTCTCTAATCACCTACAACCTGCTGAATGATAAGTCCCTAGTGTCAAAGTAAACGTAGACAGCAATCCCCAGTGTCAAACTAAATGTAGATCGCTATCTATATTGCTAGACAAAAGAGCGGCACTGTCCCCAGTAGGGTGAATGCTGTCCACTTTCAGCAGGTAAGGGTGGCCCCAGAAAGAAGGCCAGTTATCAACAAAGCCAAATCCCTGCTCATTACAGTAATGAGCCAGCCAACAGTTCATTAAAGTGAGCCTGCTGTACTTCTCATCGTTAACCCTCATGGGTAAGGGACCAGAGACAATCAATCGATGCCGACATCTTTCTGGTAAAGCCAGTCAGGTTACACTATTATAGCCATAAACTTACAACCTATGAAATATGTCTGTTATGATACATGTAACCTGCCAACCATCATCAAGATTAAAGTGAATTTGTGTAGTGGCTGGTGTTTATTTATTATGCCCATGGTACATGTTTTATAGTGTCTTCCTTAGAAAGCCAAAGACTGTTGACCACTGTGAAGTGTGACTGAGAAAAATCACAGCTTATCAATAGTTTTTCAGCATCATTGATATAGGACTGCTGGTTCAGAGCTTGACCGAATACAATTTAATGTCAACAAGTTAGCTAAGTTAATTTGCAAAAAGACAGAATTGAAAATGCGCGGCGCTTCATCATATTGGAAAAAAGTGTTTAAATAATGTAAATTCTTTAATTTAATTAACTATTTAGTGCTGTTTGTTTTTCAGGATATATTTTTAGTATCATGTAAGTGCTCTTTTTGTTTGTTCTGATGTAATCTGTCTGCCATCTTTTTTGTACAGTCCATCTTATTTTCATCCTTATTTAGTTTATTTTCTCTCCTGTCAGTCTTTGTATCCATCTTTTTTTCTGTTTGTGTATGTGTGTGGTGTGAGAGTGTGTCTGTGTCAATTTGTGAGTCTGTGTCCATCTGTCCGTCTATCTGTCTATTTCTATACATCTGTTTATACCCATTTGTCTCTGCCTTTGCAGGAATGAGAGGCTGGAGAACGTCTGCAAGGTCTTCATGGAAGAGATCAACAACTTGGAACAGGATAACAACTCACTGGTGGACATGGAGAAAAACTTGACTGTATGGAAACTGGACCCCCCCCCCCATGTTTTCCTCATATTCATACACACAGTCATCTCTACCACTCCCAACTTATGAGTGAATGTCCTTTAATACACAGTGCCCTCCTAGACACTATCCTAAATATCAGTTAAGAATATGACTCAACATGCTACCCTACAAAGAGATATGGATGTTGTCAGTGTCTTATAAGGGCTTTCTCTCCACATTCCCACAGTCATACTGGAAAAAGCAGAGCATGGCTTTGCGTTCCTACCATAATCAGAGAACCAGGAGGTAAGATTTAGAATGGTGTGTTTTCATGTTTGTGTGCATGTGTGGGATTGTGAACAAGCACAGTTTTGTTGTACTGCAAAGACTGTATTGTTGGTGTTAGATGCTATCCTTTTGCCACACTCTGATCAACACAATCAGTACTGTCCCCCTAAAGGCCAAACCCAAATACTCTGAAAAGGTTCTGTCACACGCTGTTATCTTATTAGACAGGGTTTGAAAAAAGCAATACCGGAAAGTTGTGACTTAGGCCTGCTGTTATAAGTTTTATATGCAGATATGCTTCCAGAGCACAAGATGTTTTTTTGTTTTTTTTACTGTTTAATAAGGATGTGCTCAATGCTTGCCTTATGGTGAGTTTTGTCACAGGGTTCTCTGGAAACCAGAGTGATTTTTTTTTTGTACTAAGTAGATCTCCATATACTGCACAAGGACTTTGACTTGGTGGGTTATTAACATGGCTAAGGAGATAAACCACTTGACTGTCTCTGTAAGCCTTCATCTGTTTCTTCACATTTTATTTGACCTATTCATTTTCAAAAATACAAACTAAGAATGCTGTAAACTGTGAACCAGGGAACCCAGTGAGAACCCAAAAGATGTTCAACATAGAAACTGGCACCCAGTAAAATACAAATATAAATAAAACACACACACACACACACACATTGAATACAGTCTAGCCAGTAGTGAACCGTGACTCTTAAACCTTGGTCCTCTGACCCCCCCCCTTCCCTCGTCAAGGAAAAAAAAAAAAAGAAAACTACCTGCCTAGCCTGCTGTGTCCTCTCCTGTAGTAATGCAAAAGTTACCAGTGACAATTCCAGCTCTGAAACAAAAATTAAGACACAAGTCAAGCTTTAGCAATGCAATGAGCAAACAGCATGGAGAGAGTGAACGTTATCACCAAAACAGCTAATTCCTAAGCAAAATGCAAATCCTCCTTGCAAATATTCACATCATCACACAAGCTGTGTGTGCACTTCAGCAGAATGTGGTGACAATGGGCCGAGGTGCAAAACGCATGACAGCCACCCCCTCCTACCACACAAAACTAACAAAATTTCATGTAAGCCTACACATCATGACAGCACGCACAGCCAAGCAACCATTAGCGACTCACACTTAAGAACCATGGACAGTGAACAGCAATCATGGCATTTTGGAGCCATCCATCCGTTATCCAAACCACTTTTCTTGCTCTCAGGGTCGTGGGGATGCTGGAGCCTATCCCAGCAGTCACTGGGCAGCAGGCAGGGAGACACCCTGGACAGGCTGCCTGGCCATCACAGGGCTGACACACACAGACAGTCACACCTAGGGATAATTTAGTACAGCCTGACCTACATGCCTTTGGACTGTGGGAGGAAACCGGAGCACCCGGAGGAAACCCACACAGACACTTTTTCTTTTCAATTCAATTTATTGTCATTAAAAATAATGTGCAGACGTGTAAAATCGAAATGAGGGCTGTGGCTTCGCCAAACAGTGCAAGACAGACATAGACAAACATAGTATAAGATATAGTATATACAGATGAAGACTAAAAGCTAAAGATAATCCAGCCATTATCTGAACCGCTTATCCTGATCTCTGGGTCGCGGGGATGCTGGAGCCTATCCTAGAAGTCATTGGGCGGCAGGTGGGGGGCGACAGGCTGCCAGGCCATCACACATTCATACCTAGGGGGCAATTTAGTGTGGCCGATTCACCTGACCTACATGTCTTTAAACTACGGGAGGAAACTGGAGCACCCGGAGGAAACCCACGCAGACACGGGGAGAACATGCAAACTCCACACAAAGGACAACCCAGGATGACAAAGGACAACCCCCCCCAAGGTTGGACTACCGCGGGGCTCGAACCTAGAACCTTCTTGCTGTGAGGTGACCGTGCTAACCACTGTGCCGCCAGCAAAAGATAAAGTTAAAAAAAAAAGCACAAACAAGTAATATTGTTAATATTATTAGATTGGCACAGCAGCCTATTAAATATATATGTTATGATAAATGTGCATAATGACCGCTGAGTAAGTAAATTTACAGACTGACTGGCAATTCTGCATAATGACCTATTGTAAATATACTATACAGTGGGACTCTGATTAAGAAGTGGACATGGAAGCAGATAATAGTTTACAAACTTTATCTAAGCACTTGGAGAGAGAGGTACAAAGTATATGGATGTATTGTTTCTGAAAATATAAACAAATAAATAACCATGTATGGTTTCACTTTGGCCTATGATTTTATAACTAAATAATTCCTTAATGTACTCCACTAGCACATTAACAGATATGACGATATCACACATTTGGGAAACAAGGCTTGAAGATAACCACAATCTCTTTCCTTTATACACAGCACTGCAATATACATAAAACATTAGTTGCATAAAGTTAGCTGCGTTCCACCTCATCCACCTCACTACATTTCCTGCTAGCTTAACGAGCCACTAAGGGCAGAAACGTTAACTTGCTGAACGCATCATAAAATTCTCTCTAATCATGTCGATATCTCTTAACAAAAATGACATGGTCAACTTAGCATAAACAACTGAAAAGATATGCTTACATTTGTCACAGACACACAGTATGTCTACAGCGATATCCTTGCACTGGATATTTGTGCATCAGGAACTACAATGCAATATCCTATTGCATTGTAGTTCCTGATGCACAAAAGCTATCACCTCATTCAAGTCAGTATGTTGTTTTCTTCTGAATCAGCCCAGTTCACGGCAATGTCTCTTCAAAGTCCAGATGTTTATGATAATATGGTGATTCTGGGCTAAAATCACGAGTATTAACGTATTGCTAAATCCGATTGCAAAGTATAATTTGATTAGGTCATCCACTGCAGGCATAATACATGATAAGCGGCGACGTCCGATTTGATGAGATTGATCCAACCTTGCAAAGTGAAGTGATGTGCTTACTTGGCAAAAAAAAAAAAATCATAATTTTAATTTTTTTCTCGTAAATTTGTGACTTTAATCTCAGAGAATTTCCGAGTTTTTTCTCACAAATTTATAACTTTATAATCTCAGAGAATATCTGAGTTTTTCTCCCTTAAATTTGAGTTTGTTCTTATAAATTTACGACTTTAATTTCAGAAATTGAGTTTTTTCTTGGAATATTCCCCCCCCTCCTCTGTCTCTATAATTTATTTATTTTTACCTACAATGGTCCTAATATGGCATTGTAGTAATTGGCTCAGAAAAATGTAAAAAAAAATATTTGATAGGTAGAAAAAGCAATATTTATCTTAATGTTAAAAGGTGACATTCAAGTTTCACAAACACTGAACAAAGCATGAAAGAAACTATGGCAAAAAAGGAGTCAAGGAAACTCTCAAAACAGTTCAATAACACTACAAACTTATGTTTCATTAACTTTTAGGGTCGACTTTCAAGTGGCATCTGCAAGTTTGATACATTTTAACTGAATAACTGCTTCAATTAGGTATCAAAATCATGGTATTCTAAAGTAATATACTATATTTAATGTTGATATCATACTGTGGTTTTTAAAGTCACAAATGAACACAGTGTATTTTCTTCCCCTTTATCTTTTGGCATGTTTGCTATTAATTTCTGTGCCTTTTCTCTGCTTAATTGTTTGTCTGCCGCTGTTTTTAACCTCCAGGCTTGAGACCGTGAAAAATGCCCTCCAAAGCCATGTATGTCACAGCCTGGAGTATGAGGGGAAGATATTCACCTCCCAGGTCTGACCAGAGAGCTTTAACTTCACAGCTAACATCCAATATGCACTCTAGTATGTCAGTTATGTGTTAAACCTCTTGAGTTGTGCAAACTGACAATTATTTAGAGGAATGACAAAGAACATGACATTTTATCTTTTGCTTATGATGCGCATTCCTAATTTGGCTCATTGGTTAGTCAGTACCGCCGGATTCGTCCAGTTTTTTTTAATAGAACACATCATTGCTTCCTGTCAACCTGTCTGTTTCTTTATTTATGCTGAGTGGCCTTTGAAAACATTCTGCTTATCTCATTGTATCTTGTGTAAATTCTCCACTCCAATTCCCCTAATTGTTGCCCTGACTGTGGCATATTCTAAGTTCCAATGCCTTAAACTCTGCTGTATTGCCTGCCGTTTTCAGATGTGCTTGATGAGTGAAGACATGAGGTCGCTCCAGGACAGGCTCTTCAAAGAGATGGTGCGTTGACATGACACCAGTCACCCCTTAGCAGTGCTTAAAGCAAAAGGATCTGAAATATATAGATATCTATTTAGTTTTTTTTTTATTTTAGTGTAATTCATTGTTTCAGCTAAGCAGAGCCCATTTTGAAAGCTCCCACACTAAGTGCAGACTTTGGAGGATGAAGGTCCCTTAGGGGTGGGATGCCCCGTAGGGCTGAGGTTTAATAATAAAAATAATAATGATAATAATAATAATAATAATGCATTTTATTTATACAGTGCTTTTTAAAATACTCAAAAGATGCTTTACATGTGCTAAAATAAACATAAAAGCAACCTACCGAAAGCATAAAACACACAATTACACATTAAAAGCAATTCTAAAAAGGTGGGTTTTGATTAATGGTTTGAATATGGACAGATCGGTGCAGTCTCTGATGTATTTGGGGACGGACTTCCAGGGCGTTATGGAGAAGGCTCTGTTGCCCCAGGTCCATTGCATGGTCCTGTGGTGTAGACAGGAGGTTGAAATCGAAGGAGCAAAGGCTGCAGGGAGGAGTATAGTAATGGAGCAGATCAGTAAGGTAATAGGTGATGTTATGGAGAGATTTGTGAGTGAGGAGAAGGACTTTGGATTGGATCCATTGTGGGACAGGGAGCCGGTGGAGGTTCTGGAGGACAGGGGTGATGTGGTCATAGGAACCGGGTGGGAGTAGGTGAGCAGACGGGCAGCAGAGTTTTAGATGTACTGGAGTTTGTTTAGGACTTTAAATGGTGAGCCATAGAGAATGCTGTTGCAGTAGTCAAGTTTGAATGTGATGAAGGCATGGATCAAGGCTTCAGCAGCAGAGAATGAGAGTGATGGGCAGAAATGAGCTATGCTCTTTTAGGTGGGGGAAAAAGGCACTTATGGTCATTTGATTGACAAGGTGTTCAAAGGAGAGCAGGCAGAAGTTGTGAGGGGTTTTGGTAAGAGATTTGGGACTGATGATGATCATGTTAGATTTATCACAATTTAGTTTCGAGGAATTTGGCTTGCATCCATGATTTAATTTCAGCGAGGCAGTTGTTCAGACTGGAGTAAGTTGTAGTGGTGATGGATTTAGTGAAGATGTTGAGCTGGAGGTCATCAGTGTAACAGTGAAAGTGGAGACCATGATGATGTATGTATGTATGATGCTCCCAAGGGAGAGCATGTAAAGGGTGAACAGGAGAGGACCAAGCACCAAACCCTGCGGGAGGCCTTGGGACAGTAGCAGTGAAGGAGATGCAGTTGATGATGCTGATGAACTGTTGTCTGTTTGTGAGATATGACTTTAGTCAGGAGAGGGTAGTACTGGTGATGTTGAGGGAGGAGTCAAGGTGGGAGAGAAGAATGGTGTGGTTGATGGTGTCAAAAGCTTCAGTGAGGTCCAGGAGAGTAAAAATACTGAAGTGGTCAGTCTGCGAAGAGGAGGTCTCTAGTGACTTTAAGGAAGGCTGTTTCTGTGTTGTGCTGTGAGCGGAAACCAGATTGAAATGGTTTGAACAGGTCGTTGGAGATGAGGTGAGCTTTGAGTTGGGAGGTGACAACACGTTCCAGTATTTTTGACAGAAGGGGGAGATTGGAGATAGGCCCGAAATTGCTCATGATATCAGGGATGAGTCCAGGTTTTTTTTTAGGGTGAGGGTGACAGCAGCCAGTTTAAGTGTATGTAGGACTGAACCAGAGCTGAAGGAGGAGTTAATGATTTCTGTGATGAGTGAAGAGATAGACAGGAGACAGTTCTTAACAAGATTGGATGGGATCCAGAACTCAAGTGGAGCTTCTCATTCCTACCATAAAGTTGGACAGCTCCATTTGGGACACGGGGGAGAACTTTGACAGGGGGCTGAATGGTAAAGGGGGGGGGGCAGATTGATATGGATAGTGTCAATTTTAGATTGGAAAAATTAAAAGAAAGTAGCAATTGTTAACTGTGAAGGAACTGGAGGTATTGTCACTAGGTTTGAGTGTATGAGGTGTGAGTAGTAGTTTTCTTGCAAAGTTTTTCAAGCTGTTGCTTAAGGGATTTCATTTGATGGGGTTCAGGAGTATACCAGGGAGCTGAGTGTGTGAATGAGACCATTTTGGTTTTGATGGGGCCAAATGATCAAGACAGAAGCAGAATGTGTCATTATAACAATTGACAATATCGGAGGATTATCAAACAGCGGGGTAGGGGAGGCAGACATTTTACTGGTAAGAGAGGCAGAAAGAGCTGGGGGGGGGGGTAGATAAGATTTGTGAAGGAAATTATGCGTTTGACTTTTGGGACAGGGATAGGGATGTCAGTGTCTATGGTGATTGCCAGGTGGTCAGATATATTGAGGTTGAGGCTGGAGTTGATGTATTGTGAGACCAGTGGCGCAGACCAAATCCAGGATGTGACCATAGCTGAGTGGGGAAGTTGATATATTGTGTGAAATTGAAGCATTGTTGCAGTTCCAGTAATTTTATGGCAGATTTACAATCAGTGTCATCAATGTTTAAAAGGATGTGTGTTAACTGTATTTTCCCTTTGCTTGCATGCCTTCTTTTAGCGAGAGGAGGAGCTTCAGAGTGTGAGGAGAGGATTACAGGCTTTGTTTCTGACTGATGGAGTAAGATTCTGACTCCATCAAACAAATTGCACTGACATCAGTAGAGATAAGGTTATAGTTTTAACTGCACATGCTGTGTAGGTTAGACTATGCTGCTGGTAACTATTTTGCTCCATTTTAAAGTATTTAACAGATAGGTTTATATTTTCAAGTTCTGCCTTCGTTGCATGTACATTTTGTCAAATTCATGTATGGTGAAGTAATGCATGTTCAGTTATTTTTGTATCTTCATGTTTTATTCAGATATAATTTACTTTATTATAACGTATTACAGCACTTTTGGTGATGTTTGACACCAGGAGTGGTTATGCTTTAATTGTCTTGGCTTTGTAATATCTTTAATATAAATGACAGTAAAGCACTGAAAATGTAATACTAATGAAACATTTTATAATATATATTGAAAGCCATCTCTTGACCTGACAAACATTTGCAAGATATAAAAGGAAAACGGTCTAAAAAATTCTTTAGCATCAACTCCGACGTCAATTCCATGTTTGTCAGCAGGATGCCTTGACAAAAATAAAAAATAACTATTAAAAGAAAATAGAGACACGTGCCATTCTTTAAAAAAGACCTTGTATTTTGAAGACAAGTAGTGCTTACAAAGGTATTTTTCTCTTTTCCGTGAAGACATTGACAGTCCCATTCAGAATGACTTACTGTATATACAGTTAATATCAAATTCAGCCCCACACCCCCCTCCCAGTCTGCACCTTCCCACAGAGTCCAAGTGACAGATTATTCGTCAAATAAGAAAAGGTGAAGCTGGTCACATGCACAACTTCCTCCCACTATATGGGTTCACACCACCTTGTCAAAGGAGTCCATGAAGTAATGATAATAAAAAATAACCAACACTGACTGAATGACAACATTGTTTTTCCTCCGCTCTCATCCTGAGAGTCAGAGGTTCCACCATAAGTCCTCTTCTTCCAGGTAGCTTCCAGTTGGAGACGCACAGTGGTTCTCCAAGACACATCGCCACAAACATTACTGTCCATCTCTTTCCCCTGTCCTCTGCCCCTCCCAGTGACAATGAGGGCGAGGGGTGCTGGAAGAAACGTTGAAGACACCCTGAAGACGCCCTGGGCTTCATTGAAACAGTTGCCTCCGAGTGTTTCCAGCAGCCAGGGACAAAAATTCTAAGCTCAGCATTTCTTCACAGAAGAAACTCTCCGTTTTCACGGCCGGTGGAACCTATAGTATGAGACAAAGGGAGGAGGCAAAATGGGAGAGGGGGTGGGGGCACAAATCATGAGAGCAGAAGGTGCCTTTGTCATCGAACCCAGTTATGATTGTAGCTATTAATCAAGGAAGAGGAGCTATTTTGAGCACAGCCATATAGTACCGCGGGGACTCTCCCCCACCCTCCCTCTGGGTCATTGTTACAACGCGTAACAAGGAAGCGTGTTTCCCAACTAAACAAGCTTAGCCAAGGACACATCAACATTTATCATTTCTTTCTGCCTAGCAATACAGGCTCTCCAGATGGATAAGCTCCCTCTTCCCCCCGTTTAGCACGCCCATCTATCTTTAGCTCTCTTTGCTCCTCTCTGGATGAGCAAGGAGAGCTAAAATTAGACTGGCACAGCCCAGAATAGAACACGTTAAGGTTCCCAAACACACACACACACACAGGCACCCACAGGCAGAAATACTGACCTCGTTAGGTGCTTGCTGGAGGCGTGCACTTCCATCTCAGTGCTTTTAAACTCGTTCAGCTCTTTTCGGATTGCCGCCTGCAGGGAATAAAAACGTGGCATTAGTGCACCCCTAATTGTATGCAGAAACAGGAGATTCTGTGACCTTCGGACAGTTAAGTGACAATCGCATGATAATGTAAATGGCTCAACAGATGAAAGGGAACAGATTAAAAAGAAGAGGGGGATACGGTGATGGGTGATGCTAAAACTATTGATAGGCAATTGCTCCCAGAATATGTGAAATCTTTTTGTGTCCAAGTGACCTAAATAAACAGCCTGTTTGGAGCTGATCACAGACTCCGGACAGTGAATCCCACATCGTGTGATGGAAGATATTGGACATGTGCTGCGAGAGGATTTTTCTTATCATGCACAATGAGCACTCCAAAACAAACACGGGCTCTCACACAAATATACATTCTCGCTGTGTCCTACTCAAAGACGCACCTTATCTGCTGCCGACAGTCGAGTCCAGGGCTTATCTGCTCTCCTGTCATAGTCCTGAGCTTTGGCCACCTCCACATAATCACTGAAGCGGATCAAAATCTTCCTGTCGCGCAGCTCATCTACTGTGGGCCGCTGGTTCAGCTGGAATGCCAAGAAAAGGACCCATGATTATGACTAAGAAGTGCTACGCCTGGATAAACCGGGGTATATGCTCAAGTTGACTGTTCTTCCTGGCAGCAGTCTACAAACTTGGGGTTTGGTCACGCTTGCTATATTAAAACACTGCACATGAGCTTCAACTGAATAAATTTAAGATATTTAACTCATAATGGGATGATGTAAGATGTTGGAAAAGGAAAAAAGGTTTTGAAAATATACCTTTCTGTTTAGTCGCTGTTTGATTTCCCTCCGCTCCTCCTGTTCTGTCTGGTCATTTCTCTCTGAAACAAGGTGGGAGATTTTAGTCAGCTAAGATATTACAACTTTGAGCCTATAGGGAAGCAACAGCAATAATGATACGCAGCAATAACCACCTTTCATTACCAATGGCACTGTGTAAGTCAATTTGTTAGAACAGTCTGAGTGTTTAAGAAATTGTGACTTGTGGGGGGATCCCCGTTGTCAATTTTACTGTACAGTCATGAGTCATAAATCGCACAAGGATTTCTTGTTAAGGATAGCGTAAAAAGTATTTGGATGTACCAACTAGTTATGTCGTTATGTTTACGTTGTAATTTATGCAAATTCTAACAGTAACTGGTAGAGATGGTAGCGGGAACAGACTGATTTGGGAGTGAACGACTGTCTCGCATGAATAATGTAAAGTTAGTTATCTGCAGAATCATCTACGCATCAGTTGCACCGGCGGAGTTGTTTGGATAATGGCCTTGATTTGACATTATTTTATATAAATTATACCAACAAAAAAGGAAATGTCAGTGCTTTTATGTTAGAATATCACAGTTTGGAAACTCACGTTTGAGGATATTCCGACTCTCCAACTCCTCGACATTCGGTCTCTGGCTCAGCCTCCTGCGGAAAAACACCAACACCACGTTTTGAACCATTTTGTGCGGGGAAGGCGACCGCTAAAACGGCCGTACCCTCTCCGCCGTGCGCGCTCTTGACAGGAACCCCCCTATGTCTCCATCTGGCATCCAAACCCCGACTGTGATGCTTGGGCAGAGGCGCTCCCCACATCTGGAATACTCAAAGAAGCGCAATTCCGCCTATTTTATATATATTTTAATGTTTATCTCGGTTTAAAGCTGCGCACTGTTGTAGCTCCGCCGCGAGTCCACCATCCACCTCGGTCCGCACGCGCTTTTCAAGTGTGTGTCGTGATGCCTTACACCCCCCTCCTCCTCCTCCCCTTTCTGACGCATGCGTACTGCAGCTCCCACTCACGGTATCCCCCCAAAATCTCCCGTCTGATATGCGCTGTAGACAGGAGGGAGAGAGAGAGGGAATCACCCACGTTTGCACCTCTACCAGATTAAAAAAACAAAAAAACCGGATTTTTCTCCTCGTTTGAAAAAGGGAAAACATTTTGATACTGCGAACATACTCCGTTTCCCGATTGCTTCAGTGAAGACACTTCAGGTGTAATCTAGTATTCTAGATATTGAGTCTATTTTTTGTTTTGTTTGTTTGCCTGACCTAATGTGTATGTTCACTCAATCTCATTTCAGTGAGAATTCCACGTGGTTGCACTCCCTCGCCAGCAAAGCATCTGAAAGGTATCTGACACCCATTGTCATCTTGGAGTCACTAAGTGCATGTGAGGCTATTCAAAGTCTGTATCAATAATAAATGCCAGTTGCACAACAGGCCGCAGCTCCAGACAGTACAGCCCACATACTGCACACCTCCAGCTGTGGAAAGGCCAGAGTGTAGAATACCACCTCACAGTGCGGCTCCCTTTATCTCCTATCCTTTTTCAATCCATGGATCAACACTGGACACTTTATAGTTCTGTGCTCTGAAGACCAAAGTTAGGTCACACACCCAGAGCCAGACACCTAGCTGGGACCAGTCTTGACTACTACTAATGATAATCACACTCATTTTTACTCATCCGATTTTTGAAATGACATGATATGATTGTGTTTAGCCAATAAATAACAAATGCCACTGTCTGGAAGGAAATTTGCACCAATACTGCACTGGATTGTATAGTTAGAGATCACATTTACCTAAACCTTGTTTTCAAGTTATCGCTGAAATGCTGATGACAGTTACAGAGGTAGGAATCAGTGAACCCGAAGAGCACTTTGTGACGAGATGAGCATAGAGGAATACCAGCCCCTCCTAAGCCATGTCTGACTAGTCGATGCATTCTCTAATGAACACAGGCAAGCAATCGGTCTTTGTAAGTTAACACACGCTTGACTTCGAATAGCATGTGGAATAATTCATTAGTTTGCCGCCCCCCTCCCCAACCCCCAGGATTTGGTTGGAAGGGAAATGAATTTCCAAACAGAACAGAAACACCGGCAAACCCGCTCAAGAGTGGTGTCAGCATTTTACACATAATCAAAATGCAGCAACAGTTGAACTTCATAACGCTCCTGTCTTTATTGCCATCTAAAGACGTCTGATCTGATTCAGAGCATGTATAAAGAAACTTAATAATAATTAAAAAAAACTTTGTTTTTCCCTTTTTACTTCCTTGGTTGAGAATCCCTCGGCATGTTCCAGTTATATTAGATCCAG
Source organism: Lampris incognitus (assembly GCF_029633865.1). NCBI lineage: Eukaryota > Metazoa > Chordata > Actinopteri > Lampriformes > Lampridae > Lampris > Lampris incognitus. The sequence continues at coordinate 29,547,723 of NC_079212.1, forward strand.
TCATGTTGGATATTTCTCATAACCAATTTGGAGATAATCTGTTGTCCCAAAAAAATCTTACCGGTGAGAGAGCCACCCATCATGACCGACTCAGTTGCCTCAATGAGCCCTTCACTCACTCAAAAGAGAAAGCACTCCAACAGTTGTGACCGTATTACATTTTCAAGAGATGAAACGAAGAATCTCTCTCCAAAGCCCCAGTGGACACAACATCCACTATGTTATTGACCCGGTCGTCAAGTTGCTTAGCAACAACGGTTTCTGGTACTCTTAGAGAATGGAGTCTTCCTGCTGAAACCCTCAGTTCTGCCTAGCAACAGACAAATGGGAGATATTACTGTTGAAAGCAACACCTCCTAGCTACTTGTATGTCTTAGAAAATCAGGGGCTGCTTTTAACCATGAAAATCTTCTCTCTTTTTTTTGCCTTTTGCAGAGCTGAATAACTCTACCATTTCAGTCTCTAGCTCAATCCTCACGCCGATGCCTTATTTAAGCTGTAAGTGGTAAGTGGTTACATTACCCCTGATACTATCATCACACGTGAGATGTGTGATGCTGTAATGCCTGATACCATTATCACATGCAGAATTTGCGATGCCATAATAGCTATACAATCGTCCCATGTGGCACAACTCAAGCAGTATAGATTAGCTGCTTTGTTTTCTCACTGACTCCTTAGCTATGTGAAGGTTTTAAAATGTCTTAATACACAGCAGGTATCCCCAGTATGACACAATGACTCAGAAAGTCATGCTGGGGTGAGTTTCACTTTGCCGCCCAGGTTATTCTAAAATAAAATGAGCTTAAATCAAAACTCCAGTCATGCAAGTGAAGATGGAGGGAAAACCTTCAGTGGGCGATAGGGAGCCAGTTATCGTCTTTTCCTCTACATTTCAACCACCTGCCTCACAAAGACACAAAAACAGCAATGCAATAAAGCTCTCTCTCCTTGCCAAGTACAGTATCGCCCCCACCCCCCTTTTATAACTCCCCAACAACACACATTTGTGGAGACAGGCGGGTGGGTGGGGTGATGGGCGAGAGGAGAGGAGCGCACAAAGAATCCATTATTCATCAGTCTCGGATGCTAAGAATAGTATCTGTGGCGTGCCACTGCAGCACAAGCACTGGGGGGGGGGGGATGCTCTATAGATAGAAAGGTCATCTCAAGCTATGACATGATGGACGGACAAGGTGTAATTATTTGCCGAAGGTCTTGGCAATGACTTCTGCTCATTCTGCAACAAAGGCAGGCAATGGTTCCCCCTTTGAGCCAGCGACGTGATGGAGAAGATGAGACTGAATCCAAGTGGGGAGTCATCCAGGAAGATCCAAAGGTGTTTTGTGTATGATGGACTGTTTGTCATTTGGTATGGGCACCCTGGGGAAATAAATTCTAATCCCCTGCTCAGCTCTCCCTCCTCTTCACCTCCTTCGGGGCTATATTTAGACAGGATTTCCCTTCACCAAAACAGCGCCCGTATGCTACAAAACTATGGCATGGCAAACCGCCACATATACTGTACTCGTGCCTTTGTCACAGTGCATGTTATACAATGGAAGAACAGTTTGTGGCGTTTGTTCAATATTGTGACTAAAAACATCACAAAACAGAAATAGAAAAGTCTGTTAAATGTATTTTTGAGTCTGGATCTCTACTTCGATGTAACCCATGTGCAGTAACAATACCTCCAGACACAGCACTGAAGATGGGTTACTCTCTGCATACACATGCCACTGTTGCACATTCGACAGATTCGCTCAACTTTCAAACAAGGTGAATGTTTTAGTAGCCGATCTTTTTTCTTTCTTTTTTTCTCTCCCTGCAGTGACATTGTGGACTCATCAAATGTAGCCGCTTTCTGACTCGGAGAATCTCACCAAAGCTAAAAACGGATGGAGTTCCCGTTCACTGGGGCGAGGTCACTTTCCCCAGTAATTCACTTGCTCAGCACAAGTACCAGCAGACAAGTCTGTGAATGTCTGCAAATTAAAAAGAGCAACTCACATCAGAACTGCTGGGGGATTGATTAACAATATATTGAGATATTCAGTTTCCTCAGTTTGGGCACAAGTGACCTAAAGCACCTGAGCTGCACTTGACATCAAAGAGTTTGAATTTTGAAGAAGTGGGTCTTTGTGGACCAGGCGTTACTGGCTCAAGCTGCCTCTCTCAGCGCTGTGCTAGAAAAGGGAACCTCTCCGTCCTCTGAACATTGCCCCAGACCCCGGAGGCTCTTATGCAAGCCAGAGTCATGCTCGATTCTCCACTTTTACATAAGCTGTTAAAGCTGTTCACTTCGCAGCGTGTATAACCAGTTGTTATCATCAGATGACAATATTACATTCTTGGGACATTTCTTCCCCGCAGTTCTGCTGGATCTAAGAATAGGCTCTGACTGCAGGCATTTATTCTTGGTCGTCTCAGAGAGAGAGAGATGATAGATCTCTCGTTGGGTGGGTGGCACACTGAGCCTAGCTGGGAGTTATTGAACAGTGCATTACATAACAATGAGGTGAGTCCCAGTTTCCATACGCCTGTGTGAAACCACTTAAGGTTTTTTGATATAGCCACGTACCAGAATGCTGCTGTCAGTCAGACTTGGTACACTGGTACAAACTCACCAGTTATTTTTCTAAGGACAAAATGTACCATGCATATTTTGACAGAAGATTGCTATGCAGATGCAAAATCATCAGTGCTGATTTGTGGACAAAGAGTGTTCCTGGAAACGGCATCAAACTCTTGCAAACATGTTCTAGTGGTCACACACACACACACCCACACACCCACACATACACACACACACACACACACATGCATTTCTTCAACGAGAAGAAAAGCTTTTGGGATTTCACTCCAACCGGCCACCACCTCACCAGTTCGATGTCATCCGGCTTACTCCGCTTTGAATTATCTTAGTCAAAACTGAGATCAGTTGAATCGGTTGGTTTAGCACCAGGCTGAAATGAAATCCCTCATCAACACAACGGAGATGCTTCTGCAGATCAGGATTGGCGAGAACGTGTCAGGCATCACACTCAAACGGTATTTTCTAAACAATGGCAGATTACCCAACACAAATCAAGTCGATGCAAGACAAGAAGATAATCCTTTCCGATCAGATTTCCACTTTACGTCCATTTACCCCCCCACACACACATCTATGTGAGCTAAGAGGTGTGTAACTGGAGACATTTAATTTCATAGGCTTACTGACCCATGCATTTCTTACAGTACATCTTTGTCTTGAGTTTTCTCCTCCGTTTTATGATGTTCATACTATGCAATATCTTATGACTAATATCATAACCCCTCTGAGGATTTCCATTATGTGACTGTACAATACAGCTTCATGTAGATATAGTCATTAATAGTCATAATAAGATTGCCGACTTTTGTTATTCTAATATACCTAGCATTGCTGCCAATGATGCGGTGAGGTGAGCAGCTTCATGGAGGCAAAGGTCGCTTAGTTAAGACGTCATCACTTACTTGGCAAGTTTCATCTCAATCTGCTGGCGAATTTCCTGGCGCTCCTGGTCACTCCTGGCTGGGAAGATATTCCTGTCCTCCAGCTCCTGCTTGCTGGGCCGATTCCGTAGCTTGACAGCCAACAGCTCCTTCCTTAGCCTGCGAGGAAGGGTGCCTACATCCACACACGCCAAGCAAGCGCATCCACAAACACACACATGGGTCATGATTAATCACAAGGATGCCGGGAATGAACAAACTCATTTCTTGGACTTCTCTTCTAAGATGTTCTACACTAGGTTTGGTTTTCTTATTCATGTCCAAAAAACAAAAAAATGAATACTCACATACACTAAATACAATTCCACACTCTCAAAGCCTCCGGAAAAAAACCAAGCAAACCCACTGACCATGTCATCCCAGCCAGAACCACTGATTCCCGAACGGTGCTATTCCCAGGTTCGAGGAAACCTACCGGAGATGACTGAGTCGTTCCAGCCTTCCAGGTCGGTGGGGAGGCCCGAGGTGTTGGAGAAGCACTGGTCCAGCCGCACATTCTCCTTGTTTTCCTCCGCCTCCTTCTTGGGCCAGTCAGCCCCACCACCTCCACCGCAGCCCCCCACCATGATGGATGGGTACTGGTTCTCGGAGCTGCAGGAACCAGAGAGCCGTCCATCTGAGCACCACGGGCGGGGTGGCGGGCTGGACTCACACCCTTCGTGTACACTGAGGGGCCACATGGGAGGGAGAGAATGTGAAGGTTTAACAGCAACGGTAAACACCCCTCACACATCCAGACACTCAGACGTCCCAACCCGGGTTTATGTCCAACCTTATATTTATTTTCTATTACCCCAAATATCCATCCATCCATCCATTATCTGAACCGCTTATCCTGCTCTCAGGGTCGCGGGGATGCCGGAGCCTATCCCAGCAGTCACTGGGTGGTAGGTGGGGAGACACCCTGGACAGGCCGCCAGGCCATCACAGGGCCCACACACACACCCTTTCATACCTAGGGGCAATTTAGTATGGCCAATTCTCCTGACTTACATGTCTTTGGACTGTGGGAGGAAACTGGAGCACCTGGAAGAAACCCACACAGACATGGGGAGAACATGCAAACTCCACACAGAGGACAACTTGGGACGACTCCCAAGGTTGGACTACCCCGGGGCTCAAACCCAGGACCTTTAATTTACTTGAGGAGTATATCCTGTCATAGCCCTTATGTAACACTCTGCTAGTTGGAGATTTCGTTCATTGTCGCTGGGACACAAGTCAGCTATTATCTAGTGTGTGTCAGTTGTGTGTGTTCTATGTACCGAATTATATCTGCATTCTAGTCATTCTGTATGGTTTTATTTCAAGAATGTTTATGGTAACAAAATGGATTATCAGAGGGCCCTTTTTTGACCCCAGTCTGCCACTGCGATCGATGCCTGCTGTATCGCTTACCTCTCCTGTCTGTTCTTGGAAGCGAAAGCTCTCTGCAGTTCCTCCATAATGCAGCTAGGGGGCATGGGAGGGTGCATCATATTGCCAAGGTGTGGAGATCCTGAGGGATTGGAAAGTGGCCCCCGCAGTGGCAATGCCATCGGGGCATGGCTCTCTGGGGGCCTGGGTGGAGGCTCCTTGGGAAGGTAGGAGTTGGCCAGGTGGGAAGGGAGCGACAACGGGGCGGACTCTGAGAGGGAGGGAGAAACACGCGGTAAGTAGCGTTGTCTGAACTGCCTCGATAAGCTGAGTAGTAAGCGTCCATATGTGCTTGAGTGTCAGCAGGTTTAATGTCAAATGAACTTCCATTTTGAGGCTTCATACTGGCACCACAAATCCTGCACTGGTTTTATGGACAGAGAAATCCAAAATTTCTAATATACACAAAAACGGTGTATGGCCATGTATTTATGTATGTTTAAGCCAATGTTGCATATGTCTAAGTGTCACAGCGAGTAATGCATAAAGTTAGATTTCCTGTATTGTGAAATCTTAGTTTGCACATGAAACTGAATCTGGTTTGGAAGCCCCTGGGGTATTTTAATTTATACCTCCTTTACCAGCGAATACATTTTGGGTGATTGCCATTACACACGCGGGATTCATACGGTGTCACTTTGAGTAAACGTTTGCTTGGCCAATATGCTTAGTGTTGAGTTAATGTCAGTCTCTGATCTCAAAGGTGCTAAGTGGGATTTATGACCCAACACCAGCCACCCCCTCCACAATGACTCTGAGCTGCTCCCTCTAGAAGAGCCTGATCACATACTGAGTTTCCTGAACAAAACCACATGAACTATCGTGCGTTTTGTGATTGTGTTTTTGATAATGCTGTTTAACTGTGTCACGTTTTTGGAAAAGTGATGAGACCAAACACAAGTTTGCCGCCTTGACTGGATAATTAAGTTCTGATCTATTCTTATCTCCTTTGAATCCTGACCGTATCAACAGCAATGCAAAACAAGCAAGACAAGCAAATTCAAATAAACACAGCACGTTTGCTGACTTCTGCCATTTCTGAACAGCCTCGGTAGATATCGACGCTCAGTTCACCGAGGACGGTGAGAAGGAGCCAATACTTATTGTTGGGGGTGGGAGGGCGGGGGGGGGCGGGAGTAATTTATTTTGTGTCAGCGCCATTCAGCAGCTCCTAATGATATTTACTAATCATATCATATTTCAGGAAAATCACAGTATTGCCCACTGCATCTGCACTTAAACTCTTATAAATCCTCACCCTCGCCAGGACTGAGCTGGGGCAAGAATTTGGGGGGTACATGGGGTGGGGAGATTCCTGGAGGTATGTGCTCCTCCAGCCGCTCCTCCATCTGCTCTCCTGGCTCCTGCAGTCCCTCAGTCAGCCCTCCTCCCAGGGGGATCTCGTTCTCTCCATCCTCCTCCGGCGGCTGCAGGCTCTCCTCCACCTGCTCACAATCCTGAGGAGGAGCTGCTACTGAAGAGCAATGACAAAGATAGAAGACCTTTTAAAATGTGGATCAAACTTCTATCAAAGAAAGAAAGAAAAAAATTTGTGTCGATGCTGAGGGGTGGAGACGACCAGGGGGTGGAGGTGGGTTGATAAGTGACTGTTGTTGGGACTCTCCAACAGATTCAACTGATATTTCACATTCAGGGTTATTACGAGTAACTTCAGTTAAATAAAGGATTCTGCAAAAAGAAAAAAGTGTTCAGTCTTCAATGAACAAAAAAATGAATAAATAAATAAATAAAAATAAATAAATAAATGGATAAATACTGCAAATAAACCAAAATCTAAACTGATGCCTAATTTGCGTTACCCAATCCTTGGTAGTCTGATCTCCATCTACTGGTAGCCCAAACTGTCTGACTGCTACTAATGGAAACCATTTTCACAGACAGCGCCACAAATCCAAATAGGAAAAAAAAGTACAAAACAGCAGAACTAAATGCCCAGTCCTGAAGCTATTCTTGTGTTAAGGAGAAAACAAAGTATACAAAGAAAAGTTGCTAAACTGAAACAGCTCACACATATCAGGGCTCAGATGTTTGATCGTGTCCATAGTAAGGTTACACTTTGAATATACTGACTGATCATCATGAAACTGCCTGTCAGTGGCTTTTCTCAGGGGAGAGACGAGGATGGCCACCGTCTGCCATTAGAGTGTCTCTGCTGCCCTCTAGCGGTAAACATCTAAAATATGGCTCACGCAAACACGTCTGTTCAATTCAGAGCCATATCTTGGAGTATGTATTTTCTCCAAAACATTTGACTGCAAAATGAGTATTAAAAAAATGCAACAAAAGGGCTGTAGTGCATGCTTAACCCACTTAAACTCAGATTATCCTTCTTTTTACTAGCATAAAAGCATTTACTATCCTTTTTTAGGGCTGACATAAACCATTGTGCGGTAGAATAAACCACAGTAAGGGTTTACATTCATGCAAATTACATTAGGATAAGGTATAGCAAGAAAAGAATTAATCTGTGATTTTCAAAAACAACATATAATTGGATTTTACCTTTATTGTTGTTTTTTTTTGTTTGCCTTATGACAATCACCAACTAGAGGTCACAGTTAACACACTTTTTTTTCTTTCATTTATTTACTATTTCACTACCAGCCACATGTGCATGTCCTATTGTAGAAGAGTGGCAACGCTTCAGATTTTTTAGTATCTTAAAATAAGTAAGTACTTTTAAGTGAAATAGTGGAAACATACCTACCCACCTACCTACCAACCAACCAGAGAGAAAGAGAGCGTTTGCAAATAATAAAAGAGAGAGTTTATGGATAACACTATTTTGATTGATTGATTGGTTGGATGGTTGGATGGTTGGTTGATTGATTGATTGACTGATTAGAGCTGTTTTTTTTTTCTTAAAGTGTCCCCCAGCAACCTCACCATTGATCTGCTAGCAGACATGGCTGAGGCTCACACATCAGACCACTTACCAATCAATGTTTCTTCCTTCTCAGTCTCTTTGTGAGCCCTGGTCAAAGACAATCCATTGACTGGTTGTCTCTCAGTACACTGTTGGAATGTCCTACCTGGAGGGGGATGTTCCTCCTCAGGACCCAGGTATTCCACACTGCTCACTGTGAGGTTTGGGTTCAGAGGTCCCCCGAATCCCCCCAGCAGGACTGTACCGTCTGAGCAGCAGCCCTGAGTGGGTGAACTGGGGTCGTGGCATAGAAGACTGCTGGATAATGCTACATCTGTGGGTGGATGGATAAGGAGGGGGTTGAAGCATCATCATTTATCTTAAAATTACATGGTATGTATCATATGCTGTAGATAAACAGGGTGTCTGCAGACAGTAAAAATTTTAAAAAAAGAATTAAAATTGCTTAATACAGATCATCTAAAAGCAATACCTTGAATGGTATTTGATAGGAAAGAGATCAACACAATACAACAATACCAAAGTTCATTTATGATCTCATCTGTTTCCCTTTATACTATGGTAGGCAACCCTAAAACCACCTGAACAAAATGGTAATGTACTATACCTTCAGTGTTATTCATTAATTAACACAGGGCTCCATACAATAGCATCTTCCATTACTATGGAAACATGTCAATTAGCCTGTTGTTTGGCAAATACCACATTATACATGGGCTCCTGCATAGTATGAACTTTATGGTATATTCTGCCTTTAATAGCACCTTTCACCATGCATGCAATACAGTTGAATTTTAGCACCCATGATTAAAAAAAATTCTGCTCAGCAACCTCTGCAAGTAAAATAAAAAGTTCAGACTCTAATAATTTGTGTCAGCAGTAAACTATTGCAATAATTTACTATGTGTTGTAATGTGCAAAATATCTCACCGATTTTCATAATGAAATGATAAGGGTGGGCCTTATTCGAAGGGTAGGAGCGTGAGTAGTCATGTCTGTAACTGATAAGTCTCTTGTTACCTGTGCCTGACCTAATTTGTACCGGAGAGGAGGGAATTTGTATGCATGGGTCCGTATGACAGTATGTGTGCTTATTAGTGCATGTACTTGTGCGTGTGTGTGTGTGTGTGTGTGCGTGGTCTGGTGTGGTGTGGTGTGGTGGTGGTAGGGGTACAGATTTGTACAGTACAGACCTACAGCATGTCCGTATTCAAGCGTTTGAGCGTGTACATCTGCGGCTTGTCTCCACATGCGCTTGTGACTGCGTGTGTGCATGATCCCAAAACAACGCCCCTTAGCCATCCGCCTACCTGTGGAGCTCTGCTTAAGCTTCTCGTTTTTCTTTTTCCTCCACTTCCAGGGCTTGAAGAGGCGCCCAAGGGTGGCCAGCTTGCTGTTGCGTCGGATGGGAGGAGTGTGGACCCCTGTCACAAGGCAACCTGTCCGCAATACCCTCTGCTGGTCCATCACCTCCACTACGCTCAGAGCAGAGGTGGAGAGGGGTGGAGAAGGGTAGAGAAAGTGGAAGTGGGGTTGGGAGAGGGTAAGGGAAGAGGGAAGGTGGTCGGAGGGGATGGGATTGGGAGAGGCGCGGGATTGCGGGAATGGGGTGAGCGGAAACATGCAGAAAGTTGTGCGTCATTGGGTGAGAGAAAGTTTGGTTGAAAGTAGAGGGACGGGGAAACAATGGAAGCATAGGAAGATGTGCAAAAGCAGGTGAGGGAGAAAGGAGAGAGAGAGAGAGAGAGTGAGAGAGAGAGAGAGAGAGAGAGAGAGAGAGAGAGAGAGAGAGAGAGAGAGAGAGAGAGAGAGAGAGAGAGAGAGAGCCAGAGACAGAGACAGAGAGACAGAGAGGAATGCAATTAGCATATCAGCCTCACTGAATAAACCATGATGGACTCCAAGTCCTGTGAACTGATCAAATTAGGAAGATTGATCTGATCAAGACGAGCTCCCCCGAGACTGTTACTCCCCCATCAGCGTTACACTGTTTGCATCAGAAAAACGTACATCTCGCACTCCCATTTCTGTGCAGTAGAGGCAGGATATCAGACACAGAGCATCTTGTAAGATGGTTAGGCCGCATTTCCCGGCAAAGCTGGCGGGTGTGCCAAGCTCCCTGCGAAAAGCTTTCAAACAGGCAGTCTGGTAAAACGGGGCTTCTGTGATCGTCTCATTTTTTCATCCGCTTTCGTGCCGAGCACATTGTAATCCTCTGCTGCCTGCTGTCCGTCCAGGCCCTCAAACCCTGCCAGCAGGCTGGAAGACAAACCTGGAGAATGACCAGCATTTCCAGGTAGGGATGGCGTGTTACTGTACCCTCCACAAAATGTTGTGCGAGGCTGCCAACACAACGCTGGTTGTATGATGTGTATTTTGGTGATGTGGGTGTGTCTGGGTTGTTGTTGTTGTTGTTGTTGTTTTCTTTGCACTAGTGTGTGTGTGTGTGTGTGTGTGTGTGTGTGTGTGTGTGTGTGTGTGTGTGTGCGCGCACACATGCAGTTGTGCACTGTACACCAAAACGTGCGTGTTTGTTTTTTCTGAGTGCGGGGGGAGAAGACAAATTGATATGATGTACTAATATTAAGAGCAGGGGCAATTGTTATGTCAATGCATAACTAGATCCCAACGGAGCCTGGGTGTCGGTAAATGACAAATGCGAGCCACAACAGGCAGCGTGTGGGCCTATGGTGCCATTTGCGGACATCAACACTGTGATGAAGCCTGCATCGACAGGAAGGGAAAGCCAACGAAGGGGACATGCGCAACAAAAAAGATGCACCCTATTTAAGAGCTATGTGCATCAACGAGAGTAAAAAAACAAAACAAAAACAAAACCCATCGACATGTGCCTTAACGTCTTCCACATCTTTCCTTCCATATGGTTGCGTTGTGGAATACAGCAAGGGAAGGGGGAGGGTGTGTACATCCTATACTTTCACACGCTTTCCCCAATACCTTGCTTCCTCACCCAAGCACATGGACAGGCGAGAGCTAGGGGATGATGGCTTTGATGAGAGACAGCGAGCGAGAGAGCGAGCGAGAGAGAGAGAGAGAGAGAGAGATTGTGTGTGTGCAAAATGAAAGGGGGAGGGGCAGTAGGCTCCAGCTTGGCGTTTGACCCTGAAAACTGTCAGGAAAGAGGTCAGCTGGCTGCACGCCCCCGTCTGCCCAAGTCAGCATCACAACTGTCATACACATATATGTGCATGCACATGTGCACGCACACGCGCACGCACACGTGCACGCGCACGCGCTCGCACACTCATACAGCATGGCAGACGTAGCCCCACATGCTGAATCCAGGTCAACACTGAAGGAAACACGCCCAGTCGCGCACAGACACAGCGAGAGAAAAAAGGCTTAGAGAGGAGGAGGGGCAGAGGGACGTGTGTGTGTGTGTGCGTGCATGCGTGTGTGTGTGCGCACATGTGTGTTTGCGTGGAGAGAGGGGAGGGGATCAGATCCAGTGCTGTTGCCATGGTGACCACGTACAGATGCTGCCGCAGCAGAGGGAACCAGCGGGAGGAGCGAGTCAGTCTGTGGCTACAGGAAAGGAGGAGGAGGAGAGAGGAGAGTGGAGGACCCCCACCTTCTTTCACAGACAGAGCTACAGCTAAAGCCAGTGGTACGCCCGGATGCATTGTGGGTAGGGGGTGAAGCAGCATGGAGGATGAGGTCTCTCTGCGTATTGATAGATGGGAGGGGGACGAGGAGAAGGGGGATTCCAGGGAGGAGAGGAGAAGAGAAGAGCTGGGAGGGGGGCTGTTGCTATACGGAAGAGCTCAGAGGAGAATCTGGTCTCGTCCAATCAGGGGCCAGCTATTTATAATGTATATCAAGTAACTCTCCATTTTTCATAGAAGGGGAGGATGTTAAAAGAAAAGGGACAGGAGCCTGGGTTAAGGGGAGGATTTGGGTGAAAGCTAAGCACATGGAGAATTAAAAAAAAATTTTTTTTATGCATCCACTGCTTGGGGGATGTAGCGAAATGTGTGTCAAATATGCCTGAATGGGCTACATGTGCCATGCGGTGATGCTGTGCTATTCTAATTAATATGCTGATGCAAATAGGATTTGTTAAATCCATGTGTCATGTGGATGCATTCAACCATTAGTCTGTTGCCAGCATGCCCATATTCCCCACTAGCAGAATCCTGCACACGAGTTTCTGTGGACGAGGGCTTTACTGTACTGTACATTAGATGAAAGGGATGCATTGGAGGCAGAGAAAGTGGCATCTAATATACATCATCAGGTGCATGAAATAATAAGGTCGACATGCTATACTGAAGCAATATGCTGCAAGTGTGCAATGCAAGCGTGCGCTGTGGTAATGTTATTCTGCAGGGAACGTCAAACCGAGCTCCATCACAAGTCTGTGTGCCACCAGTGACCCCACCCTGCTTAACCACCCTGTCAGCACATTCAGCAGCCAGATATTTTCCCCAATGTGCTTATTCTCAACATAAACACACATGAACACAGCTGCGTGAGCATAGCCCTGCAATACTTGGCCTCCAACACTCATTTCTGTCCACTTAAGGGGGGTGCTAACTGATGGGAAGCAACCTTTACTGTACTCTTTAATGAAAATGTAAGAAACAGCCATTCAAACCAACTTAAGACCGCGGGGGGAAAATGTTTGTCCCCAGAATTCTTCTGAATTTTTGCGAATGAAGAACAAAATGGTCACATGGTCTCTCAACACCAATCGCATCCTCAAGAAGGCACAGCAGAGGCTGGATTGACGCATGCTCAATACTCCAGGTAAGTAAACCAGGTAATGTAAAGTAAAGTCAGGTAATCCCAGAAAGCTGAATCAGTCATCCGGACACAATGTTTAGTGGGAGAAACGTTTCATCACTCATCCAGGTGACTTCGTCAGTCTCAGCTGACTGCAGGTATCCCCAGTGTGTATAAGGGTGGGGATACCGGCAGTCAGTTGAGACTGATAAAGTCTCTTGGATGAGTGATGAAACGTTTCTCCCACTAAACGTTGTGTCCAGATGTTTCTGGGTAGTAGAGACTGTATTTTCTGAGGCGTCTCAAGACTTCTGGTACTCATATACCAAAACTCTTATGGCAGTACCATGGAGAGTGTCTCGACAGGCTGTATCACAGTGTGGTTGGCAACCTGACTGCTCAGGGCTGCAGACTGTTTCGAAGGACTGTAAAGACAGCAGCAAAAATCCTTGGCTACCACAACTTGATAATGTGTACACCACTCGCTGCAAAAGGAAAACCCAAAACATCATGAAGAACACCGGCCACCCTGCTCATGTTTTGTTCTCACTCCTTCCATCTAAAACACGTTACCGGAGCATCAGATCCCACACCTCCCATCTCAGTAATAGTTTCTTTCCACAGGCAGTCAGGTTGCTCAACAGCTGATGCACCCATATGTACCTTACATTGTTGTGTTATTGTGTACTGTATATTGTGTATATCAGTGGTTCTCAACCTTATTGGGGTCCTGGACCCCCTGCGTATTTTTGATCTACCCTGAGGACCCCTCCACCTGATCTTGGGGGAGGGGGGTTGCAATTTGATAGAAACAGTAGAAACTGCATTTTAAATTGCATTATAGTATTTAGTCACTCTTTGGGGCAAAAATAAGAGCTTTCAGTTGTAACTTAGATATAGTTAACAAAACAGAATTCTTATGCAGTAACTTTCAGATATATGTAACAAAACAGAATATGTATTCAGTAACTTTCAGATATGTGGAACAACAGAATTTTTATGCAGTAACTTTTAACAATGCAAACGGGAGCGAGATCTCTTATTAAAATACAATAAATTACACTTGTGAAACAGATGTAATTAGAGAAAAATGTCCTGTTACCCTTTATAGTTTAGGTAGATAAAGGTTTCAGTCACATTTGAGTAAAATAATCCTATTTCTATAAATGTCATAGGATCTTTTTTTTAAAGATATTTTATTTTCACGGACCCCTTGCAATTACACCACGGACCACTAGGGGTCCGCGGACCCCCGGTTGAGAAACACTGGTGTATATAATGTATGAATTCACTGTGTACATAGTCTGATTTTTTTTTCCGGGATGCTGTGTCCTTGGGTTCTTTGTCCTTGAGTCCCTTGTGTTAAGGCCGAGAGAGCCAGAGCACAAGACTTTCATTGTATTCTGAATACATATAACAATAAAGTCGAACTTGAACTAGAACTTGAACGAGGCCCCAGTAACAGGTGCTCTATTCTCCGAGTGTTTCTGCACAAGCAACAATACTATGATTGAAAAAGAAGAGGCCAAGTGTTGCACTGCTGAAAATCCCATAGGCAAACAACAGCGAGAGAGAGAGAGAGAGAGAGAGAGTGAGAGAGAGAGAGAGAGAGAGAGAGAGAGAGAGAGAGAGAGAGAGAGAGAGAGAGAGAGAGAGAGAGAGAGAAAGAGAAAGAGAAAGAAAGAAACATGAGAGCAATGAGTACAAAACTCTTTTTGCCTTATTTGAGCTTTTCATCTTATTCAATGAAAAGCAGTGCATGCTGGGTAGGACGATGACAGCTACGTCATTAGTTCCCTGAGTGGGGCTTTGCAAGACAGAGCCAGGCCCTCTCACTGCTGGATCACTTGCTACGCACATCTGGCAAGCAGGTTGGTGTTTTCAAAGCTTCCTGGGAAACAAAACGAAGAACTGTGCATCAGGTGTTACTTTGCTAGGGATGCGGTTCACCGGCTCAGTGACAGAAGAGTGGGTTTGCAGCTATTGATAAAGCCAGACTTTCAAGTATTTGTTGTGTAATTCTGTATTTTCTCTCAACCACATACATGCACGCACTTACAACTGCATGTGTGTGCACATAGGTACACGCACACACACACACACACACACACACACACACACAAATAATGCACCCATGCCACTTGCCCAACAGCTCGCAGAACAATCCCAGAAGGATGTCGGGCTGTTGTCAAGTCAAAACGAGAAGAAAAAAAAACGGGTGTCCGGGTAGTGTGGTGGTCTATTCCGTTGCCTACCAACATGGGGATCACCAGTTCGAATCCCTGTGTTACCTGCAGTTTGGTCGGGCGTCCCTACAGACACAATTGGCTCTGTCTGCGGGTGGGAAGCCGGATGTGGGTATGTGTCCTGGTCGCTGCACTAGCACCTCCTCTGGTCGGTTGGGGCACCTGTTCGGGGGGAGGGGGAACTGGGGGGAATAGTGTGATCCTCCCACGTGCTACATCCCCCTGGTGACACTCCTCACTGTCAGGTGAAAAGAAGCGGCTGGCGACTCCACATGGAGGCATGTGGTAGTCTGCAGCCCTCCCCAGATCAGCAGAGGGGGTGAAGCAGCGACCGGGACAGCTCAGAAGAGTGGGGTAATTGGACGGATACAATTGGGGATAAAAAGGGGTGTGTGTGTGGGGGGGGGGGCTGCGATGGCCTGGTGGCCTGTCCAGTGTGTCTCCCCTTCTGCCACCCAATGACTGCTGGAATAGGCTCCAGCATCCCCGCAACCCTGAGAGCAGGATAAGCGGTTCAGATAATGGATGGATAATGCACGGAAAAAATCAAGAAAAAAGAAAAAACCTTTGCTCTTCACCCTATAGTATAAATTTACAACTCAATTGCGACAACAATCACCAGCAACAGTCAAAAAGTTTTAAGAACTTGTCCTAATCAGTTGCTTTCCGTCTCCTCTTAATTATACCTGCTGCAAGCACCTGGAAACCAAACACACACTAACAGTCAGGTGAAACGTTACGCTATGAAACTGCTGTTGTAATGTCACCCTCAGTAACAACACTCAACATCTATGTGTGTCTCATCGGTCTAATTATAGCTATTAATAACACCAGACTGGCCAATGAGTCTCCGCACCTCTCCGTCCCCCCGCTGTCCTCCACTCAGGTGACTGACAACGTGCCCTTGAATGAGCCACCTCCTTATCTGCCGCCATGCCGGCCAATCTCCTCTCTTTACCCCCCGAGCACTGCAACTGCGCTGCCATCTGTCCGTAGCCCCCACTGCCTTGGAGGCCTTGCCACAGTCAGGGCACATGGCTAATGAGCAGGGAGAGATAGGGCTGGAGCAGAGAGAAGGGGGGAGATAAAAGGAGCATGAACGAGAGAGACAGACACAGAGACAGTAAGGGATGGAGACAGAGACAGAGAGAGAGACTGAGATAAAAGAAAGGAATGAGAACCAGGAAGAGAAGGGGGTGACAGGGAGACAATGTCTCCCTCGGTGTCTCATGGCGACCAGTTGCAGGGGGATGTACGGGCCGGGCTCTGGGGAGCGACTGCGGGCCACCTGCAGCACTATTCAAGGGAAAAGATGAGCGAGAAGAACGAGCGTCTTCACAGAACCCTATTCAAGCTTAGAGAAAAGCAGTCTGCAAACAGTGTTAACATTAACAACTTGTTGACCAGCTTTTCAGTCAACGTCAATGGCAAACCTTGTCTCCAAGAATTTTCTCTTGTCCTTTCCCAGACGCCTTGTGTGACTTTGGTATGACTACATTTTTTTCGTCTTCTTTGCAGTAAGCCCGTGCAAAACAGATAAACACGTAAACAGACCTCGAGTCCACGTGCTGTGCGAGCCACTCTCATAGGAGGCTTATTGACGCATCAGCGTCTCAACCACCAAATATCTTCGTCAGGTTACCGACAGAGAAAGAAGCGCAACCTATAAATAACCACCGGAGGGGCTGGTGGGCTGACGTACGACAGGTGACCAAGATGGTGCACGCACAACGTGAACAAATAAAGGCTGACTTAAGTCAATGAACATGTAATACAAATCTTTGGAGGGGTGTTATGGCGATGCCAGGAGGGTGTGCTGAGGTCAGGCCTGAAGATCATCAAAGTGATTACAGACCAAGTGTGAAGCTTCGGTGCGTGGGCTACTGGCATAGAGGGAGGGAAATGATGTCAGCGAGGCTGGCAGCCAATAGGAAAGGCCTGGAGGGCCTTGTTTGTCACCATATGTTAAGAATGAGGTCTAGTGGGTGGCTTTGCTCATAGACAGCTTAATCCGTGCTGCAGCATCAATAAGGAGCCGATGGAATCTAGTTCATTCTCAACTTCTTATGAAAGGCATTTTTCTTTTGTTTCATGGTTTTCTTCCGCGCCATGGAAAAACACATGATGGTTGCTAATGTGTGGAAGGGATTGCACTGCCCAGAGTAAGGATTATAACATGTTAACTATGGCTGAATGATAACAGGAAAAAAAAAATCAACATTGCAATTTTTTTTTTTTGCAGTATGTATGGCAGCTTTATAGTATAGAAAGGAGTTACATCATTTCACCAGAAATCTATATTGTAGCGAATTTGGGGGACAACGCAACCACAGGAACTGCCGCGGCCGGGAAGCGAACCTGTAACGCCCGCGCCGCAGGAGACATCGCTAACTGCTAGACTAAAGGGTCAGACCCGCCAGCCAGTGGCCAGCGTGTCTACTTATCCATGCACGTTACACTATATCTATCTATATATCTATATCTATATCTATATCTATATATATATATATATATGCTGCTTTTAACTTTCAAAGCTCCGCTTGAGAATGAGTTATCATGCTCGCAATGATGAGGGTGATTTAGAGGGGTAGTTAAAGCAGCTGTCCATGAAGTCATTAAATCAGACTAAACTATATCATACATCAGCTGTGCAAGAGTCTTTTTCTTCAAGAGGAGTCATGAAAAAGCAGCCCTCGTTCGAGTCGTTTTCCATGAAACAATACGAGATTTAGCCTCACGGGACTGATGGGCCCAATTTGCTCTAAACTGCGTCCTTTGCAACGTTATTGTTGCATGTGTATATTGCGATGCCGATTCTGAAACGATATATTGTTCAGCTCCAATGTACACATGGGTATAATCACACACACACACACACACACACACACACACACACACACACACACACACACACACACACACACACACACACACACACACACACACACGCCCTACACATGACATTTCACCCCAGAGGCATCCAGTCTCGTTCTGATAAGATCACCGAGAAAGAAAGCCCTGCTGCAGCCATCAGATCTTTCTAGTGGGCTGTTAATGTTCCCGCTGAAAGTGCCTCTCCTGTCACCCACACAGCAGGCCCCATGCTGAAAAATAGATCTGTCATTACAGCTAGCGCTCCACGCTATCCCGGCAACATAAGACTGCATAACCTCACTACTTACGTTTTGGACCAAGTTCCATCGCAAGAAATCCCATCCCCCTCTCTAATCAAGTAATTGAGGTCTTGATTCAGCCTGTCCATGTTGGGACAATCTCAGCAATCCATCACATTAGTCCACCAACTGCCAGAGTCCAATGGACTCACTCAGCACCTTCTCCTAGCCTCACAAGTGCTGCTTGGGAGAGATTTACCTCCTTACAGATACTTTTAATTACCAAAGCATACCTTAAGATCTTGCTGACTGAAAAGTGGCAGATGCCCAAGGGAGACCGGTCTTCCTGACCATAAGCTTATCATTTTGATCCTTCATCAGCCAAGCTGGCCGACCACAAACACACATTTTAAAGAAAAGTTCCCGAAGAAGACGCTGAAATCCCACTTGCTCACTCTGTCTCTTAATCTAGACTGTGCCATTGGCTCACTAAACTGGTTGTAAATGTAAGCGGTCTCGGATAATCATCAAAAAAAAAAAAGAAAAAAAAAGGCTGTGTCTCATAAGCACGAGTACAAGTGACTGGGGTGTGGGTACTTTTAACCAGTGAAGCCAGTTATAGACTCAGGGTCAGGTGGGTGTACGATGGTGTGTAATTCATTCCTGTAATTTCCACTGATTTAGGTCAGTGCCTAAAACATCTATATTAAGCATGGTGGGCATTCACATGACAGCATGAGTGTAATGGTGAGAAAGTGAGAGATGGAGAGAGAGATAGAGGAGAGAGAGGAGAGAGAGGAGTATGTGAAAGTGAGTATTCTGTGCGCCCCTTCTGTGTGTGTGAGAGAGTGAGAGTGAGCGTGAGAGAGAGAGAGAGTGTGTGTGTGTGTGGTGAAAGAGGGAGAGTGAACATTTGTTTTTGAGTGTGTCAGTGTGTGCGAGATATGAAAGTGAGCAAGGGAGAGAGAGAGAGAGAGAGAGAGAGAGAGAGAGAGAGAGAGAGAGAGAGAGAGAGAGAGAGAGAGTGTCTGTGTGTGTGTGTGTGCGTGTGTGTTTGTTTGTGTGTGTGTGTGAATTTTTCTACGAGTGTATGTTTGTGTTCACGTGCACTGGATTGCCGATGGCTCCTTTCCATAGGGCCTCCTCCACTCTACGGGGAAGAAAGCGCACCTCGTGGTCTCCAGGCAGAAAGCAACGGGAGGTGCATAGAAGAACAGCGCAAACCACCACTGTTAGCTTTGTAGACTGAGCAGCTCCAACAAGTCCCAGCAGTATGGGTACTCTCTCTTATTTGGATTCACTCAGTTATATCAGCCATGACAGTCGTGGGCAGACTTGTTGTAATAGTCTAAAGCAGTAGCTAGCCGGGAGGTTAAAAAAGAAAAGAAAAAAGAAGACATCAGTGAATTGTGTCTGAGTGTTCACATGTCGTAGTGGTCTCTCGAAAGGGAGATCCGAATGTGGCGTACGCTGTTTTGATGATATGTCTGATTTCATTGCCGTTTATCATCAAAATGTCACTTCTTGTGCACAAAAACACAAAGCCTGCCCCATGTGCTGGCCCTCAAACTGATCTCATCCAGACGAGCTGTACAGAGGCCAGCAGCTTAGCTTGTGAAGCCAGAACATACTGACAAGATCCTGCGTGCCAACTGTCCACTAACCTCATTTGCCTCATGGCTCCATCCATAAACTTAGATCAGACGTCAAATGCTTGGTCATGTTTATCGTTATACCGCGCGTAATGACCCTATCAATAACCACCTCGTGCATGTCTTGTAGAACATGCTGAGGACATGTAGGGATACATGCACACTGCACACTTCCAAGGCTATCCATGATTTTCTATCAAAAGATTCAGGAAAACAAGATAATATGCGTTATGATGGAATTGACCTAGCTCCATATGAATACAGCTTAAATAGGGCTATGACTTATAGACTAAATGATAGATCCAAGAAATGCCACCTCCATCATCGTCATCACTGATTTCCAGTTTAAGGATTTCACAAAGGCAGAGCTAAAGCACAACAGTGCGATAGGAGTTGAGCCAGCACAGCAGGCTAGTTTGCATATCTCTTAATAGAAATGTCGGGGAAAAGAAAATAAATTTTTGTCTTAAAAAAAGACTTCAGTATTACCTTTTAAAGTTGAATCTGCTCTCTGGTAATGTTTAGTTTGTCGGCGAGTGCGCTGAGGGCGGGTGGGTGTCAGGGTGGGACACAGGAAGGCTGCCTGTGAATGGCTGCTACCCGATTGCACAGTCACGTTTACTGAGGTCAGTCTGTCCACAGGTTTTTGTGAAGAAGCTGTGTGCTAAAGGAAGGGTTATATGGACATCGCGTGGTGGAATACCCATGAGTTGGGCCACATCATGGACAACGGTGCAAGTGGTTGTCGCTAGAAGTCACTGTATATTAGTCATGACCACAAGCGATGCACCACAGGTGTTACCAAAAAACAAACAAAAGCCAAAAGCCAGGGCCGTGTTGGCTGGCTGGGTGTTAAGAGGTCAGGTTGTAATGGCAGTTTTAACTGAGTCCGGTTGCAGCCTGTGACTAACATAGGATTAGTGTCTGGATCTTTACATCGAGCTTCCCTTAATAAACGGTTATCAGCGAGCAAAGGGGGGCAGGGGGGGGCCTGCTGCTGGATCAAGAACCAAGTTGAGTCCATGCATTTGCATTCCAGGCGAGACGTATCCTTTACCCCGGCCACGGCCCCTTAGGATTCAGCAGGCCTACCGCAATCTGAGCGCGGCGCTGACCACGGTGCTGAAAATCCATTCTGCTCTACACAGTACTCTCTCTAACCGTCCACTCGACCCCCCCCCCCTCTCAAACAGGTGCTCCGGCCCACACAAGTGCTCCCACTTGGCCATCCAAGAGGGAAAATGAATAGCTCCAATTCATTTCGCTTTTTACTACCGAATTCCTTCTGATATTGTCATCTGATCTGTCTTTTATATTTAATTTACTCTCTCTGGGGAGATGCTGGCGGAGATGTTCAATAAAGTTCAAGTGTAAGTGCCTATCAAACCAACAGTTGCTATAAAAGAGGGCCATTCCCAACTCTCTCTCTCTCTCTCTCTCTCTCTCTCTCTCTCTCTCTCTCTCTCTCTCTCTCTCTCTCTCTCTCTCTCTCTCTCTCTCTCTCTCTCTCTCTCTCTCTCTCTCTCTCTCTCTCTCTCTCTCTCTCTCTCTCTGTCTGTCTGTCTGTCTCTCTCCCCCTCCACCCTGCTGCAGTGGATCTTGCTGCTGACAACACCACAGTGGTGTGCAGTCAGTCTGCCTCCCCACACCTCGCCTGCCTCAGGCACACAGCCTTTTCCCTATTCCCACCTTCAATACCCCACCTCTACTCTCTAGCACCCCCATGCCACCCACCACCATCCTTGTGTTTTTCCTGTCCCAGAGGCAAACATTTTGTGGTGATTGTGTCCCCACATCATCTATCACTCACAGAATCTCAAGGGTGAGATTCTGTGAGTGGGAGGGACCCTACACTTACTACAGGATTAGTATGGAGAGAAACTTTGTGTGTGTGTGTGTGTGTGTGTGTGTGTGTGTGTGTGTGTGTGTGTGTGTGTGTGTGTGTGTGTGTGTGTGTGTGTGTGTGTGTGTGTGCATGTGTGCATGCATGCGTGCACGTGCTTGACTCACCATTGACTTCAGACTCCATGGAAATCTCTTTAACATCAGGAGGCTGCAGGCAACCACCACGTTAACTTCACAAAAGATCACTGAGCTACACAGCACGCCCTGTATTGTGCTCTGGTGGCCCATGCACCAGAGGCCCTATACAACACCTTCTCAGCAGCTGGAACTGCATACCAGAGAATGGGACTGACCATCATCACCCAGATTATCTGACAGATGGGTGCCGCAGCCGCTCACTTCACCCAACAACCTTTACAGCAGAAGAACAACAGCTGACCACTGTTCCTGCCTTCAAATACCCAGGAAGCATATTATCCACCAACTGCGCTATGGACAACAAGATTGAAATCCACCTCAAACAAGCTACAGCATCCTTTGGTTATCTAGGGTGAAAGGTTTTCCCGAACAGCAACCTTAAACTCCACAAGGTGCTTGTATATCAGTCTGTGTCTCCACCTTGCTTTGTGGATCTGAGGCATGGACCATCTACAGCCACCATCTCAGAAACCTGGAGGCCTTCAAAACCAGATGCCTCCAGCAGATCCTTGGCTTCACTTGGAAGAACAGAGTGCAGAAGTGTTGGAGCAGGCATACTGTAGCAGTGTGGAGTCTATCCTGGACCACCATCAACTCAGGTGGCTGGGGCACATTAATACACATGCCCAGCCATAGACTCCCTCACAAAATCCTCTACGGCCAATAACGCTTTGGCCAACGCACAGCTAGTTGACAAAAGAAGCAGTTCAGAGACTAAATTAAGACCCCACTGAAGAGATGTCAGGTCAGCCCAGCTTCAGAGCGTGTGGAGTATATATCAGCGCACACAAACACTACATTGTAAGGTGTACTCCTCCAAGCTCGTTTTTTACATCGCTGGTCTGTAGCTGTAGCTGTGCATCTAGGATCAGACTCTAAAGCCACCAAAGATGCATAAATAGGAGGAGATGCTCATCTTTGGACGTGATGGAAAACAACATGCAAGCAAGCATGTGTGTGTGTGTGAGGGTGTGTGTGTGTGTGTGTGTGTGTGTGTGTGTGTGTGTGTGTGTGTGTGTGTGTGTGTGTGTGTGTGTGTGTGTGTGTGTGTGTGAGATACTTGCTTTCTTGGGACATCCCTGAATGGGGGAGGTTGGAGAAGTGAGTAATAAGATGCATAGAGCTTCCCATACTTCGAGATGGCTTATGGGCATCTACCATATTTCTTTAGCTTTACTTTACTTGGCCAATTAAGAAAAAGGAAATAAATTCTGAGGGGAGCATTAATGGATGGGTTATGATAAAAAGGAAACACAGCCCTCTCTCTGTTTTATCCTATAACGCTTGACTCCTATTACTCCTGTGATGCAGGGGAATTGAGGCTGGTAGATGTAGTTAAAGGCCTTGCATAGCAGACCTGCACACATAGCATTGCAGGCGACACCTTATTGTTAATGGTCTCTCGCAGGCTATCCATCATCCCACTGTAGCCAGTTAGCAGTAAGGACAGCTTCTTGGCTTTCCTTTTTGCAAAAAGCCGCTCCCTCTGCATTGTCTCCTCTCTCAGTTCTGTTTTCCCTCTCCTCCTTTTCCTCTCTCCAACCCCCCACCCCACCTTACCCTGCCCTTTATCTCCATCCCCTTTCCCCTCCCTCTCATTTTCTGTCTTACACAGTTTGTCTCTATTTTACTGTCTTAATGCCTTAGGGAATTTACCTCTTAGCTCCCTACCCTTACAGCATGCTACACCACCCTGAACTCCTTTTAACCTCAGCTGTTGTAGGCTAAATAACTCCATTACCCACTGCCTTAACACAGGGGGGCCCTGACAGGTGTTCAGAGCCGCTCAGGTCCTGGTTCTACGGTCTCCATGGGCCGTCTACTCAACTGGCTGACTGCCTTTTCTCTTCATTCTGGCACATTCCGGCTGAGATATTTTTATGTATTTATTTATTTATTTATTTTCTGTTGCATGAGCCAGCACAGACCTGCCAGTTTTCTGGTACATGGATGCACACACATGGATACACAAGCCGCCAAAACATACAAACGGAAAGGAAAGGTGCACGCGTGCACACACACACACACACACACACACACACACACACACACACACACACACACACACACACACACACACACACACACACACACACACACACACACACACTGACGGCAGCGGTGGTGACACATGGCTCAAACACTCCAAAGTGGCTAATCTGCTCCAACAGCCACAGGGGCCAGCCGTGATGTAGGACCTGTTGTTGTTGTTGTTGTTGTTGTTGTTGTTGTTGTCACTGCTGTGCTATATTTTCATCTACTACTACTACTACTATTTTTGGCTGCTCTCATTAGGGGTCGCCACGGCGGATCATCCGTTTCCATCTCTTTCTGTCTTCTGCATCTTCCTCTGTCACACCAGCCACCTGCATGTCCTCCCTCACCACATCCATAAACCTCCTCTTTGGCCTTCCTCTTTCCCTCTTCCCTGGCAGCTCCATATTCAGCATCCTTCTCCCAATATACCCAGCATCTCTCCTCCACACATGTCCAAGCCATCTCAATCTTGCCTCTCTTGCTTTGTCTCCAAACTGTCCAATCTGAACTGTCCCTCTAATATAATCGTTCCTAATCCTGTCCTTCTTCGTCACTCCCAATGAAAATCTTAGCATCTTCAACTCTGCCACCTCCACCTCCACCTCCTGTCTTTTCATCAGTGCCACTGTCTCCAAACCACATAACTGTGTTATATTTTCATGACCTGCTGAAAGACTGTGAGGTGAGGGCTTCCACAGAGAGAAGAGCTCAACAAGGCATCCAGATGCAGTTTATGCAGACCGTTCAGTTATTACTGGTCTTGGATACAAGATGTGACGGAATAACATTTGGTGGTGGTACGGTTTGGAGATGGCAGATTAGTGGTTTCTTATGAAAAGGCCTCTTTCAACGCTCAGATTGTCTTTGTGGTCACCCAAGGATCAGTGCAGAGAGAAGCAATTGATGCATTGGGTGTATCTCTGAGTCTTACAATTGTGTCACTCTAACAATAATGAGCTTTTTAATGATTGTGCTTTTTTACAGACATCATACTTCACAAAAGTCAGTGCAGATACGCTGAGAGAGTTAACAATAAAATGAATGGAGTAGTGAATGAGCAACATCCTCCTCTTGGACAAGAGGTCTCCATTTAAGATGTGTATCATTGTGTTTGTGCGGATGAGTAAAATCACATAGAAATAAGAGCACATATTTATTTTGGCTGCACAGAAAGCATTCTTCCAGGTACCTGTGTGTGGAGACTGGGCATGGCTGAAACAGGAAATGAATAGCTCCCCTACGGCTACTGCTAACAGGTGGCCTTGACTGGCTCACAGGTCTGTCAAGCTGACCATGAAAGATGACTCTTGATCCGACAGTGGTGGGACAGCTTTGCCTTTAAAATAGCAACTATGCACCTAATTTAGACTATTGGTTTACAACAGTGCAAATGGCCCTTGTAAGGAATCACATGCAGCTATTTTCTGCCCACCAAAGTGGCCGTGTTCTTGTTTATATTTATCTAAATGTCATTATCATCTATCAATGGCTGTCTTCGCCACTATTTATGGATCTAATTTACTACTACTACTTTCGGCTACTCTCGTTAGTGCATGATCTGTTTCCATCTCTTCCTCTCCTCTGCATCTTCCTCTGTCAGGCCAGCCACCTGCATGTCCTCCCTGGCCACAGCCATAAACCTCCTCTTTGGCCTTCCTCTTTTTCTCTTGCCTGGCAGCTCCATCTTCAGCATCCTTCTCCCAATATACCGTGCATCACTCCTCCACGCATGTCCAAACCATCTCAATTTTGCCTGTCTTGCTTTGTCTCCAAACCGTCCAACCGGAGCTGTCCCTCTAATATTCTCATTCCTAATCCTGTCCTTCATCAGTCCAAATGAAAATTTTAGCATCTTCAACTCTGCCACCTCCAGCTCCGCCTCCTGTCTTTTCGCCAGTGCAACCATCTCCAAACCGTATAACATAGCTGGTCTCACTACCAACTTGTAAACCTTCCCTTAAACTCTTGCTGGTACCCTTCTGTCACAAATCACTCCTGACACTCTTCTCCATCCACTCCATCCTGCCTGCACTCTCGTCTTCACCTCTCTTCCACACTCCCCACTTACTTTGAACAGTTGACCCCAAGTATTTAAACTCATACACCACTTATTTATGAATCTAATACTTATTTATCTACCATACTATCATCCATCCATCCATCAATTTACTATTGTATACCCACCTGCAACATTTTCAACACAATCAAGCTCACAATACTTTTCCTGTGACTAAACAGGGAGTTGTGGCCATGGTCTTTTCAGTGAACCGCACAAGTGATAAGTCACTTCCTGACTGTGGCTCATCAATTACCCTGGCAAGGCATAAAGAGCTAGTGTGGCATGGATCACCCCTCCTGGGCCAGCGGCTGCTGAGGTGAGGGCACACACCAGAGCCACAACAACGGGCCATGCCTGCAAGGCCAATAGCGAATGGAAGGGGGGAGGTGATATATGTGACAGAAGAGTCAAC
This sequence comes from Lampris incognitus, assembly GCF_029633865.1. Classification (NCBI taxonomy): domain Eukaryota; kingdom Metazoa; phylum Chordata; class Actinopteri; order Lampriformes; family Lampridae; genus Lampris; species Lampris incognitus. The sequence continues at coordinate 29,573,892 of NC_079212.1, forward strand.
CAATGATAAAAGGGAGAACGTGCAAGAACCAATGAGAGTGATGTTGATGAGGTGGGAGACAAAGGCCAATGGTCGAAAGGTAGATGAACTAGTGCAGTTAGATAAGGCATCTGTCAAGGAGAAAGGAACTAAAACAAGAGATTGAATGACTAAGCTGCTGGTGAGAGTTATACAGTAGACAAACAGACAGACAGACAGACAGACAGATATATATATATATATATATAGATAGATAGATAGATAGATAGATAGATAGATAGATAGATAGATAGATAGATAGATAGATAGATAGATAGATAGATAGATAGATAGATAGATAGATAGATAGATAGATAGATAGATAGATAGATAGATAGAGAGATAGATAGAGAGATAGAGTGATAGAGAGAGAGAGAGAGAGAGAGAGAGAGAGAGAGAGAGAGAGAGAGAGAGAGAGAGAGAGAGAGAGAGAGAGAGAGAGAGAGAGAGAGAGAGAGAGAGAGAGAGCGATGGAGAGATAGATAGATAGATGGATAGATAGATAGAGTAATAGAGAGATAGATAGATAGATGGATAGATAGATAGAGTAATAGAGAGATAGATAGATAGATAGAGCGATAGAGAGATAGAGCGATACAGAGAGAGAGAGAGCGATAGAGAGATGGATAGATAGATAGATAGATAGATAGATAGATAGATAGATAGATAGATAGATAGATAGATAGATAGATAGATAGATAGATAGATAGATAGATAGATAGATAGATAGATAGATAGATAGATAGATAGATAGATAGATAGATAGATAGATAGATAGATAGATAGATAGATAGATAGATAGAGAGCTAGATAGAGAGATAGATAGCTAATAGAATAGAAGGTGTGGATCTCCATCAGTCTAAATGTGGCAGCCTTAACATGAGTTATTTAAAGCACAGTCTGGAGTTTGTTTTAGCAGCCAGCTGGAGTGAGAACCAAGACAGGCCACAGTGAACACAAAGCCGACAAGATATCACAACTGCTGATATATATAATCTGTAGAGCCACAGGTCTCTTTCATAAAAACGTAATGAGATTCCCTCACATCGCACCCACTAAAACCATATCAACCGACTTTCCTCGGTCTCAGGAGAAAGGTCCCAGACAACATGATGACTGGGTAAGGAATGCTCTCACAGTGGATGGCAGGCTAAAGGTCTTAGTCTTGTATTCAGTACTTCTGTATTTAGTAGGGCTGGGTTAAGGTTAGAACCTGTGTCAGCAAGCAACCTTGCTCAAGCGTCCTTGAGCAAGGCATCTATTCCCTGCCAGCTGCAGGAAATCGCATGTTGTAGCTGACCTCTGACCTCAGTGGAAGGTTGAAAGTGAAAAAGAGAGTTGGCCTACAGGAACCAGCCAATCAAGAATCTTGCCCTTATGGTTATTATTTTCTTTTTACCATTTGTCCAGTTTGAATTATGACCATTCCCAGATAAATCGTCCTAATCTTGTTCTTCCATACATGGTTACAGGGACTCCGTGCTTAACCAGAAATCAGAGTGACAAAATTTGTTTTTTTTTCTTCCTTGATTGCACAAAGTGAAGCATCAAAGTACAACGGCAGGAAAAAGACGCACCGTGGCGTCACTTCCAGCTTTTCTCTGTCGCTCACTTCCACACCATTGACTGCCACATTACTGGGAGAACAACAAAGCCCCTTTTTGCTCGGAGCCTGTCAGCTCCAGGTTGGTGTAAGGGCTCTGCATTGTAAGAATCCTTCCACTTGGCTAATTGCCACCGTGCCATCTCCCACCGCCAGCCTCTTCACTTCAGGCCTCCGAGGTCTGTTTCTCTCCTCACTCCTTTCTACCCATCTTTCCCACACGAAAGGGGTTTAATTTCCTTATTCAGAGCCTCTGAACTCTGAATAGCAAGGCAGAGAGGATGCATCGAGGGGTGAGAGAGGTAATTGCGTGCGGAGAGAATGTTTTGGAATAGAAATGAAAGTGAATCTGGTAAGGAAAACGCAAATGTATGCACGTGTGAATTAAGTATACTGTAATTTTCCTTTTCCATGCATGTTTGACTCTAAAGTTTGTGTTTGAGTGCCTTGCACTGTGTATGCATGGGACAAGCAACCTGTCATCCTACCTCATCTTAAAAAAAAAATCAATCTTTTCACAATTAGAGACATAATGCACATCTCTGATCTTCTAACCCTTAAAAGGAACCAGAAGACTGTATGCGGTTCTCAGAACGAGGATCTCATTGCCATCACAAGGTTTTGAGTAAAGATAAAGAGGACGAGGCATCTTTCACATCCCCCCTCTAATACATGGTGGGTCTTTCAGCCTGGGGTGCAAAATCAATGTCAGGTATTCGTGTTATCGCCTCTCGAAACACTTTTTTTTACAGACCGGCTTTTATATATAGTCTATCCTTCCACATTACGTAAAGGAAGCCCTGCATACTCAGACTTTTTGTATATAACGTACATGATAAACAAAGCTTCCTTCAATCGGTACCACATTTATGTAAGGCCACTCTGAGTCAGAATTTCCCTATTTATTCATCAAGGTCTGAACAAAAAGAGAGACATTACCCAGAATACTTGCTGTTTGAGTGAGTCACTGTCAGGCAGGGCTCAGTAACAGCCTTGAGAGGGTTTATTAACGCTTTGTTCATCAAGGAGCTCCTCTGGTACCTGCTCTACTCAAAGGTGTGCTGATGCTGATGATCTCAGATCACAGTGGATTACTCAGGTGTCAGCATGATTGGTGGCAAAGGATGAAACCGCTGAAAGACATTGTCCAGGATTTCAGAGCTGGCCTTCCTGGAAAGAGTCCTTTGACCTGATGACCCAGGATGAGGCCTCCACGCCAGCAAGGTCTCCTTTTATGCTGAGGTGTCCTTAAAGGGACACAATCACGATTTTTGACATGACCTCTCTTTATATATGCTGTAGGCGTAACGCTCCATTAGCAGCCATGATATGGAGCAGTCTTCTGTTTGGCTCTGAAATGTCGACAAAATCGAGCGGAAAGGTGTCTACTGGTGACGTTGCCGGCAGACAATCAGTAATTATGAAAACCTGCTTCCTGGTTTGCCAACAAGCTGCATTGTATAAGAAAATGAGAATAACAATACAGCTGAATATAACAATGTTATTTGTATTTTTTTGACACAGATGTATGTCACATTGTAATTCACATTTTCTTATAAAATGCAGACTATCAGCAAGCCAGGAAGTACATTTACACATTCACAGACTGGCTGCCAGTGTGACATCACCGGTTGACACAATTTCGGTGGTATTTCAGAGACATGCAGGAAACTATTTGTTGTTGTGGCTGCCAGTGGAGTGTTATCCTGGAAACATATTTGTAGAGATAATGTTGAAAACTGTTATTGTTTCCCTTTGAGCACCTCACTGACTGTACCAGCTGCAGAAACATTGCTTTATAGTAGTAGCATAGCAGTTTCTAACCATGTGCCACTGAGGCCCCAGTGTAGTTTGTGGGCTATGCAGGTTTGCATCCTAAACTGAGCACTGTATCAGCTGACTTAACAGGTAAATCAGCCTTTAAACCGATAGGTAATCAATGACCCAGTTTACACTTGGTTTTAAAATGCAGTTTTTAGGGTCTGCAGTGGTGTAGCGGTCTAAGCATTGGCTTTGTGTCGATGCAGTTGCCCACTGGGGACCGGGGTTCGCGCCCCGGTCTCGTCAGATCCGACTATGGCCGGATTCGATGAAGCAGCAATAATTGGCAATGCTGTCTTTGGGAGGGGGGCGGAGTCGGCTTGTGTTCGTCACATGAATGCGTCTCTGGGTGTGTCAGAAAAAGCAGTGGTTTGGCCTGGATTCGCCTTGTCATGAAAGTGGCGAGGCGTCTCCTTCGAGACTGCCGGCCGGAGAGATGCAGTTGGCAAATGCATGCAGTACGAGGGTGGGTGTTTGAATTAGAAAAGGGAGCGGTTGGCCACTAAATTGGGAGAAAAAGGGAAAAATCAGAAATAAATTTAGAAAAAAAATGTGTTTTTTGCGATCGGATCACAAGTGGACAACGCTAAATACAAGTGTAAACGACCACCAAATTTTTTTGTGAACCGGTTACTCAAACCACTTGCCGAGGGTGTCTGGGACGCATTTGACCACATATCTTTTGTAGTGTAAATGCTAATGCATCCTGACGCATCCCCAACAAGGACATAACAAGAAATCTTCTTCTTCTTTGTAATGAAATCTGATCACAAGTGGTCAGCAAGATGCATTTGGAGACGCATGATAAACACAGGTGTAAATGGCGATGTGTTTCGCTGTCCACTTGTGATCCAATCACTCAAAATGCAATTTAAAACCAAGTGTAAACAGGGTCAATGTCATCCGCTGGTGTGATGTTTGGGTTAGAATGAAACCGACAGGCGACTCTTAGTAGCACATGGTTGGGAGCCACTGATGCTGACCGGCTGCTCTGACCTCCTTGGATTGCAAAGCTAGAATCCCCATATGCTGAGCAAAGACATGCATGTGAGGGTTAATACTCCTGTCTGTGCCCCTGACAAAGACAATAGGAAAAGAAGAACTGGAGTTGGTCCCTGGGCACTACATTGCAGCTGCCCACTGCTCCTAGCATAGGATGGGTTAAATGCAGAAAAGGAATTTCCTTGTATGTAGTATGTATGAACAGTGACAAATAATAAAGTGTGTGTCTGATCAATACATTTTTAAAGTTTTGCCTCAAGTTTTGATGATTTAAATGAAACCCAGGTGTAACAGAATGCACAAAAGGAAAAGTAATATTGAACTACATCTGCCTTACTGGAAGGCAAATTGTATGTTTACAGAAACATTGTGCATTATTGACGGTCAATGAATCAGCATGGTGGCCCAGTGTTTAGCACTGTTGCCTCACAGCAAGAAGGTCCTGGGTTCGAACCCCAGGCCCTTTCTGTGTGGAGCTTGCATGTCCTCCTCATGTCTGTGTGGGTTTCCTCCGGGTGCTCCGGTTTCCTCCCACCATCAAAAAGACATGCATGTTAGGGTTAATACTCGTGCCTGTGCCCATGAGCAAGGCAATGGCAAGAAGAACTGGAGTTGGTCGTCAAGCGCTGCACGGACACTGCCCACTGCTCCTCACACACTACAGTGTGTGTTGGGATGGGTTAAATGCAGAGGATGACTTTCCCCATGGGGATTGATAAAGTACATCTTATCTCATCTTATCAATAGTGCCCCAGTTCAAATACACCTGATGTGTAGCTGCTTATTAGGGTTAAATCATGATTAGTATGTAACCCTCTCCAAACATCACAGCCAAATCCTCACTGCTGGTGTCTATCTAAGGTGTGCACAAATACTTCAGTATGGCATAGAAAAGCCTCTGGAGTGGAGCCCGGGGGACAGTCTCATCTGGGCACTCTCCTTGTCTGCTGTGTCCTCACCGGGTCATTACCTTGTCCAACACTCTGTGCTGACTAAGTGGGACTTTGAGCGAAAGTGATATTTTATTAGTGGGGGAATCTGAAGGGCCCTTTCCTGAGCAAACTAATTGGGGGGTTTTATACCGCCACTCCTGTTGTCAGACTTATGTTCCCTGACCAGCCATAACACAATATAGCCCTTTATCAGATGCGGTGCTCCAAGAGGACATCTCCAATCACAGCTGCGCAAAGTGAACTGTGGGAATAAAAGGGTATGGCAGTGGTAAGAGGAAACATCGCCCCTGATTTCAAGTGACGGTCAACTGTGGCTGCTGTCTCTCTCCCTGTTCCTATTGAGCTTCTCTCTCAGCTGTGAAGAGAGTGGATAAATACAGTTTCAGCCTCTGCTGCTGTTAAGGGCCACTGTGTCGGGGGGGGGGGGGACAACCCTTAGTAATCCTCTGGTAGAGACTGGTGCCCCAGAAGCTGGCAGACGCTGATGGCCCACAAAGAGATGGTGGACAGTGTGTACTTTGGGTCACCAGACACTGTCACTGTCCTTGTCAATGACAACTGTTATTACTGTCTTTCATCACAGAGCTACACTGATGCATGCATAAGCAATATTCCCATTAAACAACATTGTTTGCTGTATGATATTCGAGTATGAAAGACAGGTAATACTCTCTGATGGCATCAGCATTCACTGTCAGGGCGGCTGATCAGTCCAGGTGCTAGTTTGTTTAATCAGGTGTATCATGGCCCCAGTGGTACGTCATCACATCCACATACATGTGAGCTCGTCCAGCCATATAGGTCTTACAATCAGCAAGAGCCCATTAGAAATGTGCTAAGGGCCACTGATGAGTGCCGACATGTGTGATTCTCAGGGATGAGAAAAATATAGACCTTGTTAGTGCAATGTGAATGACATTGTTTCGCTGAGAGTTTTTTTCTTTCTTTCTGAATCATCCTTCCATGTGCGTAAAACTCTCCATACGTGGGAAGAGGCAGTAAATGGTCTAAAACCCACACAGCACCCTCATAAACAAGCCTCCTAAACAAAATCAGTGCCATTATTTTTGAAGGATTGTGATCTGAGCATGAAATGCAACGTTTGAAGGCTAAAAAACGGGAAATACACCAAAAATGACATGAGACGTACAGTATGTGCACACAGTCAATAAAAAAAAAATTTAAAAATTGATACAGGCGCTGCTTCCTGGTCACTACTGGTGGAAGATGAATTCATTATTACTTATGCATTATGGATGATGGACCAGTAAGAGATAAACAAGGTGTCCATGTTGAAAAGCACACCTGCACGATCTACTCTGCAATAGTGAATAGATTTCCTGTGAGCTGTCTGCATGGCTACACCGATCTGAAGGCCCCTGCATCTATACATCACATGGACAGCAGGGAAATTGATTATAACACTGTGACCTGCTCAGCATGCCATCCACTTGACGCTGTCTGTGCGCAATGACTAGGCAAGGCACACACACAAAAAAGAAAAAAAAGATATATGCAAGGTATACCAAAAGTCAAAACCTATAAGATTTCTAAAGGATGGTGTCTATAAGAGACTGGCGAGGTAATAGTACGTCTAGACATTAAGCGTGAAGTGATGGACCAAGCCACATGCTCATGATGATAAGTATGCGCGTAAAATAAAAAAAAATAAAAAAAGGGGGGTATATTAATAGATGAACGTTATGGTGCATCATGATAACAGTATCGCCTAATTGATGGTTTAAAATCTGTAGCTACTTGTAGCCACGACAGCCAGGCGGGTGTGCAGCATCATAACGCGTAAATGTGGAGGGCCATATGCGTCCATTCAAGAAAAGGCTGATCCGGGATATGGCACATTACTTTTCCCACTTTGCATCCTCCACGTTGCAGCTTAACAGCCCACCTATATTTTCTTTACAAGCCTCGATGCATACGCACTAATTGTCCCTTTCGTGTCCCAATATCCCACCGGGCATGAAAGGATGCATTTTGGAAACGGCTGCATCGCAAAAAAAAAAAAAAAATGAAAATCTGCAGCCTACGGCAAAGGCTATAGGAGTATCCAGACAATAAAACGCATCTCTTACCTGTGCTGTGCACTAAATCAATCCCGGATTCGGTGAGTATGTTCGGGTCACTTTGGGATCTGCCTCGTTGCAGAACACAGCCATCCATTCCATCCGACGTAGCCATGCGGGACACAGCACAGGAATCCGTAATAAAATATTGAAAAAGCTCCCAACCGGAGGCAGGCGAGGTCAGGAGCAAGCAGCGAGCTTGTGCCGTTATAATTCGCTCTGACAACAGCTTTGAGCATCTACCGGAGAGCCATGGCCGTGCACATACTCCCCGGTTACGGTTCTGTGCGTGCGTGTGTGTGTGTCTGGGCCGTGCGTGCGCGCCGATGTGTGGATGTGGGAGGGGTGAAATGCCCCCCGATGATGCCCGTCTGTGTCCAGCGACATACGAAACGCAAATAACCCGTCCATCTATGTTATACTTAAGGGACAGGTTTGGATATCACCGGTGCCCTGACGAAATGTCAAAGCCTCCATGCCGATCCCGTCTTTGCGTCGTTTTTTTTATGGCGTCAAATTGATAGGCTTGGGTATTTCTAGGCTGCAGGGAGGGTGTGTGCGATGCCCAGACTGACGTGTCCAAGCGTGATAGACAGCGATAAATGAATCGAGAAATTATATGACATAGCCTAATTGGTTAATTAGATAATAGATTGTGACATTTGGGCCGGTCGGCTGTAGTCCAATAAGCATTTTAGAGAGGTATGTTTGTTGTGTTTGCCCTGTTCAGCATAGGACATACTTAAAGGGTATTCATAAACTTACAACTTGCTTATTATCGGTGACAACAGAGGGACAGCCTACTCATGGACCCATAGCAGCTCTGATTTGTGCTACCACACTTCCATATGTTTTCAATTTGTTCCAGATCTCTGTAAAATAGACCCTAGCAGAATTTATAGTTTATCTATCAAATATTTACCAAGGATACGTTTGTTCAATTATTTTGAGTAAAATGTGGCTTATGTTGTCAGATCGTAAACCAGCGCCTATCATATTTACTTCAAACCACCAAACCAGCCTGATGCAGACAGAGCATCCTTTAAATCATTTTAATTATGCCAGTAGTGACATATTAAATTACTGGGTATCAAATTAAGAAGATGTTGCATTTACGAAACTGAGAAATTACTGCTTAAAACAAAGCAAATCGTTTCAATTCAGTCATAATGCGCAGATTAATACAACGATGATTCTCATTATGTACTGCCAGCAGCCCATTGGTCGACTGAGCTTGTGACGTCAAGATACGGAAGTAGTCAGTCGACCGTAGGGGGAAAAATGGCAGCGTACAGGTGCATTTTCCTTGGTCTGGCAATTGTTTATTGTATTTCAGTACTGACTGTGGCAGCTACTGAAAAAACAAACTCTACCGGTATTGCGGATACCGTTGTGGTCAATAATGCACAAACAGTCCAGGCAGACGAGGCGTCGGCATCCGCAGTCACAGGGGAGCAGCCGGCCAAGTCCCCGCCGGAGGAGAGGCGATGGGAAGCCACCGAAGTAGAGGGGGAGACTCCGGATGAGGCTCCGGACCACAGTCCAGCCTTCTCCGTCAGCGAAACCACGGACACATCGTCCACGCAGCATCCTACAGACGATTTCCAGGAAGAATTGGTCATTAGACCGCTTCACTCCGGTGATATTTCCGCCAGCTTCCAGTTTCGCACCCTGTGGGACACAGACTTCATGGGAGGCAAAAAAGGTAAGTCATTGATGATGGTCTCTGCATCCTTAATACAAAGGCACTCGGCTACTTGCTTTCTTATGTTCGCACCCTGTGCAGCTGCAGTGCAGTCAGCGATTGATTTAAATCTACTCCTGGTTCTGTTATATAATGATGTTGTGTTTTTGCTTAGGCTATTCTTATATTGCATTAACTGCAAATATAAAACAAGGCTGGGTTGCATAAGCTATGGGCTACAATAATGTACAGAAATGGCATATACATAAAATAAATGTCTGCTGAATAATTTCCCTATCCTTAAGCTTTACCACTACACAGGGCACCATTGTTCCTGATTTTTGCTCAATAAAATCAGTTCATTTTAGTGTAAATGATTAAACAGATTGTTGGTTCAAATTTTTGTTGTAACTACTATACATCATCACAATACAAACACAAATGCATATTTGTGAATTGTTAGAAGATAGGACATGCCAAGTGCCCAGCCCTTTATCCCTGGCTTTATTAGCCATCATTACTAACTCAATGCAAAATGTCATTTCACACTGAGGCAAGTTTGTAATTTGTGATAATGGGCTATACAAATAAAATTGACTTGACCTTAACATAGGAAGACGTTTTACTTGTAGTACGTATCGTGTCTGGGACTATGTGTTATTGATACTTATAGGTTATTTTTATTGATGACATTAGATAATTTTCTCTGTTCATTGTTTAGATAGAGGATGTCACATTATACCATGTACTATGCGATATACTTTACACACAGGTTGTATGCCACTGTTTTTTTCTTGCCCTTCACAGGGATCAATAAAGTTATTATTTTCTAATCTTGACATTCCTTAGTATCCCACTACCGGCTGTTTCCCAAGTGTCTTGGCCAGGTGATATCCAAGTTCTCAGTGCGAGAACTCCACATTTCCTTCACCCAAGGCTATTGGAGAACCATGCAGTGGGGGCAGCCCTTCCTGCCCTCGCCCCCAGGGGCTGAGCTGTGGGTCTGGTTCCAGGACACTGTAACGGAGTAAGTACAACCAAATGTAAGCTGCAGAGATTCAAAGACATGAGTAAACAAAAGTTCTGCAACCAGGAAATTGCTACTGAACAGCAGATAAAATATGGTATTTTTTGCCTGAGGCTGCTAAATTGACTTGATATATCAGCCTGGCAGGGAACTTCATGGTTTGGAGAGTCAAATCACATTTGGCTGGGGAAATAATTTATCTGTTACCTGAATCACTCAATGTTACCAGTTGGTCTGACCCAGGAAGATGTTGAATTGTCGTGAAAATGTTATAGGTTGAATCAGTCAAGACTTAAAGTGGGGATATATTTTGATGTCAAATCAAAAAAGATAGCACTAGAATTAAGGGAAAGTGACAACTGAACATGAATTTAAATGTATTTTCAAGCTGACAAAATTTTTTGATATCATGTAAATGAAGCGAAAAGAATGCTGTGAAAAAAAACTTATTTACCATTTCCATTTCCTACAACTTCAAGAACATAAAACGGACATAAATAATTCCCACATATTCAACATATTCACCATATTCCCACAACTTCATGAACATGAAACAGACATAAATAATTCCCACATGTCATGCAGTGTCATTTATCCAACATGTCAGTGTATCAATTTGCTCTCATTTTACCCCTTTGTAACCTTTTTAGCGTGGATGGTGCATGGAAGGAGCTCACTAATGTTTTGTCAGGGATCTTCTGTGCGTCTTTGAACTTCATTGACTCCACCAACACCGTTCAGCCTAGTGCCTCCTTCAAACCATTGGGTGTTGGCAATGGTAAGTCTCCTTCAGACATGTTAACAGCTTATGTTTCTAGAATCTCTTTAGGTAGATTTCATGAGCTAGTGGCGTTGAGCTGTTGTTGTTGCTTTTATTATTGTTAATGCTACTACTACTACTACTACTACTTTTGGCTGCTCCCTTTAGGGATCACCACAGCAGATCATCCATTTCCATTTCTTCCTGTCTTCTGCATCTTCCTCTGTCACACCAGCCACCTGCAGGTCTTCCCTCACCACATCCATAAACGTCCTCTTTGGCCTTCCTCTTTTCCTCTTCCCTGGCAGCTCCATATTCAGCATCCATCCCCCAATATACCCAGCATCTCTCCTCCACACATGTCCAAGCCATCTCAATCTCTCTTGCTTTGTTAATGCTAATTAACAAAGCAAGAGAATTATTGTTAATGCTACTACTACTACTATTTCAGCTTTAACTATTTCAGTTGTTCTTATCCGATGAGAGGGTCTAAGGACAGGATGTTGTGTTTCTGTTAAGCCCACTGAGGCAAATTTGTAATTTGTGATATTGGGCTATAAAAATAAAATGGAGTTGACTTGACTTTAAACCTTTTGTAAAACAGATTCACAAAGTGCCTCACAATGAAGGCAAAGAAACGACATACTAGTTAAAAAAAAAAGATTGAAGAATTAACCAACAACAAAGCCATAATGGTGTGGTGGTGGTGGGGGACGGAAGGGGTTTGAATAAGGGGTGGAAAGGTTGAGTGGAGGTTGATCTTGGTTAATGATTACAGCTGGTTCATAGTATTATTATTGCACATGGGCATGACACTGCATACTGACAATTTATTCCATTATGTCTTTTCCATACAGTGACAGATCACCGCTTCCTTCGCTATGCAACTCTGCCACGTGAGATCGTCTGCACTGAAAATCTGACCCCATGGAAGAAACTCCTGCCATGTGGCTCCAAGGTGTGTGTGTGTAGTGTGCGTGTGTGTGTGTCAGCACGCGTGCACACACTTGAGACCATAGTCATATGTAAATACCCCTCTATCCAGTCATTTCTATCTTAAGTTACAGTAATAATGCACCATTCCAGAAACAATTTTAATATGTTGACAAAATGTTCTGTTCGTACCCGAAGACACTGAGAGTGATTATGTCCCCTCCAATCTGGAGCCACACGCCATCCCACAGGCCTAGATTGAATCCTGCTAGAACTTTTTCACCTTTATCATCCTTACTGCTCCTTTTTCTTCACCTGAACAATAAACCTAAACATTAAAAATGTGAAACCTGGATGGAGTACCTGTTTGCCTTCAAATAAAGATGTTTTAATTAGCCATTTTTTATGTGGTGCTCGCTCACTTCTAGGCTGGTCTGGCTGTGCTGATGAAGTCTGAGAAACTCTTCCACAGTAGTTTCCACTCCCAGGCAATGCACATCAGACCTGTGTGTCAGGACTGGCAGTGCAAAGCCACGTCTTGGGAGCTGAGGCAGACGCTGAATGTGGTCTTCGACTGGCACACCTCTGGACAGGGCAAACGAGGTGCGCTTTCACCCCCCCATAGATACAAGCCTGCCATTTCTTTATTCAGTACTCTTGACTTGGCCAGATCTGGGCTGGTTTAATTCGAGGAGTTGGCTGTCTGCAAGAAGAAGAAGGAAAAAAAGATATTGCATATTTTCAGCCTGTTGAACTCTGTCTGTTTGTTTCATTCAGACTGGTCCCTGTTTAAGATGTTCTCCCGGACCCTGACTGAGGCCTGCCCACTGGCCTCCTCCAGTAAAGTCTACATCGACATCACAGACAATCCTCAGGTTAGCGAAGATTTAACTTCACCATGTTATGCTTTACCTGTTATCCTCCACTCTTAATGATCGACAAGTTATTTCAGCAAAACATGTATTCCTCTAAATGCAAAATGATCAAGAGGCATAATAGGAGGATGAGTTGCAACAAACATTTGACGCATTTGCCAAGGCAGGGTCCAGGGATTCAGCGAACTATAGTGAAAACCACTTATCTGCTACACTATGAGTTCAATTTGAATTTATGAATGGATGTGTTTCAGTCCAAATGTTAAGCAAAATATAAGCAGACTTCAAAAATGTCGAAAAAAAAGACCACTAACTGGTTTTAAGTGTTTTGATAATTTACCTGTTATCACAAAACAAGAGAAAATAGAACAAGGTTGACATGTTTATTTCCCATATAAAAATCGTTTTCCATCGTTCTTAATTGCATGTTCTCTTCTAAGTCTTTTATAAACATCGTATTTACACTCTCAACTTAGTGTTTTTTTTCCATATTTCAGATTTTTTACTTTCTCTTGCACCATTCAGTTTTTCTTATTTGCAACTCTAGATTTCACAGAAATATAGCTCGAAGGAAACACCGTTTTACCTGTCATTTTTATTTTACTTTTTATGCTGCGTTCCTGTCATTATCCCCTACAAACTGTTCCAAGAGAGCAAAAATTCTTAAGAATAAATAAATGAATTAAACCAGATATAGCGGATTATCCATCCATCTGTAATTTTCTTTTTGTCCATGAGGCACCCACCTCACAGACAAGCATGCATTGGTGTGGTGGCAGAAATGGCGTGTTAGTCACGGTGCTGCTGTGGTTTACAGGGGAAGCAGTTCGAGCTGAGTCCAGCCACTCCTCTGCTGAGCCAAGCGGTGGTGCTGGGGGACAGGAGGACCTATTCAGTCTACGACCTGACTCAGCAGGCCACCTTTGGCACCATGCGCACCCTCAACATGCTGCTGCGCTGGAAATCCAGTGAAGGTGAGTGTCAAATGAAGGGGCCACCGCTCACACGGCAGCATTTGCCGTTTTGTGATCCATTGCCAATTAAAAAGATAAAAATCAGGGTGAAAATGTTACAGCTGCTGCGAGAACGTTTTGATTTTTGTTGACTTTTACTTATCCCTGTGGATGAGAGCGGTGGTGTTTCTCTGAAGAACGACTTCATTTCGTGTAATCATTGCATCGTCTCACCAAAGATCTACATTTACCGTCTGGTAGCTTGTGCATTTGTTTTGGAGAGACGAGGGAGAGATGCACTGTTGTTTTGCAAAAACAGGTGTTTCCTAAATATGCAGCGATGAAGTAATGTATCTTTAATTGTGGCTGTGTAGCCTGTTTGTCTGCCAGGGAATCCGACCTGGAGACAAGTAATTGGAATAATTATAAAGCAATATCTAATCTTTTTGCTGATGGTCTCATTTGCTTATATCGAGTCATTTATAGAGGCATAAAAAGTAAATTGAGGCTGATAAATAGTCGGCGAAAAATGCCTTCTTGCAACTTTAACCAACAGCTCAGAGGATGCACTTCAAATTATGGTCAGACCAAAAGGCTAGATTATTGTTTTTGTGAATGTTAACGTGAGGAAACTGCAATTAAACAGAAGGTTGATTAAGGTTCATTTAATATTGGTTGAAGCTGTTCATTTACATGGTTTCATTTGCTCTCCCTCAGTTCCTAGTCTCACGTGCCCTGTGGACAAGACATGTTCAGAAGCTTTGCTTACTGCCTTCAGTATGGACACTACAAAAAGAAAATTAGAATTTGTTGTTTTTTTTTTGGAAAACAAAATCACTGGAATGTGTCAAAATAGACTTACTTTGTTCAGAATCAAATAAAATGTGAAAACATCATCCAGATTTTCCACCAAAATTAAACTCTTACTATGGTTCATCTTTGTATTGTGTTGTGGTTGTTAACATCTGCAAAGTTGAAGTTTTTGGTAACTGTTGTGAAAATGGCGTGACCATGTCTATGAACTACTTTGACTGTCAAAACAAAATGTCCCTTCCCTCTGCTCTTGGTCTTACATACCTCACCCATAAGATTTTGATTGGTTTATAGCAACTGAGGGAGCGATGACAAAAAAATAACTTTTTTTTTTGTTCGTTTCCTAAGAAGCCTCACATATCCATCTCTTTTGTCTATCAGACACATTTTCTCATCATTTCTGTACTATGTGAGTGAATCCAGGAGGAATGTTTTGCTGTCAGATCTCTTTGGTCTGACAAATTATCCACATGGCTAACCTCTGAACCTCCCTGTCTTTCCCACCGTCCATCCTCCCACCACCCTTTTCCTCCTACAGGGGACATGCTGCGGCCTCTCCTCCATGGAGAGCGCTACGTGGCTGGTTTCGGGCTGCAGACTGGAGAGATCCACACTCTGATGTACAACAACCACCCCTACAGGGCCTTTCCCGTGCTGCTGCTGGACATTGTGCCATGGTACCTGCGCCTCTACATCCACACACTCACTGTCATCAGCAAGGGGAAGGACAACAAGCCCAGTGAGTTGTTGTTTTTTTTTTTTTTTTTTTTTGGTAATTTTCTCTGCATTCACAAGGTTGTCCAAAATTGTTTCCTTTTTCATTATCAAGTATCTGTTTGGTTAAGAGATTCAAAATAGTCTTTACAATTACAAATGGGACATAATTGTAATGGCTGCACCCAACCCCATCGTCCCACTTCACCCCCCCCCCCACACACACACACGCGGACACTCAAATACACGTGTAGACACACTCATACAAGGGTTTGTGTTAATTAAAATCTGAGATAACGTCTCTGAGCAGATGCTGCCTTTGACCACAGGAAGGCGCAGATGAGCCGTATTTGTAAATACTTAAACTCATTCTTCCTTCAAACTTCTTCACCTTTCCTTTCGCTCCCCTGACTGTAGTTGTGCCGCTCAAGACACAACACTTCGTTTGTAGATCGTTTTTATGTTCTGATCACTTGTTTTTGTTGTTATTTACTGGTGATGAACATACTTTTATATCTGCCAGGCTACATCCACTACCAGCCATCTAAAGACCGTGTGAGACCCCATCTGTTGGAAATGCTGGTTCAGCTTCCCCCCAACTCTGTCACTGAGGTCACCGTTGAATTTGAGAGAGCACTGCTGAAATGGACAGAATACACCCCTGACCCCAACCATGGATTTTATGTTGGGTGAGCATTGGGGGGGTCATTCTCAGGACATTTAGTTTTGACGGTGATTTATAGAGTAACTCCACATCAAATTCTGTTATCAGTTTTTTTTATTTCTATGTACTGCTATTCACTTATGAAATACAATAAGACCATTCATATTGTCAGCAGCTGAACAAAAATGTGCTGATATCAGTATTCACCTCACAAACTCCGGCTCAGTAACCCATCTACTACAGTAGATATAAAAAGTCTTCGCAGCCCTGTTGAAATGGCAGGTTTTTGTGATGTAAAAAAAAAAAAGAAAGAAAAGAAACCCAAGATAAATCACATCAGAAATTTTTCCATCTTTAATGTCAAATTACAACCTATAAAAGTCAAGTGAAAAACAAACTGAAATCTTTTTATTTTTTTCCCCTATAGAGGAAAAAAATTAAAATTAAAAACTTAACAATAACCTGGTTGCATAAGTGGGCACACGCTTAAATGAATATTTATTTATGCATGCTCAATCATCCAGATAAAGAATTCTCAGAAAGTAGACTCAGTTCGTCTGGACACACAAAGTTTAATGGGAGAAATGTCTCATCACTCATCTAAGTGACTTCGTCAGTCTCAGCTGAGTGCAGGTATCCCCAACCTTAAAAACAGCACAGTTGCATTACGACCAAAACCGGCGATCAGTTCCATATGCAAATGCAGTGATCATTAATTCAAGTTGCAATGGCCACATTCAAACCAGCGTTCCTCCCTATCTATGCACATCCTTGATAGGGAGGAGCGCTGATTTGAACGGGGAGTCAAAGAGGCCATCTATGTGAAGAGGGAACGGCCATCCCTGAACCAAGGAGGGGGGCCTAAGAGTACATCGGTTGCCATTTTACAATGCTGTGATTGCGGCTATTCCCCAATCCTCTGAATAGTACACATGGCCATTGTAAATCTTCAATGGTCACAGCATTTTCATATGAAACCGATTGCCAGTTTCGGTCGTTATGCAACTGTACCGTTTCTAAGGTTAGGGATAACTACAGTGGGCTGAGACTGATGAAGTCGCTTAGATGAGTGATGAAACCCTTCTCCCACTAAACTTTGTGTCCAGATGAACCTAAATTAATACTTTGTTAAAGCGCCTTTTGATTTTATGGCAGTCTATCAGCTCGGCACATCTTGACTTGGCAATATTTTCCCACTCTTCATTGCAAATACATTTTTGATCCGTCAGATTGCGAGGGCATCTCCTGTGCACAGCCCTCTTCAGGTCACCCCACAGATTTTCAAGGCAAGGCAAGGCAAATTTATTTGTATAGCACATTTCAGCAAAGTGCTTTACGTAAAACATAAAAGGCATTAAGAAAAGCAACATAAGGCAATAAAGACATTTAAAAACAAATAAAAAGAGTAAAAGTTACAGTGCAGTGTAAGATGATAATCAAAAGCTTAGAATTTTATTTAATTGGAGGCAGCGGCAAACAGGAAATTCTTCAGCCTTGATTGAAGACAACATGGAAAAGCAATGTAAGGCAACAAAAAGACATTTAAATACAAATAAAAGATAGGAAAAAAAATCCAAGACAAAACAGGAGAGTAAAAGTTACAGTGCAGTGTAAGATGATCATCACAAGCTTCACATTTGATTTAATAAAAGGTAGCAGCAAACATGAACGTCTTCAGCCCTGATTTAAAAGAACAGAGTTGTAGCAAACCTGCAGTTTGCTGGGTGTTTGTTCCAGATATGTGGTGCATAGAAACTGAAAGCTGCCTCTCCGTGTTTGGTTTTGACTTTGGGGGCAGAAAACAGACCTGTCGCAGACAATTTTAGAGGTCTGGATGGTTCATAGTTTAGCAGAAGATCAGAAATGTATTTTGGCCCTAAACCATTTAGTACTTTATAAACCAAGGGCAGATTTTTAAAAATCAATTCTTTGATGGGCAGGAAGCCAGTGTAAGGACCTCAGAACTGGGGTGATGTGATCGAATTTTTTGGTCTTAGTAAGGACTCAAGCAGCAGTGTTCTGAATCAGCTGCAGCTGTTTGGCCGATTTATTTATTTATCAAGAATGAGACCTGTAAAGTTGCCATTACAGTAGTTGAGTCGACTGGACTACTGTAATGCATGGACAAGTTTTATTCCAAATCCTGCTGAGACATAAATCCTTTGATTCTTGATCTATTCTTTAAGTGATAGTAGGCTGACTTTGTAATTATCTTAATGTGGCTGTTGAAATTCAGGTCTGAGTCCATGACTACACCAAGATTTCTGGCTTGGTTTGTGGTTTTTAACATTACCGATTGTAGCTGAAGTCTGACTTTTAATAGTTGTTCCTTGGCTCCAAAGACAATTACTTAAGTTTTATCTTTGTTAAATTGAAGAAAATTCTGAGACATCCTATAATTGACATGTTCAATGCACTTACTCAGCATTTGTATGGGATTATAGGTGGCCTGTAGATATTTAGAAATATAACTCGAGAAGAGGAATTCAACTGAAGAGCCACATATTAAAAAGAAGCAACATTTCCATAAGCTATCTTCTTGCATTGGAGCGAATCATTAAACAAAATGGCAACTCCACCTCCTTTCTTCTGCATTCTGGTTTCGCTCACAAAAGGGATGACTCGAGAAGAACAGTTGCACTGTTATCTTGGTCTAACCAAATTTCAGTTAAAAACATAAAATTGAGTTGAGATTGTGACTGATTAAAAATGTTTTTGCTGTCAAAGGCCTGATGTTTAGTAACACTAAATTTCGTGTGTTAAACGTATTATCTGGCCAATTTTTTTGCGACAGGCTGTGGCTGCTGCTGTACAACTGGAGTCAGGTTAGATAAAGTAGCTGTGTGCTTTGCGTACACTTTGTTTTTCCTGAGGCTGGACAAAACAGGAATTGCAGATCTTGGAGCTGCTCCTCGCTGTCTGGGGTGGGCTGTATCAGCTGCAATGGGCCCATACCCAGTAAGCAGAGGGAGACATGAGCAGAAAGCAGAAATTCATTTCCTGAAAGTGGGGATTGGATCTGACACAAATATGGGAGCTGGGACTTGTTGCAGAATGTCCATTAGGTGTTGTTGAATGTCCATTAGGTGTATGAAATCCCTTTTTAGCAGCTCTGAGCCATGTGTCATTCCAGGATGAGTATAATTTGTTCCAACATGCACAATAAGTGTGTCCATGCCCGGGTGGTTGAATAACTCTTGTTGCAGTGTTTGGGACCATAGTGTTGAGTAAGTAGACAGGCAGTTTTCAAAACTTTGCTTTTAACATCTCTGATTATATGGTCACTTACCAGTAGAATCATTGGTTTGATGTCTTGTCTGACTAGGTTAACTTCTTTTTTGAATGTCCGGTGCATGTTCTGCTGTGATGCTGTCTTTTTCGATGATGTGACATAGCTTTAGCAGCTATTGATCTGTTGTTTACCTCTGTGTGGCGCTCCTCATGGGCTTAGCTGTATTACAGGCCATGGCTGCACGGATCTTGGTGCTAGCTTCTGAGTTAGCGGTGCTAATGCTAGCTGTGGTATTACCATTGTTCTCACCGACAGGCAGCTTATCCAAAACGGTATAGCTGTTCTCCAGCCGAGCCTCTGGTGAGACATTAGTGGAACTATGTTTGTTGTGTCTGACTCTCCTTTTACCCCGGGCAACATCTGTCCAGAGCTCAGGGTTTGACACTGCATGGGTAGAACAGGTCTTTGGTTCTTGCACCCTCGTTTAGCCAGTTGCACATATCCAGATCCATTGTGGTGTCGGTCTCAAGCGGGTTCGGGCCCACCTCCACCTTGAATCCATCTGTCATTCCAACCGCACACCTCACCACTGTCACACTTCCCTCATACATATCCTGCACCACTCCTACAAACATCTCTGCCACTCCCGACTTCCTCATACTATACCACACCTCTCTCAGCACCCTGTCATATGCTTTCTCTAAATCCACAAAGACACAATGTAACTCCTTCTGACATTTTCTATACTTCTCCACCAAAATTCTGAAAGCAGACGTCACATGTGTAGTGCTCTTTTGTGGCGTGAAACCATACTGCTGCTCACTAATCATCACCTCTCCTAACTTCCACTACTCTTTCCCATATCTTCATGCTGTGGCTGATCAACTTTATACCTCTGTAGGTAATACAGCTCTGCACATCACCCTTATTCTTGAAAATCGGTACCAGTACACTTCTTCTCCACTCCTCAGGCATCCTCTCACTTTCCAAGTTTGTGTTAAACCATCCAGTTAAAAACTCCACTGCCCTCTCTCCTAACCACCTCCAAGCCTCCACAGGTATGTCATCTGGATCAGTCGCCTTTCCATTGTTCGTCCTCTTCATAGCTGCCCTCACTTCATCCTTGCTAATCCACCGCACTTCCTGATTCACTATCCTCACATCATCCAACCTTCTATCACTCTCATTTTCTTCATTCATCAGCCCCACGAAGTACTCCTTCCACCTTCTCTACACACTCTCCTTGCTTGTCAGCACATTTCAATCTCTATCCTCCATCCCACTAGCCTGCTGCACATCCTTACCAGCTCACTCCCTCTGTCTAGCCACTAGATACAAGTCTATTTCTCCTTCCTTAGTGTTCAACCTCTCATGCAACTCACCATATGCCTTTCTCTTTGCCTTCGCCACCTCTCTCTTCACCTGACACCACTTCTGACTATCACACTTCTTCTTCACCAACCTCTTCCTCAGTATACTTGCCTTTACTTCTCATTCCACCACCAAGTCTCCCTGTCTTCCTTCCTCTGTCCAGATGACACCCCAAGTACCTTCCTAGCTGTCTCCCTCACCATTTCTGCAGTAGTTGCCCAGCCATCCGGCAACTCTTCACTACCACCTAGTGCCTGTCTTGGCTCCTCCCTGAACTCCGCACAACAGTCTTCCTTCTTCAACTTCCACCATTTGATCCTTGGCTCTGCCTTCACTCTCTTCCTCTTCTTTACCTCCAAAGGAATCCTACAGACCACCACCTGATGCTGCCTAGCTATGTTCTCCCCTGCCACCACCTGGCAGTCTCTAATTCCTTTCAGAATGCACCTCCTGTATGAGATATAGTCCACCTGTGTGCGCCTTCCTCCATCACCCTGTGTTCCTCCCTCTTCTTGAAATATGTATTCATCTCAGCCTTTTCCATCCTTTTTCCAAAATCCACCACCATCTGTCCCTCCACATTCCTCTCCTTGACACCATACCTGCCCATCACCTTCTCATTACCTCTGTTCCCTTCACCAACATGCCCATTGAAGCCTGCTCCAATTACCCAATTTCCCCTCGGGGATGAATAAAGTATTCTGACGATTCTGATTCACTCTCTCCTCCTTGGGTACACTCTCCACCTCTTCATCCAACTCACTCCAGAATTCTTCTTTCTCTTCCATCTCACACCTAATCTGCAGGGCATATACGCTGAGACATTCATCATCACCCCTTCAATTTCCAGCTTCATACTCATCACTCTGTCCGACACTCTCTTCACCTCCAACACACTCTTGACTTACACTTCATTCAGGATTACTCCTACCCCATTTCTCCTCCCATCCACACCACAGTAGAAGAGTTGGAACCCACCTCCAATGCTCCTGGCGTTACTCTCCTTCCAGGCACGTAGCCAGGTAGGTGGTTTTCGTGTCTGAACCCCCCCCCCCCGAAACCCCACGGCCCGTCTGAAAAGGCACCAATAATTATTTAGTTATCGTTTTGATTATTTGTCACCGCCCCTCTAGCCTACTCATACACTGCATCTATCGTGACTGACAGACGTTAAACCTGTCAGTTAATTTGTTTCCAAACATGATGTATCTTATTGGTCTGTTTCGTAAAACAAATAAAATCACACGCTTTTGATTGGCTCAGGGGTCTGACGAGTCAGCTAAGCAACCTGCCACTGGTTATGATAGCTAAATGGTCGATCTATAGTTTGCTTTTCAAAAGCAATGGAGCCGCCGAAAGCTACCTGTAAATCAGGCAAGAGCAGTAAAGTTAATATTCGTAAAATCAGTGATTTTTTTGTTTCAACGTGTCCCGACTCAAAAAAGAAAAACAAGAACATTACAGATGATCTGGTCACTAACGTTACCGATTTTCCGGAGCAAGTGTTAGCAGATCCACTGCCCTCCTCCTCGGAAACGGAGCCAGAGTTAGCAGACCCAGCCCGCCGTCCTCTACCTCGGAAACGTTTTCACACGACTTTGTGGATTATATTGGTGGGAAAATATCAGACGAACAGAGAAGAGAAATATACTCACTGGACTGGACGGCCAATATCGGACAAACATTCCCTTCAAAACTAGGAGGTAAACTACGTTTCCAACGTCATGGGATTGACCAGTTTAGCTGGCTAGTATACTCAACAAGGTCCGACGGTTGTTTTTGTAAGCACTGTGTTGCGTTTGCAGTCGAGCATGTGGGCAAGGGAGGGCACAGAAAAGCTGGCAAGCTAATTAATGTCCACTTCTCAGACTGGAAACATGCTTTAGAGACGTTCAAAGACCACACACAAAAGGCATATCACATGGATGCATGTTTGAAAGCGGACAATTTCCAAATGGTTCTCAGCAATAAAATGGATGCAATTTCACTGAGGCTAGATTCTGAGAGAAAAAAGCGAGTCCAAGAAAACAGAGAAAAACTCAAAAGCATCATTGCAACGTTGATTTTTTGCAGTCGCCAAGAACTCGCCCTGAGAGGTGATATTGATTCAGGACCAGTGACATTGAATGAGCCAACTCACAATGACGGAAATTTCAGGGCTTTACTCAGGTTTAGGGCGACATCTGGCGACACAGTACTGTTACAACACTTGAGTAAATGTGCAGCAAACGCTAGCTACTGCAGTCCTGATGTACAAAATGAAATAATCAGCATAATTGGAGATGTGATAACAAACAAACTGGTGCAGAAAGCAAACTCCGCGCAGTGTTTCGCTGTGTTGGCAGATGAAATGAAAGATGTTTCAGGGCGGGAGCAGCTTTCTGTCTGTGTCAGATACGTGAACCAGCATGACAGCCAATATAGCATCAGAGAGGATTTTTTTGTCCTTTGTTGATATCGAGAAGTTAACCGGGGAGGCAATCGCCAATTCAATCGAAAGTCAGTTGACGAATGCAGGCGTTGATTTACAGTTTTTACGTGGCCAGGGATACGATGGCGCATCTGCCATGAGTGTCCGTTTAAATGGTACCCAAGCTAAAATCAAAGAGAAGCACAAGCAAGCAGTTTATGTGCACTGTGCAAGCCACAGTTTGAATTTGGTCCTAAACAAGTGCTGCACTGTACAAATGGTGCGAAATTGCTTTGGAATTGTCTCGGAAATCTGCACTTTTTTCCATGATTCGGCTTTGCGGTCTGCATGCAGTCTGCAACACGAGACGGAGCGTCTTTTACCCCACTGCAAGAAAACGCGACTGACGAAGTTGTGTGAAACGAGATGGGTCGAACGCCACGACGCAATATTTACATTCAACGAGCTTTTAGACCCTGTGCGATCCAGCCTGCAGAAAATCAGTGAAACCTTCACCGGGGACACATCTGTCAAAGCCACTCAGCTCTTTAATTCAATTGACAATGCGGAATTAATGCTGTCCATGAATGTGAGTGAGAAGATGCTTGCAAAAACCTACCACCTGTCCACCTTCCTTCAGAAGGAAAATTGTGACTTGGTGAGTTGCGTTTGAGCTGCTGATGCTGTTATTAAGCAGGTAGATGAGATGAGGGCTAACTCTGAGATGGAGTTCAGGTAGATTTTCCAAAAGACCTCTTCCCAAGCAGCCAAGTATGGGGTTGAATTTCGACCACGAAGAGGCATGGACTGCAATGAGGATCCATTGAAGGCTACCGGCAAAAGCTTTTCATAGTCATGCGTGACTTTTATTCATCACAGATGAAGGAACGCTTCAGCAAACACAGAAATGTGATCTCCAACCTCTGCTCCTTACTGCCATCTAAGGTCAGCATGCTGAACGACAGCTCAGCTCAAGCGCTCTCCAACCTGTATCCTGATGAAGTGTCACCGCATCTGGAAGTTGTGAAGTCAGAAATTGACACCTGGCGGGATACATGGAAAGATGCAACTTATGTTCCACAAAAGGCATTGAGGCATTAAATGCCTGTAACAGTGAGTTGTTTCCAAGCATCTTCAAGCTTCTCTGCGTTTTGACCACGCTTCCTGTCACCAGTGCCCATGTCGAGAGAAGTTTCTCCCGTCTGGGGAGGATCAAGGACAAAATGCGCAGTACAATGACGGAAAGACGGCTTAATGGACAGACATTGCTCTCGGAGCACAGAGACATTGTGGTGACGCCGGAAGAGGTACTGGACATCTTTTGCAGACAAAAAAGACGATTGGACCTGCTTTTATAAGGTAAGACCCACTTTTATTTATTAATGCATTGATGATTATCTATGGGCCATTAATACGTTGACATTTACCGTACGGTTGGGTATTAGGCTATAATATACAGTGTGGGAATTTTATTTACCAGTAGCTTTCGGCAGTGTTGCCCGACCCCCCCCCCCCCCAAAATATGTTTCTGGCTACGGGCCTGTCTCCTTCCACCTGGTCTCTTACACACACACTTCTCTCCATCATATCAGCCGGTTCTCTCCCTTTACCAGTCACAGTGCCAACATTCAAAGTTATGACTCACCTCCACACTCCTACCCTTCCTGCTCTCCCGCTGCCTCTGGATATGCCTCCCCCCTCTCCTTCTCCTTTGCCCAACAGTAGCATAGTTTCCACCGGCACTCTGCTGGCCAAACGTACTGGTGGCGGTCATTGGTAACCTGGGCCTTGACCGATCCTGTATGGAAATCTGATTTATGATTCGCACATTTGATTGATATTTGATGGCAGGTGTATACTAACTACTATTTAACATGCATTTCAATGTGATTGGTTAATTCTGGACCCAGCCACATCCCCAATTATAAAAGGGTGTACACACTTATGCAACCTGGTTATTTTAAGTTTTGTCTTTCTTTTTTGCCCCTAGAATGTTTCTGACTGTTTTTCACCTTATTTTTATAGTTTGCAATTTAAAAAAAAAAAGTGGAAAAAATTCTGACATGATTTGTCTTGGTTGCACTTTTTTACATCACAAAAACCTGCCATTTTAACATGAGTGTGTAGACTTTTTATATCCACTATGAAGTTGTAAATGAGTAGGTGTTCACCTTAAGATGTTCATGTGTACAAGAATCATTGTACAAAAATACGTCATCGGGTTACCACCCAAAAACATGCAAAAACAAGCCCAAAATGAGTATGGAGTTACACTTTAAAAAAAAAACATGATACAACCAGAAAGGAAACATACCATTTAGATTTTAATGCCTCACAAACAACATATGGGGTAGTGATTATGGTCTGCTTTGGAATGACTGAAACATGTCCAATTTTCCCTCAGGTCATCTGTTATCAGCGCGTTGGTACCCAGTGTTGTTGCTATGGATACAAACAGCACCCAGGAACGACCACTTTTCAGCAGCTTGTGAGTACAGCTGTTTATGGATGAGCACTGTTTGTTGACACTGATTCTCAGGTAGCTGTTGGATTGACGGCTGAGGAAGACGACAATCCCAGAGACAACCGTAATACATTTTTTTTAACCCTCTCTGCTTTTGTCCCGCCCACTCCCCCCATCCCCTCCCACCCATCATGTCTCCACCCTCAGTTTCCCCTGTAAGGAGGAGTCCAATTACTTTGTACGCATTTACACGGAGCCTCTGCTGGTCAACCTGCCCACCCCAGATTTCAGCATGCCCTACAACGTCATCTGCCTCACCTGCACCGTGGTGGCCGTGGGCTACGGCTCCCTCTACAACCTGCTGACCCGGACCTTCCAGGTGGAGGAGCCCAGCCCGGGACTCGCCAAACGAATAGCCAACGTTATCCGCAGATTGAGAGGAGTACCACTGCTCTGAGCCACCTCAGAACTTGATGCTAGTTTTTTATTTTTGTTGTCGTTGTTGTTTGTTTGTTTTTTTATTCTAACCAAGCCGCAGGTAAGATATGTGATATATTCAGGGAAGAATTGGTTCGGGTACTGGGATGGGGATATTTTTTAAAACTGTCAACTTGAAGCTTCTGCTTTTAAGAAAGGAGAAAAAGTGAAGCTTCCTCTGAACTGTGATGGCATCACTGCATTTTTCCTGCAATGAGTAACGAGCAGCAAAATGCGAACATTTGTCTGCCACTGCTGAAGCTGGATGGAGAAAGTTAAGTAGAAGGAACCAAAGCAGTGCTCTTGTTGCATTATAAGGACTTTGTCAGAGGAACATGAAGTCGCACATCTTTCTGAATGTTGATTTATGTCTGTTGGTGTTGTTTTTTTTTTTACTGTTTCTGCATTTAAAGCCATAATTCTGCTAAATGAAAATAGCCATAACGTCCCTCAGCACATTCTATTGCTCTGTGAGTATGGGTGTGAAATTTACATGACTATTCAACAAGAACAAAAATGGTGAAAAACACATTATAAAAAAAGGCAGTGTGAAAGTATCAAATATCATTTAGGCAATATAGGTGAAAATTATATTACAACTATTATTTTTATCACTATATTTACTTAAGTACTATTTATGTCAAGTTTAATAGGTTACTTAGCAGCTGAATGAAAGATGAATAGTCAAGAATGTTAATTGCCCCTAAAACACTTTTATGCCCTTTTCTGTATCCGAGCATGATTACTGAAATTAATGCAGAACAATAGAGCTGACTATAAAACACAACCAGGGGGAATTAACTTGTCAACAATATGTAAATAGGAATTATAAAGGCAACAAAATGTTGTTTTAACTCAATTTTAAATGCACACACTTTCAGTCAAAAGCAATATGGTAAAAATAATTCAGACATATTTTAACTGTAATATTAGGTGTTAAATAATTTTTCAGTCCACAATTTAGAAAATCATGTCCAATCATTTTGACTTTGTATGACAATACAAGTCACAACAGCACCTCAAATTATGTTTAATTTTGAAAACAAAATTAAATTTTTAGCCTCTTATTTGTAATTTCTTGGTTTATTTTGTCACAGTAAAGACTGTCCTTAAGGGAGTTATAGCTTTTATGCGACAAACACTAATGCATGTCTTGCAGGTCTATTTAACAGTTTTCTTCAAAAATGTCCAACTTATCAAAAAATGTAACACATAACTGTTTACACTGCATTGTTCCACAAGAGCTAACACAGCAAACCGTGCTATTTTTCATAAAAGAGAACAGTTCATGAAGTGTGCTTTATTGCATCAGCAGGCTGCTGCAAACCTGGGTTTAACCATCTGTTTATTTGCATGAATGATATGTAGCCTACGGAAATTAACACAACAGCTATTACTATGTTTGAATTATTTGTTTGATTTCGTTTGATATTTGGCTTTACTGTTGAATGGAGGAATTTACAGATTTCTCTTATGATAAGTTGCCTTTGATTTTTGGAACTGATGCATTTCCAAATCAGTTCAACAATGCAGTTTCAGCAAAGTCCACTGAAAACTCAGCTGTTTTTACTAAAGTGTTTGGGGTTGTTTGAAAAACCTTGGGAAATGTCAAGAATGCCAAGCATTCTTAATACTACTGATCATGATTAAACTTATCCTCTATTATGCATGTTTGTCGTCACAAAGATTTTGTTGAAGTTTCTTTTAAATTATTGAGCAGTGTGAATGTGGTATAAGGAAACTGGGGTATTCCTTTTTGTATTTCCAATAAATGGATGGACAAAACACAGTAATTTTCAAAGTGCTTTGAGTGACTGTTGCAACTAGAAAAGTGCTATAAAATGCAGCTTGATTGATTGATCGATCAAATGAAGTCTGTTCTCTGATGCTCAATCCTTATTTGTCTCTCGGCTGAGAGAATCACTGCTACAGGACTTTTCTGTGTAAACAACCTTGGCCCCAACTCTGGCGAGCTTAGAGAGGACAAACACAGAAGTCTCTGTCTTTGGCCGGTCAGCAAATTTTCCCTGCACATGTTTGGCACTAGTGCGGAACAAAAACAAAAAAAATCATTTTGCATTCCATGTTAATGGTGCTCATGTCTGGTTAGTTGCAAACCGTTGTCTCAATAGACATGTAGGCATACCAAGCCAGAATACATTACTCTGACAAAACGGTGTTCATAATCTTTGTTTTTAGAGATGCACAAAGCTTGAATTACAAAGCACTGATCTATATTTATGTAATTACCCATACATCTCATTGGCTATTCAATGCATTTCAACTTTTTTTCTACTAAATCCATCAATTACGAAGCCAGAGCTATTATCAAACTATGGGTGTGGCATTTTTAGACATTGGGATGTGGTGCAACAATGCTGAATCTTTAAAAACTGCAGAATTTCTTGGCCACTTCTAAAAGCAGACTTTGGTTTGCTGCCCATAAGCACTTTCCATTCTTGGTGCATTTCATCATTTGTTTTTGCAGCAAAGCTCCAGCTGAAAAAAGCCCATAAAAGAAACATTGGTTGAAACTTGAGACCAACAAATGACAAGGTCACAAATGCACAGGAATGTAATTCTTTCTAAAAATGGCTTTATTTGTTCATATACAAGCTAGCACAAAATACCCCACATCCCCGAACCCCACATGCATCCAATACAAAATACAATACATTTCATATCCATTCAAGGATCAGGATTAAAAGTTGAATTTGACTGACTGTGCAACCTAATGCACAAATGTTGTTTCAAAGACCATATTCTGCATCTTGGAACCTTGGGAAAAAAAATCTTGTGATGCTACAATAGAAAGATTAATATGCTTTACTCATCCGATCTCTTCCAACCAAAATACACAAAAGTTGCACTGAGTGTTGATGGACGGTGGCCACAGACGAATGTCAATAATCTCTGGTTGTCTGGTCAGCAAGGCTCACTGCAGGCATGGCCACAGGTGGTCCTGCAACACTTCTGTTCCCCGGGACACTGACCATCATGGTAGCAGTACTCGGCGCACATGTTGGTCCCCTGGGGGAGAGCGCAGCGGCCTGGCTTCACTAAGGCAAACAAAAGACAGCCTGAATTATGGTGGCTATTGCAGTACGAGATAACTTATTTACTTCACACATGAAACGCTCGCAATGATTTAAGGGATCATCCAGAGGCTCATTCATTGTAAATAGTACAAGAGGATCCTAGTTTTATGATTTCTACACCTGGTTTACTGAGCACGAGACAGTACAAGAGGATTATTGTAAGATGTTGCCGCTTGGGCCCACATCCAACCTGTGTATGGTTCGATGCACTCGTGTCCACATCCATTGTGGCAGCATTTCTCAGCATTAAGACAGTCGCTGTCATCGGAGCAGTACTCGGCACACACTCCTGAGCCCCATTTTCTGCGAGGACACACTCCTGGCTTTTCTTTAGGGACAAGGAGGCCAGAAAAAAACACACGAATCAATAATGGGTGTATAGACGCAGCAGAAACGTGAGGATAAAACATGATCTTCATCTGGAGTTGTGTTTTCTCTGGCATTCTTTCAATGACTTTTTTTTTCCCAACCCAAAGTTTGCAATGAGTCAGGTAAGCGTCTCAAAGCCAAAGCACACTGAAAGAAAGAGACTTCAGCTGTACTAGAGGAAAAGTAGTAGGGTTTTACTGAAGGCAGGGGGGACACAAACGGCCCCACAGTCGTAGACACAACATTTGTGGGGTCCAGGACAATCGTCATCACACTGACACCCTTTCTGTGATGGGACCACGGTCAGACGCCGCGGACAGTGACCTGCTGAGAGAGGGGGGGGGGTTATTATATTTGATGCATGGTAATATAGGAGGAAATGTTTAATAACTGACTTAACTTCCCAATTTCATCGTCAGACATGGGGCTGTATAAACAACACCACGTAAAACAGCAGAAAGCAGCCGCATACACTCACTCGCCCGTCACAAAATAAAAACACTTAAGCCGAAAGTGAGGAAAAACAACAGCAATTTTCGGGCATTTCCTCTGGGTTAAACACAGCGCTGTTCTGACGAAACAGTCGGACATCCTTCACATGAAACCCACCTGTTAAATTGCCATCGGGCTGCGCAGCGAACGCGATGTTAAGATTCAAAAACGCACAAAGTGCGAAAATGCACGACGAGTACATCTTCACGTCGGACGTAGCGAGTCGTGTGAGCGGACAAGCGTCCCAGTACGGGACCCAGTGTGAGCGGCACGCAGCACGCTGGGTCCTCCCGCCCGCCAGGTTACCGCCAAGAACGCGGGCATGTAGAAGCAACAAAATAAAAAAAATAAAAAAATTATCAACTGAAAAAAATATTTAGATGAAAGAAAAATTTAATATCAGCAACTAAACTTGTCATTCAATAAAAGCATGAGTTTATAATTGTATATTTCTATAGTTTTCGGTCTCCGAATGAAATTACCCCACTAAGTTAATCAAATACATTTTTGGCTAAGAAGAGCCAGCCGAATCACAGAAACCTTTATGGGTTGCTGACATCTATGAATTTTGCTCATCTTACCTGATTGATTATTGAGCCTGTTTATCCTCTTGCTATTTGATCATATCAGGAGCTTGGTGGTAAGGTCAAAAAGCTAACTAACGCTACTTTACGACCTGCCACATTTAAATAAAATTTGACAGCTACTGTAAACATACTGTACATGATATGCAAGACAGCTAGCAAGGTCTGGGACAGTGAAGAAATGGCTGGCACAGATTATATCAGAAGCCTGAGTAGCTCGGACCATGCCGATTACAATAATAAATTAGTTTTCGATAATGGTGAGAAATTACCAGATCCCTACGCTATCCCAGACAATGAATGGGTTTTACATATGTCCAAGTGGCCAGCAATCGTATGGCCGGATATATACACCTATCTCATTGAGAAGCCCAGTGTTTATACCAAGTTTAAATCTGCGAGCATACAAATCCCTAGATGCATATCATTACGTACTCTGTGGTCATGTGCAAGAGGTAAAGTTTTATGATGCGGATCGGAGTTTTGCATTTGAGGGCAGATGTCGTACCTAGCCAAAGACAGGGCCAAAAGACTAAACCTTATGATGCCTGGGTTTACGTGCATAAGGACCTTGGGTACATTCTAACGGCTAACTGCACATGCATGGCAGGGTAGGTATCACACAGCAGATAATTTGAGATCATTATCTCACCCACTTTTATTAATGTTATCCAGCCTCGCCTCTTGTTGCAGTCATGCTGCAGCCATCATGTGTCAGGTGGAGCTGACAGGACGGAGACGCACTGAGGAGGAGGTTGCCTGCACTTCCAAAACAAGTAAGTGGAAGGATATGTCGAGAAAGAATGTGGAGCCACAAAGTTGAGGAAGATCAACTTCAGCTGGCCAAAAAGACAACTCACCGACTTGCCGAGGGTCCATCACTCACCAACACACCAAAATATACCAGGTAGGTAAGAGCGAACTGGCTGCACAAGTGATGCGTAACGCGTTGATTCTTGATGAACTAACTAGTTGTGTGCAGACACTTGTCAACGAGAAGTGGAAAAATGAATGAAAACAAAAAAGAACAAAAATAAATATTGATAATTGCTAATCGGCCATACTGCCACTTAAGAGTAGCTTGTAATTTAACCTATTTATTAGGAGCGGGGTACTCTATCCTAATTCCACACTAATCCCTTTGATCCCAATTTTTGATTCAACAGATAAATACGTTTGTTCCAAACGATTTTTAGTCTGAGATGCACTAATGGTGACGTGCAGTGGGAGTTTTACCTGTGAATTAATAATCCATCTTTTGTTTACATTCTATTTCATACATTGTAGCAACCTATAATGTAGCAACCTATAATGTAGCAATGTAGCATTGTAGCAACCTATAACCTATAATAATTTCATTAGTTTGTTGGCAAAACTAAATTATAAACAATAAAATAATAGCGTTATTGTAAAATTACTCCCTCTCATGTCATATTGCTTACAAACTGTACATTTCTTCCAACACACAGCAATTACAACTGAAGATCTCCAGGCCCTCAAAAACAAACGCCAAATGCTGCCCTGTTTGCATCCATCAACACAGCCACAGACTCAGACTCAGACACAGATACAGCATCGGAAACAGAATATGAACTCCCTGAGCCCCTGACAGATATGTATGACCCATTTGCTAGGGACCTGTCGTCAGCTGACCTTAAAGAGAAGTGCAAAACCAGCTATAGCAAAATGAGAAGGCAATGCACAACTAACAGACTGGAACACCTGCAGGATGTGACGAAAGAGCAGGCAAAGTGCACAACATGGAACATACACAGAGTGGAACGTATAGCGGGCAGTAGCTTTCACAGGGTTGTCAAATGTAAGGACACCTCAGCTGAAAGTGTTGATAAACAGTTAATGCAATATGAATCTACCGATCTCACTGTTCCAGCTGTCATGTAGGGAAGACAAATGGAAGCTACTGCATGCCAGTGTTACGAAACAGAAAGGAAAAAGATAACACATTAACTTTAATCTAAATGCAGTGGGTCTAACAGTGGAAGCAGATGAGCCATACCTGGCTGCTTCTCCTGATGCGGTATTCTCATATGACTGCTGTGGAACAGGCGTGCTGGAGATTAAGTGCCCATACAAGTACAAGAAGGGACTACAGGGGTCAGAGTCTGATGCATCCTTTTGCCTTGATGAAAACTATTATCTGCGACCTACCCACCCATATTACACACAGATTCAACTACAGATGTATGTTTGTCAAATGGACATCTGTGATTTCGTGGTGTGGACCAAGACATGCAGCATCATTCTCCGGCTACAGAGAGATGAGACATTTCTACTAGAAACCGTTCCCAAGGCTGAAGTCTTCTTCATGGACCACCTCCTTCCAGAACTCATTTGCCGCTGCAAAGACCCTGACCTGGCTGAAGAGATCAAATGTCTGTATTGCAAAAAGCCTAGCTTTGGCAAAATGATCAAGTACACAGATTGCTGCCAACACTTTCACCCTGCATGTGTGTGAAGCCGGATGTGGGTATGTGTCCTGGTCCAGCTCCGCACTGTCCTGGTCGCTGCACTAGCACCTCCTCTGGCCGCTGCACTGGCGCCTCCTCTGGTCAGGGGGGAGCTGGGGGGAATAGCGTGATCTGACGCTGGCGTGATCCTCCCACATGCCACGTGCCCCTGGTGTACAGTATGGACACTGTACTGGTGAAACTCCTCACTGCCAGGTGAAAAGAAGCGACTGGTGACTCCACATGTATCGGAGGAGGCATGAGGTAGTCTGCAGCCCTCCTGGATCAGCAGA
Organism: Lampris incognitus; assembly: GCF_029633865.1. Lineage (NCBI taxonomy): Eukaryota > Metazoa > Chordata > Actinopteri > Lampriformes > Lampridae > Lampris > Lampris incognitus. The sequence goes on from NC_079212.1 coordinate 29,607,051, forward strand.
GGGGGTGGAGCAGCGACCGAGACTGCTCGGAAGAGTGGGGTAGGCCGGATACAATTGGGGAGAAAAGGGGGTATTATTGTATTTAGAAATCACTTCAGGACACAGCGCTGTCGCTCGACACAACCTCTCCGTGGCATTCTTTATTTAGACTGACACAGCATCAAAGGCAGACCCGATCAAACAACCCAGAGCCCGCAGGCATCACCAATCGATCCCAGCACAATAGAACAGCACCAAATCAATTGCAGCACTGTCGATGTGTGCAGACATAACATCCCCCCCCCCCCCGGCAGGATTTCAAACATGAAAGGTTGACACAAAGTCCTCTAGGTGGCCAGGGCGTAAACGTGTGCGAACAGGTCGCGGGGCGGCCTGAGGCTGGGCAGGCCGAGGTGGGGAGGGAGAAGGCAGGGGAAGCTGAGGCCCAGGAATGTCTGGGGCCCGTGTAGGAGCTGCATGAAGCCCCGGGGCGTCTCGCCATGCTGAGGAAATGGCTATGGTTGTGTCACCAGCTGTGTGTGGCGGAGCTGACACCTCTGTAGACGACTGGAGTGCCACCGAGTGCCATCGCTGAGGAGGTAAGTGGCTGGGCCCAGCTGACGGGTGACTTGGAGAGGAGAGGACCAGTATGAAGCCATTTTATTGACCCTGTGGGGCCTGCGGACCCTGACCCAGTCTGACACATTGATGTCTGGCACCCTGGTTCGTTTTGACTGGTCAAACCGTTGCTTCATCCGCGTCTGCTGACGAGTGACTGAGGCTCTGACCCCAGAGGGAGGTGCCTGAGGTGTGGAGGGGCGGAGCCTGTCAAGGGGCATGCACAGTTCCCGGCCTAGCATGAGAGAGGCTGGGGAGACGCCTGTGGTCGAGTGCTGTGTGGCCCGATAGTGCAGCAGAGTGTGACGGATGGCCTGCAGTGCAGCAGAGTGTGACGGATGGCCTGCGTGAAAGAGCACCCTTGGGCCATGTGTGCTCTGAGGCCGTTCTTCAGTGACTGGTGAAAACGTTCAACGCCGCCATTGGCCTGGGGGTGGTAGTACGCAGTGCGTATATGACGGATGCCCTTGCTTTCGAGATAAGCAGTGAACTCAGCAGAGACCAGCTGAGGGCCGTTGTCAGTGGTGATGGTCTTTGGGAGGCCCCAGCGAGAGAAAAGAGAGTCCAGGAAGTCGATGATGATCTGTGAGGTCACAGTGCCGGAAATGGTGAGTTCAGGCCATTTTGAGTGTAGATCGTAGGCAACCACCATGAAGCGTTGGTGGTGGGGAACTCCATGGATCTCACCACAAATGTCCAACTGCAGGTGTTCCCAGGGCTGAGAGGGCCAGGCGAGAGGTTGCAGGGGTGGGGGAGCCTGGTGGCCAGTCTTGCCACTCACAAGGCAGGCAGAACAGTCCTTCACCAGAGCCTCAATATCTCTGTCTATCCCCGGCCACCACACCAGGTCTCGGCAGCGCTGTTTCAGTTTCACAATGCCCAGGTGGCCTTCATGCGCCGTATTCAAAACACGTGCACGGAGAGCAGCTGGGACCACTGTGCAAAACCCACGTGCCACGCAGGTGTCGTTCCAGCAGGAGAGCTCCTGTCTGACTCGGGCGAACGCAGCCAGCTCCTCTGGGACCTTGTGAGGCCAGCCGTTCTGGATGTAGGTGTGGAGCTGGGAGAGGACAGGGTCCTGTTCGGAGGCTGCCCTCAGCTCCTGCAGAGAGACAGTGGCCTGGAGGGGTGTGTGTAGCATTTGGACAATGTCCTTTTCCACACAGTCAGTGTCCGTCTGTGGAGCTGGGGTGGAGACAGAGCGAGAGAGCAGGTCGGCGACAACATTGTCTCTGCCTGGGGTGAACTGCAGGCTGAAGTTGTACTGGCGGAGGCGGTCAGACCAGCGGTGCAGCCTCAGGGGTTTGTGGCCTGTCCCAGATGTGGACAGCAGCGCTGTCAGGGCCTGGTGATCTGTCCTGAGGGTGAAGGAGCAGCCATAGAGGTAGAGGTGCCACCTTTCACAAGCCCAGATACAGGCTAACGCCTCACGCTCACCTACGGAGTACCGCTGCTCGGTCAGGTTGAGGGCACGGGAGGCGAAGGCAATGGGCTTCTCCACACCGTTCTGGGTTTGAGACAGCACAGCCCCTATCGCTGTGGCTGATGCGTCACAGGTCACAAAGGTGGAGCTGGAGATGTCGAAGTGAGCCAACACTGGTGGTGAAGTCAGTTGAGTCTTGAGATCACGCACAGCGTCGATGCATGCCTTTGACCACACCCATGGCTCGTCCTTACGCAGTAGCTGGCGCAGGGGGGCTGTGGTCGCAGAGTACTGGGGAAGAAACCTCAGGTAGTAACTTGTCATACCCAGGAAGGAGGCGACCTGGGCGGCCGAGCTGGACTCAGGGATGGCCTGAATGGCGTCCACGTTGGATTGTAGTGGAGTTACACCGCTCGCTGACAGCCGGAACCCCACGAAGTCGATGGCTGGCACAGAGAGGACACATTTCTCAGCATTGAGAGTTAGCTTGTGCTTGGACAGGGCTGCAAAGACCATGTTGAGGCGCTTGTCGTGGATTTCACTGGTGGGCCCGTGTACCACTATATCGTCCAGCTAAATGGCCACGCCCAGTATGCCAGCCAGCACGGAGACCATGATTTTCTGGAAGCAGCTAGGGGCGGAGCTGAGACCGAAAGGCATCCTGGTGTAGCGAAACACTCCTGCATGTGTCACAAAGGCTGTGAGGTTTCGGCTGCTGGGGTGGAGGGGCACCTGCAAGTACCCCTGTCTGAGGTCGAGCTTGGAGAACACCTCAGAGCCATAGAACTGAGCAGTGAGTTCTTCTGAGGTGGGCAGTGGATACTTATCAGGGACCACTGCCTTATTTACTGCACGTAGATCGACGCAGACACGCAGGCCCCCCGACTTCTTCTTAGCCACCACGAGGTTTGAGACCCAAGGTGACGCGTCCACCGGTTCAATGATGCCAGCTTCCAGCAGTTGTTGCAGCTCGGCGTAGATCCCATCACGGAGAGCCAATGGGATGCGGCGCAGTGGTTGGATGACAGATTTCACAGCAGGGTTGAGGAGAGGTTGATGGGCGAAGGCGGAGAGGCAGCCCAGCCCCATAAACAGCGATGGCCACTTCTGCTGCCAAGGTGTGGCAACAGTCAGGATTGCTGCCCCCCTTGTGTCTAAGAGGGAGAACCTCAGAGCGGAGAACAGGTCCAGGCCCATCAGGTTGGCCCCACGGCGTGCCACATGAAAAACTGCATTGGGCACCAGCTTGGTTCCATAGCGGGCAGTCACTTGGAGAGAGCCAACCAGATCGATTTTGGAGTCACCATACCCACAGAGGACAGCTGAGGGTGCGGACAGTGGCAGTGAACCGAAAAATTGACTGTAGGTATCAACATTCAGGAGAGACACACTTGCACCGGTGTCCAACAGCAGGGGGATGCACACATCATTAATGTTGACTGTGCATGATTTGAATGACCCTGGCCCAGAGCTCACCTTGTGAATGGCGGCGGTTGAAGACTGGGGGGTGTGGCCCTCTGACCAAGCCGGGGAAGATCGACCGACGTTGGCAAAGTGATTGTGCTTACCGCAGCTACGGCATGTCTGGCCACGGGCGGGGCAGTTCTGAGCCCTTGAAACATGAGACCGAGACCCACAGTTACCACAGGACTGTTGAGGGCGGGGCCGAGAACGCCGTCGTTGCAGTTGCAAGACGTCCCCAGTGGAGTCGGCGCCCGCCTCGCTCTGGCTGGGTTGCGTCCCGAGGGGCAGCCGTGAGTAGAGGGAGGAGTCGTTGGCAGCTTGACTGGAGGTGGCCACTTGCTGTGTATTTAGCATAGCAGCACACTCAGCTGCTCCCTCAACCTGTAGTGCGATGGTAATCGCTCTGGACAGCAGCAGATCGTCTTTTTCCAGCAGGAGAGTCTCACGCACCTTTGCGTTGTTGGTGTGTTCGATTAGCTGGTCGCGAACCATCTCGTCCTGACGCGCGCCAAAATTGCATGAGCTAGCTAGCCTTCGCAAATTAGCTACGTACTGCCGCACAGACTCACCAGGCAGTTGGTGTCGCTGACGAAATATAAATCGCCGAAGGAGGGCACTCTGTGGAGCAGCGAAATGGGTGCTCATAAGTCCCACAGCTTCGTCAAAGCTTGTGACGTTCCCCAGAGTCCCGAGCACACGATGACCCTCTGCTCCCAAGCAGTGTAGCAACAGAGCCGTCTTCCTAGCCTGGCTCACGTCGTCGAGCCCTGAGGCGATGATGTAATTTTCAAAACTATGTAGCCAGCGAGTCCATGGTACCGGAGGCTCGCCAGGTAATGCCAGGAAGGGGGCAGGTGGTGGGAGAGAGATATCAGCCATCCTCGTCGCCAATATTGTATTTAGAAATCACTTAAGGACACAGCGCTGTCGCTCGACACAACCTCTCCGTGGCATTCTTTATTTAGACTGACACAGCATCAAAGGCAGACCCGATCAAACAACCCAGAGCCCGCAGGCATCACCAATCGATCCCAGCACAATAGAACAGCACCAAATCAATTGCAGCACTGTCGATGTGTGCAGACAACATATCAATTGCAATAATCCAAATTAAATTTGGATTTTCATGTTTATAATGTACATTTGTTGACAACATTGAAATGTTAATGAAATAGCTGTTTGGCATTTCATTTTCAAAGTCAAGTTGGCCATTTTTAAAATGTTTGTTTCAAACTGGAAAATACAATTCAATGAAAGCATTGTAGGCTGTCCTCTCATTTAACTACGCAAGATTAAGGTCATAAATAAGATTAAAATTCTGCTGACTGGGCATCAGTGAAAGCCCTTCTGTATGCGCTAATTACTTCCTCTTTATTTCTATATACAAAATATGCAATTGTGAAGTCATATAATTGAATTGAATTGAATTGAATATAAATGCAATCCATCCATCCACCCCTTAAGATCTGGTTTCAGTTTAGACATTACTTTGGTTTATATTTATTCTCTATTAATGTCCCCTTAGTTTCTAATCATGTATTTTCTCCTGCCCTAGTGGATGGTGTGGTTTTTATGTGTGGTCCAATGCAGGTGTCAAATCCTTCAAAGATTTATACATTAACAATGCTTTTGCATCCTTTCAGCAGCTGTCAGACCATTTCCCGCTTCCTAAAGAACACTTTTTCAGATGCTTACAGGTCTGTAGCTTGGTACGCAATACCTTCCCTGAGGACTCGCCTCTTGATGATGTTTTTGACTCTGTCTCTATCACTGAAAGGGGCTTTCTCTGGCATGGACTTGCTTGATTCACCCATCCAGCCATCCATCCATCCATCCATTATCCAAGCCGCTTATCCCAACCGGGGTCACGTGATGCTGGAGCCTATCCCAGCAGTCATTGTGCGGGGAGACACCCTGTACAGGCCGCCAGTCCATCACAGGGCCAACACACACACACACACACACACACACACACACACACACACACACACACACACACACACACACACACACACACACACCTAGGAACAATTTAGTATGGCCGATTCACCTGACCTACATCTCTGTTTGGACTGTGGGAGGAAACCGGATTCCTTGATCACTTCGGATCACTTGATGCAATGAAGTTATTATGGAAGACAGATGTGGGGGGAGGAAATATAGCATGAGGTTTGGGCAGAGATTCTGGGAAGAGTACACAGCTCCCTCTGTTTGTGCGGAGCATGGTTTGGTACAATGTAAAGTGGTGCACCGCACTTAGTTTACCAAGGCTTGCCTATGCAAGATTTACAAGGATGTCTCCCCGAACTGTGACAGATGTCATCAGGCCCTTGCCAATCTTATACATACTATGTTCTGGCTCTGTTGATCCTTGTTCCACTTCTGGACAATGATTTTTAATAATTTGTCTGAAATACTGTGCTGGAAGCTTGACCCCTAACCCTTTCAGGGCTCTCTTTAGGCTGTCAGTCTCTTTGCCATCTTTCTCTTTATCTCAAAAGAATGTAATCGCCTTCACCACTTCACTGGCTAGCAGACTGATGCTGATGAAGTGGGAATCTCCTGTATCCTCGTCTCATACACATTGGATTTGGGATGTTCTACACTTTCTTAAAGTTGGAGAAAATAAGGCTGTCGCTCCTAGGAAGGTCCAGTGCATTTGTCAAGGTCTGGGGCTGCTTCCTCAAGTACATCAAGAAAACCAAGTTTTCAGATTTTCCAACCTAATAAATCAATTGTGGAGGGGTGAGGTGTGGCAATGTGAGATTTTCTTTTTCCTTTTTCTTTTCACTCTGTTTGGTTTTGCTTTGTTTTGTTTGAATGAGTAGAGAAACAAGATTAATGTACAGTTGAGCATCCTCATTATTATGCGTATTCATTGTTTTCCAGTTTACTGTTTTCCTGCCGGTATGTGTGTGTATGATGTTGTTCCGAGTTTAGCAGATGCGATGCCCACTTCTTCATAAAGATACGTGTTTTTGTTCTCCGATGGAACATTAAAATAAATGAATGAATAAATAAATAAATAAGATTAAAATTCAATAATACTATTGCGTTTTCATGCTTGCCCCGCTCACAGGTTGATAGAATTCACATGTTACTAATTCAACATGGAAAGAATGAAACAGCATCTATCTTTGTAATTGCATTTTCGTGCCTACTCATACCTTCCCTGATTCAATTCAAATGAAAGCACAATTCCAAAGTTGCCTTGCGAAGCCGGCTTCAACTTGTCGACAGATCCATCAGTCATTCTCTGAGGGCCGAGCGATGGATCACTCTGAGACTGTCAGCAACTCCTATATAGTAACATTTATTATTCCCTGCAGCTGTTGACTGCCACAAAATACTTCAGATATACAACTGTTTAAAAATAGCACTTGTTAAACCATATCCTCATAAGCACTGTTTAATGCAACAGCACATATCTTCACTATATCTCACCCAGTACCGGTGTGGGAAGATGGCGGCGTGAACTTGCATTTGCGGCGGCCTCACCCAGTACCGTCCATGAAATGTCTTTGTCCACGTCTGCGTCTAAGTTTGTGTCTTTGTTTGATAGCTGGGAGAGCTGGTTCTGGATTGGCTGGGAGAGCTTGGTGTGCTGTGTCCTGTGGGTCCAGGGCCCATGGCCCTGCCTGGAGCTGCACCTGAAGAGGCGGGGCAGGCTAAGCTGAGCGCCAGCCCATGCAGACCGGCGGTTCCGATAGTCATCCAGGCTGGCTTTCGTTCCCTTGGACAAGTGGGTTTTTTTTTTTTTTGCTTAGTTTGGATATACTATGTGTTCCTAGTTTGGATATATGATTCTATTATTATTATTATTATAAATATGATTCTATTATTAAGTTCTATGACAGTTGTCCTGATTTTGAGCTCAGTCTGAATTGCATTTTAAGAATACCCCACCATGAATAACTTCAGTGACTGATAATGGATTGTAAAAGTTGAATTGTGAACCCATAACAGCCCGTGTCATATTGAGGAACTGTTGTAATTCTGGAGGATGGTTGTTTGTGAGGTGGAAAGGATGTGTTGCTAAAGCATTGTTTTGCTCATAATCAGCTAAATTGTAATCCCTAAAGTGATTACTCTGTATTTGTAGCTTAATCAGATTACTTCTGAATAACTTTGGATCACTTAGTTTGGTCCCTTTGCCTTCTATACCAAAAGAATAAAGGCTGAACTTGAAAGTAAGTCATTCTATATACATCGATCAGCCAAAACATTAAAACCACCTACCTAATATTGTGTAGGTCCCCCTCGTGCCACCAAAACAGCTCTGACCCAAAAGACCGCTAAAGGTGTCCTCTGGTATCTGGCACCAAGACATTAGCAGCAGATCCTTCAAGTCCTGTAAGTTGCAAGGTGGGACCTCCATGGATCAGACTTGTTTTTTCCTGCACATCCCACAGATTATCAATCAGTTTGAGCTCTGGGGAATGTGGAGGCCAAGGCAACACCGTGAACTCTTTGTCATGTTCTTCAAACCATTCCTGAACAAATTTTGCAGTGTGGCAGGGCACATTATCCTACTGAAAGAGGCCACTGCCATCAGGGAATACCGTTGCCATGAAGTTGTGTATTTGGTCCGCAACAATGTTTAGGTAGGTGGCACGTGTCAAAGCAACATCCACGTGAATGCCAGGACCCAAGGTTTCCCAACAGAACATTGTCCAGAGCATCACACTGCCTCCGCTGGCTTGCCTTCTTCCCATAGTGTGTCCTGGTGACATCTTTTCCCCAGGTAAATGACACACATGCACCTGGCTGTCCATGTGATGTAAAAGAAAATGTGATTCATCAGACCAGACCACCTTCTTTCATTGCTCCATGGTTCAGTTCTGATGCTCACATGCCAATTGTAGGTACTTTCGGTGGTGAACAGGGGTCATTCTGGGCACTCTGACCAGTCTGTGGCTATGCAGGCCCATATGCAGCAAGTTGTGATGGGCTGTGTGTTCTGACACTGGTCTACCATAGGCAGCATTAACTTTTTCAGCAATTTGAGCTACAGTAGCTCTTCTGTGGGATCGGACCAGACGGGCCAGCCTTCACACGCATCAATGTGCCTTGGGCACCCATGACCCTGTCGCCAGTTCACCGGTTGTTGGAAGGACCACTTTTGGTAGGTGCTGACCACTGCATACTGGGAACACCCACAAGACCTGCTGTTTTGGAGATGCTCTGACCCAATCATCTAGCCATCACAATTTGGTCCTTGTCAAAGTTACTCAGATCATTACACTTGCCCGTTTTTCCTGCTTCCAAAACATCAACTTCAAGAACTGACTGTTCTCTTGCTGCCTAATATATCCCACCCCTTGACAGGTGCCATTGTAACAAGATAATCAATGTTATTCACTTACCTGTCAGTGGTTTTAATGTTTTGGCTAATCGGTGTACATTGCAGGCTAAGTCTTGTATACCCTTGAAACCATCTTAACCTTATCATCCACCAGTAGTCCCCCTTAAAATCTCCTAATTACATCCTAGCATCCATCTAGTTTATCCTAGCAACCACCTATTTACGCCCCAGTTATCACCTAAAAACCATCTAGTATACCCTAGCAACAACTTAGTTTACCCTGGCAACACCCTTGCAACCACTCTCGACACTCAGGAAGGGAATTTCTTAATTTACCGAAACAGTCACTTATTAACACTGTAGCATCAACTGCTAAACCTGGCGACCTCCAAGCAACCAACTATTTTGCAACTAAAAAGCAACTACTTATTTTAACCAAGTAAGAATTTACTTACATTTATTTTTATTTTTTTATCATTATTTATTCACACCCCAGCATCCATCTTGAAACTGTCTACTTACCCGACCAATTACATATTGACGACTTGAGCTTCACCTAGTGACCTAGGTTACTATTTCCTTATTTCTTTGTTGAAAATGGTATCTTTTTCCCCTTACAGCAATTCCAAGCACTTTCTTCAAAAAAATATCAAAACAAAAACAAAACCCCTCTGGTTGAATTTGTTATTGCATTTCATATGTTGTAAGATGGAGACTGCAGTAGGGTTCAATCTTTCTGTCATTGGTAATTGGCCTTTAATGATAGTGCTATAGCATTAGAACATCCAAGGTCTCTTGACAATACACCAGCTGTTGAAAATATAGTAGTACAAAGCTACGTTTTGCTATCCTGCCAATACAGAAAAATAATATTTAAGTCACCTGTCTGCAGTTGGGCTACTTCCCAATCTAAGCCACTTCCATAAAGACTGTGGAAGCAGGACTGTGAGAAACTGACAAAATTCAGCAATTTGGGGAAAAAAAGGGACGTAAGACAGCTGATATGGATAAGATGTTTTTGGGGGGTTTTTTTCTTCAAATAATCACTTAAATGCAACCTTGGGTGTCAATACTGGGTAACAGAATTTTTTTTTTTAAATCTATTTCTGATTTTTCCCTTTTTTCTCCCAATTTAGTGGCCAATTGATCCCTATTTTAATTCAAACACCCACCCTCGTATTGCATGCGTTCGCCAACTGCATCTCTCCGGCCGGCAGTCTCGAAGGAAAGCGTCTCCCCACTTTCATGACAAGGCGAATCCAAGCCGAACCACTGTTTTACCGACACACACAGAGACGCATTCACATGACGAACACAAGCCGACTCCGCCCCCCTCCCGAAGACAGCGTTGCCAATGATTGCTGCTTCATCGAGTCCGGCCATAGTCGGATCTGACGAGACCGGGGCGCGAACCCCAGTCCCCAGTGGGCAACTGCATCGACACCAAGCCGATGCTTAGACCGCTACGCCACCGCGGACCCACAGAATTTTGTATTATCTCAAGACGTACCTGTGTATTTATCTTAACTAAAGGCCCTAAAAATTAGTTAAGTGTGGCCCACATTAAAATGAGACATAGGCTAATTTTCGTTACCAGTGCCCATTGTTTTGGTTATAGGTTTAAGCAGCTCTTTTGAAATAATCCTTATTTTGCCACCTTTCCGAATCAGAAACTGATCCAGGGTGAATATAAAGCAGATAATCTGCTTCGAAGGGAGAAAAACATCGACGTGAATGCCGTAGAGTGCTTCAAAAATAGACACGAGGATCGCCTATACGTTTACTTTTGTTTCCATATGAGATATCACTGCATGTTTGCATGCAAGTGGAGTTCAGATGAGCTTGGCCTCGCTCTCTTCACTGTGAGATTGCCCTGTCTGTCTGATTCATTCCTCTGATCTTGATAGGACAGTGCCTACTCAGGCCATCCACTGCACCCTGTCACTGCATACCAGCCGAAAACACAACACATTTGCATTATGTCTGCAGTTTAGACCATCAAAAAAATAGAGATGGATTTATTACATCAGTCGTAGCCTATATTGAGAGTCAGCCATTGTTGGATAGATAAAGAGGATTCTTGAAAACAGCCAGTATGTCCTTGTCATGCATGACAGTAAGTGAAGGCTTGTAATGTGACTGTGTGGGGATTCCACTTGGTTTGGTTGAACACTACTAGATTTTGGTTGACAAGTGACTAAAGTGATGTGATGACTGCTTTTCCCACCAGCAACAATCATGTACTTCAGCAGCTTCTTGTTTCTCATCCTCAGGGAAGAACGCCAACACGGTCTTGTGGCCAGTATGCAGTACCTTTCATACACTCTGGGTGGGGGTCTCCTCTCAAAGATGATACACCAGGCCAGCAGAGCCCGTCCAATTCATCAGCCGGCACCTAATGTCTGTGTTCCAACCCTTCGCCAAAACGAGACAGTATTAAAGCTCATCAGATATTTGTCCCAACGCTAAACGAGATTCCATGTCAAGCTTTTTAATATTGATATTTTTTTCCTCTCTATGTGAAATACGAATTCGCAATGGGAATCTGATGGACCATATAGTGAAGCCATGTAAATTTATGCTGTCTGGCTTCATTTTGATTGACAGGTATCCCCAAAACCCTCACAGACAATCCAGTGGGTTATTATACAGGGCGCAGTGAGGAGTAATTTTACCCTTAGGAATGGAAAGGCCATTCAATTTACATATCCAGGAAGGTGTTGTGCTGCATCGCCTACAGCCATCAATGTAGCTAAAGAGAGACTAGTTATGGGCTTTCTAAGACATCCTCTTGTTCTTTTTACAGGATGTTTTGTGCAATCTCTCATTTACTTTTGAGTATTAAACTGTCTACACACGAATGGGCCCCTGTGCTAAATATGCATGTGCATGTGCATGCACATGTATGTTTGCAAGCACTTGGTCTCTCTTTCACATATTCACTCACTCACACTCACTCATATGTTCAGTCTCTCTTTCAAACATTCCTATACCAACAGGAACACACACACACACACACACACACACACACACACACACACACACACACACACACACACACAAAATGATACAAAGGGTTGTATCATTTTTACCACATCCTAATTTATTTAATATAAAATGGAAAAGTACTTTCGTACTCTGCCAGGCTGTATTGCAACCGACACACACATCCATTCGACTTTGTATACAGTTTGTGTTGTATTGTCACCATACTGATTCTAATCCCCCCTCCCCTTTCCCATCCTCTCCTAATAATCTTTATCCTATATTTTCCAATATTTCACTGTATTACCATGTATCAGAAATAATGATCTATACCGGTCTCCCTCTCTCTCTCTGTTTCTCTCTCTCTCTGTTTCTCTCTCCCTCTCTCTCCCCTGCTTTGAATTGATCTGGGGTTCTGTGATCGAAGATTAAACTGTATTTTGGACATGTGAAGGAGTGACTTTGTTTAATATTGTAAAAAAAGATATGTCATTGTCCGCTGTTAAAGTTTGTTTCTTGTTAAATAAGGAGCTATTTTAAATTCTAATTCTAATTCTCTCTCTCTCTCTCTTTCTCTCTCTCTCTCTCTCTCTCTCTCTCTCTCTCTCTCTCTCTCTCTCTCTCTCTCTCTCTCTCTCTCTCTCTCTCTCTCTCTCTCTCTCTCTCTCTCTCTCTCTCTCTCTCTCTCTCTGGGAATTTAATCAGGGAATACACCATTCCTCCCAGCATTCATTCATGTAAGCTTGGGCAGTAGGTTTTGCTGTATGTCCTTGAGATGATATAGATGGTATCAGCCTCACCACCAGTTCCCAGTGTTGAATATGAGAGTGAGGGAGAAAAAATGATTGTTGAGTACGACTGTAGGTAGCGAATTTGTATGTTTTTTTACTCGCATCCTTGAATCCAAACTGGAGGAAAAAAATTAAAAATAGGAAAGTTGGTATGTCTATGAAAATGACAATTGCAATGGCGAACAATACAATCCCTAACGAGGCAATCAGGTTCTTTTTGCCGTCCATGTGCCTTTTCTATTGTCACCAAAGACAGATGCTCAGATGGCAGAGGGAGATGAACAATAACAAATTGATATGCTAGCATAATGGTATCATAAAATGGAAAAACACGGTTGACATGAAGTGAAATGAAGACATAGCGGCAGATATTAGCATTTGAGCTTTTGACTATCCAAATTCACTGCTTTCATTTAGCATGAATTGCCTTCCAAAATGAGATACCACTATTTATATAATGAAAAACACAAATAAATAATCTTACATATTGGCTGACAGCAAAAATGAAAACAAATTCTGTTTTTTCCCCCTTTTTTCCCCCAGACGTCTTATTGCAGCTAAATTTGGTCCTTGTATGAGGAAACCAACAGTTATACAAACTCAATCTTACATATTTTCCAACCCCTAATGACAAACTTCAAATTGTTGTTGTTATTGTTGTTTTTAAAACATGTCCAGCACTTATACGGCATTTTGGAATAGAAGTCTTTATCTGCATGTCATTATGTCTGTATGATTCTATGTAATGATATGCTTGAAAAACCCTACCAGAAATCTCTGTCATATGACAAACATGACAAATGACCATAATTCCATGCCCCTTACTCATATTGTTTTCAGACCGACCCAAAACAAGTCTGAATGCAACCCCCTGACCTTAAAGCCCCTCCCCCCAAAGGCTCTCATAGTCAATCATGTATTACATTGTGCATTACCCTGCCTTTGACCTTCTATGCTAAACCCAATTGCCATATTATCTCCACCTTAATGTTCTCGTTGCAGTTATCTCCCTGCAACCGAATCAGATTTTGTGTACCACTTTACCCCCAGGCATCCCCAAATGACTGTTGGGCAGTAGACAGGGTTGTCTCATCTAAATCACTGGGAATGGGAATTGGGAATATAGGGCATGCATGGGGCTGCTTTACTAAGTATCAGTCTGTGGAGAGAGCATTATTTCTGCTGCTGGAAATGGAAAGAGCCAGGGTGGGGAAGCAGGAAGGGGGTTTGTTTTGGTCTTACTCTCATTGTTTCATTATTAAGGCCCCCCTGTTGGATGAAGTCTTGAATATTGCTAACTATGACAGAACTCTCCTAATGTCTGACACTTCTAATAGCTACAATTATCACTTATCGGCCACAACGATTATCATCATTGTTGGTTATTACTATGCTTGACCATTACTCCTGCAAATATGTCCATTTATCCCGCTAATACCATGAATAATGATAATCCCATGTTAATGTTTCGAAGTCAGAATTTTGCCAAGACCACTAATAATGAAGCATGCTCAGAAATCCCTTCCGTCATCCCATTGTCTGCCATGGCTGAGGAGCCGGCCGCTCGGCCCCCTGGGAAATCTCTAATGTATTCAGCCAGGGCCTTGGGAGTAAAATGAAAACAAATGTGTTGTAATAAAAGAGAGAAGATGAAGCGATTCTGTGATGATGCTCTCCACCGGCCCTATAAATCAAAATAAAAGTGGAGCGGGTCATATGTGCCCCCACATCCTAGCCTACCCCTCATTCCCACCTCCACCTCCACCATCCAACCAACCCCATGCATACAAATATGGGAAAGGGGGGGACTCAAGAAGGGGGAAGACAGGTAAAGGTATATGAGAAAGAGTCACTTTAGTATCCCTGCTGACCAAAAGGCACTTTACAGTGTTTGAATTTTGAGGGGGGCATTAAACATTCATTAATATTCCATGTGTGCCTGAGAGTCAGTCACAAAAAACCATACCACTTCTAAATATACTAGATGTATTATGTACATACCCGTCTATTTAAATAGTATCATACAAGTATAAATAGTTGAAATGCAGCCATTTCTATTTCACATTCGTGGGTTTTAAGGTTGGTATTCTCTTATGTTCATGTGCCTCCAAATGTCAATGTTGCCCTGAGGAAAACAAACAAACTAAACGTGTTGGGTGCTGATCATTTGGACCGGCGGAGGTGCTAATACCACGTTGCGCCTCTAGGAGCCGCTGTGGAGCCAACGTAATACTGATGGGCCTGTGGCACCCAATCGCAGAGACCCAGAGGACTGCTGATGTCAAAGGCTCCTCTCATTATACAGATAAGCAAAATAAATGAATAAATAAAATGAATGAGAAGAAAACACTTGCATACAACTGGTTATCCTGCTCTACATTTGAGACAGTAATTGCCAAGGTTGCCAAATCTTAAACAAAGATCCAGTGATTGGGGGGAGAGGGGGGGTGTTAAGTGTTGATTGGAAAAATGTCACCTTCAGACAAACAACCCTCATTGTATTTTTTATTTATTTATTTATTTTTTAACCAGTCACAGCTACTTACTATGAGTAAAGGTCAATAACAAAGAAAAAAAATAGATTTCACTATGTTGGGTACTTTTCCAGGCCGGCAGCATCTAACAGGGAAACGTGAGCCCCCCTCGGTACCTTTCCAACCAGCTGACTTTGATGGATTTGAGACCTATCTCTGACAAGGTGCCTGCTTATTACACAGCTAAAGAAAAGCAAACAGGACACAATAAATAATTGACGGCTAATAAGTTATAATAGGGAGAGCACACCATGGCTCTCTTTATTTCCAGGCCAGGAGGAGAGAAAGCTTCTTGAGTTGTTTATTTTCTCCCTCCCCTCTCCCTTTTCATGTCCTTCTCATTTTACGAGCCATGAGTCAACACAGCACACGTAAATGATATTTTGACACAGGGAGCCATGAATAATGCATTCGAATTTACTTTTATGCCAGAGTTAGACCCTCTCCGCACCCTTTCTCTCTGCCTCCTCCTCTTCCTTCCTCTCTTCACCGCCTCCAACCCTCGTCAGCCCTCCCCCCCCCTTGGAATCGGGTCTATTCTCTGTACCCCTTTTTCCTCCGGCTCATCCCCACTTCTTCTCTCTCACGTCTCCTCCCTCACCTTCCTCTTCCAACCGGGGAGACAGTGCAAGTATGATTGGTAGGAGGATGAGACTGGGAGAGAGAGAGAGAGAGAGAGAGAGAGAGAGAGAGAGAGAGAGAGAGAGAGAGAGAGAGAGAGAGAGAGAGAGAGAGAGAGAGAGAGAGAGAGAGAGAGAGAGAGAGAGAGAGAGAGAGAGAGAGAGAGAGAGAGAGAGAGAGAGAGAGAGAGAGAGAGAGAGAGAGAGAGAGAGAGAGAGAGAGAGAGAGAGAGAGAGAGAGAGAGAGAGAGAGGAATGAGAATTTTCTTGACTCTTGGCTCTTGGCTCCATCATTGTTCCCTATTCAACTCATGTGCTCGCTCATTAACACACTTTCATGGTCATGTGGTCAGGTATTGTGGGGCAACCACACAGCGAAGGTGTCCGCCTGATGTTCCTGGGACAAAGATAAAGATACAGCATGAAGGTGTCATACGTCTAAGACCGATACTCGAGATGTGCTAGGGAGCATTCAGTTGGTCCCTGCATGGGTTTGGATCACCGACATCCTGGCTGTTTTTGGAATGAATGAGGGAGCCATTTCAATATGGCACTCCTCTGTCTGTGGCTAATGTAATTTTCTGTAAATCCGGAAAGCCATTGTGAAAACCTTTCTTGCATCCAGTGACAGCATCTCAATTAATCATCCGTAACTTATTCCGTTCCATTAGAGTCATCGTTATCTCCAACAAGGGTTTTGCATTATTGCCAACAATATCCTCTACTGTGGCTCTGAATAAGTGGCCTGGGGCCAGCACCTAAAATGTCTGGCAACGGCCACTTTCTAAATATGAATTCATGACAGTTATTCCAGCACTTAAACAGCTCACACACTTCAGTCCCACGAACTGAGGAGGAATGCTAAACACCATGGCAATCTGACCCCAATGTGGGCTTTTTTCTTCTATATCATCATTGTTGTTATCATCATCATCTTACTTTTCTTCCCTATTAATAATACTACCATCCATCCATCCATCCATCCATTCATTCATTATCCAAACCACTTATCCTGCTCTTAGGGTTGTGGGGATGCTGGAGCCTATCCAAGCAGTCATTGGGCGGCAGGCAGAGAGACACCCTGAACAGGCCATCACAGGGCCCACACACACACACACACACACACACACACACACACATATAGGGGTAATTTAGCACAGCCGATTCACCTGACCTACATGTCTTTGGACTGTGGGTGGAAACCGGAGCACCCAGAGGAAACCCACGCAGACACGGGGAGAACATGCAAACTCCACACAGAGGACGACCCGGGATGACCCTCAAGGTTGGACTACCCCAGGGCTCGAACCCAGGACCTTCTTGTTGTGAGGTGACCATGCTAACCATTGCTCCATCATGCCGCCATAATACTGCTAATAATACTATCAATAATAATGTCAATAAAATAAAAGGGCCTATTTTCCTATCTGTTACTGTCTAAAGGTGAGACTGGGGAACCTGAAAAGGTTCCCACAAGACCAAAAAAAAAACAAAAAAACAAAAAAGACTGACGAATCCTAATACTTTGATTTCATTTTATTCAACCTTAATCAATTTTATTTCATTTCAATTTATTATTATTATTTCAAATTTTATTTGTACTTTTCCCGAAGGTAAAGCTTTGCATAATAAGGTTGACCACTTTCATGATAGATGTCACTCCCCCTTTTCTTGTGACCCTTCTACCTAATGAGTATCCACATATCAGCAATTATTCACAATTACAACACAGTACAAACATCGTACCACACAGGGTTCACTGGGACACAGACTTTTCAAGTGGGGGTCCAGCGATAAAGACCACAATTCAGACTCTGGTACCAGTCAGGCTGCCCAAAATCTGCCTTTACTCCACTTCAGCCCCTCCGGTGTTGGATTCCCTGCGCTGAGAGGTGAAGGAACGAGGGACGGATGATCTGCGTCATCCTCGCCTCGTCCTCAGAGTGGTTCTTCATTCATAATTCACCAACCCTCCTACCCCTCCCACCCATTATGTTTGATGAAAGCCACTGACCTGAAAGTACAGAGAGAATCAGGTGTTGATGCTGTATAATTCCCCCCACCACCACCACCACTACCCCCACCCCCGTCACACACATGTCACCAAGCAACATCGATAGCTGTGTCCAGTATCGGCGGAGCGATCTCACCTCTGCTATGCTGCGAGCTCACCTCCTGGGGGACGGGTAAACTTCTCAAACAGACGCATGCTAGAGAGGGTAAACATGGAGCGGAGCAATGCTTTGTCGGATGTGCTACATGTTAATGGCTCATGCACAGGGGGATATATACATTGGGAGTAAGTGGATATTTGATATCAAGTAATGCAATAATCAAACACTGAGAAACACAGTATGATCAAACAGTCCTATAATCTAGTAAACAGACACTAATACCACATATGGAGCTGCTTTTCAATTGAACCAACATTACGAACATCAAAGGAGGCTTTCCATCGAAACAGCATTTCCACCATACAAATTAGTTTACATCTTTAAGCAGTCTATATGTATCCATGTATTACGGGAAAGTCAAATGCTCGAGTTATTTCTCTAAGGCTATGCATTTCCCCCTGCTGTGACCCAGAAAATTCATTTTCCCAAAGGTATTTCAGAAGTGCAAACACACACACACACACACACACACACAAAATTCACTTTGAATGAGTACATATTGTGTGTGTGTGTGTGTGTGTGTGTGTGTGTGTGTGTGTGTGTGTGTGTGTGTGTGTGTGTGTGTGTGTGTGTGTGTGTGTGTGAAGGGGGTGTTTGTCATGCGCACTTCAGGCACTTGCATGCCTATGTGTGGTTATGCATGTGTGATGTGTGCGCATAAGCACTTACAGTACTTGCATGCCTGTGTGTGTGTGTGTGTGTGTGTGTGTGTGGGTGTGGGTGTGTGTGCGTGCATCTGCTGGAGTGGGTCACCCACACAATTGAAAGTGTAGCACACATTTACGCTGTGTTTGCTTTTGACCATACATTTTCCTGAGCTGCAACCCTCTTTCAATAAGCATGCCTTTGTTCTATAATTGGGTTCTGAGGAACAATAGAAAACGCTTACCATAACAAGTAATCAGTCCATCAGTACATCATCCTTTTCTCAGAATGCAGTGCGCTGCGGCAAAAACACATGAAGCAAGGCCAAGCGTTGTTCAAAGGGTGCTTACTGTATGAGCAATTCAGTCAACTTTGGGGAAATATTTTGTCTGGTTATTACTAAAAAAGTATGACCTGACAGGTTTTCCTCTGCAAACACACGTTTGATTCACTCCCTTCTCTCACTTGTAAAACATGACCGATTTTCACATTAAATATATAGACTGTTTAATCTTAGCTAGATGCATTAGTCAACGTGTTCGCCCGAGGCAAGGACTGCGTTCATAGCGCATCATTTGCTGTGATATCCAAAGCTACCATATCCCTTTAAGCTAGCCTCACTGGATGCATTTTCTTGCTTTGGTAAGTGCAAATTTAAAGGGCTCTCTAGTTTCTTCAGCACAATTATTCATATCAAGCATTCACGAGATAAGCTACTCTCAAAGCACAATTGAAGAACTTCCTCCCCTAAAAGCCAGTCACCACATCAGAGATGGAGAGGAGGCTCCAACTTTCTCGGCATCGAACCTGTCCTCAATCATCATGGGAATCGGGGTATACTGAGAACCTCTCTGCAACTTTGAGTCATTTTGCACCTCGTTCAACATCAGCGTCAGCTCACCACACACCTACAGGCTAAGAAAAGCTTTTTTATCTTCTCTCTCTTTTTTTTTTTTACAGACTGAAGTTACCACCTCAGCACACTTGCAGAAGAGTACAGTAAAAGTGGGACACCTTCAGCTTGTGGTGTGGTTTCATGTAATGTTAAACAGATGTGATGTGATGTGATGGGATAAGATGTTTGTTTTTGTTTTTTTGGGGGGGGTCTTAAGGGGTTAAACAATCACATCACTGAGGACGATCACCAAAACATCTGACCTTCTGTAAACTTGGATTCCATTCCACATGATTATTATTAGTTTTAAGATTTTACTGATAGCTCCGAAAAAAGCTCAGCAAGACGAGGCCCCGACGCTATGCTACAGATTTTATTTTTGGCCCTGCAAGAGTGGATGAGCCGTATGAGACCCTTACAAACTGTCAGATACAGTCTACATTCAAAACTATAAGTGACCAGGGTTTTGACATGACTTGCCCTGGAAAATCGGGCTGATAAGATCACATTCAAACTCACTTCTTGAACAACATTTTTGGGTTCTGCTTTTTTTTTCTTCTTCTTCTTCAATTCATGTGTTGCTAGCATTATGCTTCTGCTTTATTTATTTAGAAATACTTAAATAAATTACTTATATATTCATGAGCAAATTGTTTAATTATTACTGCTGTTTTGTTGTAACTGTTGTTCAGGCTTAATATTGTATAGACACAAAATCTTACCTCATAAACTTCATGTAAGTTTTATAAAGAGCAATACACACAAACAATGTATAAAAAATAATATTTTGTATGCTCAAATAAATGGAAACAGACACACACTCATCCAGACATATATCACTCTCTCTCCACTTTCTCTCCGCTCTTTCTTTCACCCTGTGAGTAACTCACGCTCACACAAACACACACACGCGTGCACACATGTGCGCGCACACAGGCACACGAAACACTCGAGTAAAGCTTAATCAAGTAAACTTCATCTGAAGTTGCTGCTCTCTTTGAAATGGATGCATCTGTGCCATTATAGGGAAATAATTGTGGCCACTTTCATCCCCCGCGCAATTAGTCTCTCTTCTGTGAAGTCGTTCGTCAGATAAAGGACAGGAGCAGACAGAACCTTTGTCACTTTAATCATTTCTCTCTTTTTTTCCCAGACTGGATAGACCGAGTCCCCTACAGTTGAATGTCAACAACTCAACATGTCCTTCAGACCTATTTTTCATTATTATTCTCCCCTTTTAGCAGAGGTACTCTGATGGTGTCAAAATATATTTAAAGGGACTAGGGAAGCTGTTATACCTGTGTACAGGAGGATGTTTCACTGTCACCAGATCACATTGATTGCATATCTCAGCTGTCACATGTAAAAGATGCATTTTGGCGAGTTTCCCCCCCAAGCCGTTACTTAAAGCTACTATCCTACTGACATCTAAGGCAATATGTGGTGCCCCCCACCCCTTTCTCTTGTACCCGGCCAAGTACCCTATTTTCCGAGCCATCCCGGTCGTTGCTCCACCCCCTCTGCCGACCCAGGGAGGGCTGCAGACTACCACATGCTTCCTCCGATACATGAGGAGTCACCAGCCGCTTCTTCTGACCGACCAGAGAAGGCACTAGTGCAGCAACTAGGACACATACCCACACCCGGCTTCCCACCTGCACGCCCGACCGTGCAAGGGTGTTTTTAAGTCCTCCAAATCCCAGGGAACCACTCGATGTCAAGCAGTCATCAGTCGTAAGCAAGGAACTAATGGGACCAATGGGGGGGGGGGTGTTTTTTTTTTTAACCTGAGGCCTTTTTACGAGCTTGTTCTGCCGTATGTTTGCTAGCCACGTCAACTTCCTCTCCACGATCCGTCTTCTCCTCCCACATTTAGAGATGTACGACACTATGAGCCGTATCAGTTTTCCTGGGAAAGTCCTAGCTGAATGTTAAATGAGCAACTACAATAGTATTAATTCCGTGAATATTTGTGAAGTAGTCATATTCTTAGAAAATATCGATAACTTTAATTTGGAGGTTCGTGTGGTTGTTTGCGGGTTGAGTAAGTTTCGCGTACAGAACATCTGAACCTGCTCAAAAACTGTAGGTGCCAAAACATCACTATTTTATATTTGTGGGACGTTACCAATTCTTTTATTTTATTTATGTGTGTGTGTGTGTGTGTGTGTGTGTGTGTGTGTGTGTGTGTGTGTGTGTGTGTGTGTGTGTGTGTGTGTGTAAAAGAGGCACCTGAAGGCATTAGAGGCACATCATCAGAGGTGCCTCCGAAAAATCCTCAGGATCACCTGGGAAGATAGACTCACCAACACTAGCATCCTGGAGGAGGCTAACATTGCCGCTATCACTGCCACCATCGCCCAACACCAGCTCAGATGGACTGGCCATGTCATCCGTATGCCTGAGTCTCACCTTCCAAAACAAGTCCTATACTCCCAGCCTCTCACAGGACAATGGGCCCCGGGAGGTCAAAAGAAATGGTATAAGGATAACATCCAAGCGAACATCAAAAAATGCCACATAGACCCTAAGACCTGGGAGGACACAGCAACCAACAGGGCAACTTGGAGAAAACTTGTCCGGGAAGGAGCTGCACTATATAATAATGATCTCCAACGTGCTGCAGAAGACAAGCGCAGACTCAGAAAGGAGGGAGTTTCCACCAAAAAGGCCCAAACCAATCCCACGACTACCACCGCCCACCCCTGCCCACACTGCACCAAAATATTGGGCTCCAGGATCGGCCTCTTCGCCCACCTGAAGGCCCCCAAGGATCAAGAAGGAGGACAGTCATACTCGACCCCAAGTGACTGATGATGATGATGATGGTGTGTGTGTGTGTGTGTGTGTGTGTGTGTGTGTGTGTGTGTGTGTGTGTGTGTGTGTGTGTGTGTGTGTGTGTGTGTGTGCGTGTGTGTGTGTTACATCGGGCCTCATTTACCAGTCATTCGTACGTACAAATTTGTTCTTACACACCAACGGCATTTTTTAGCCCTTAACCTTGTCGGACAGTAATAGAAACAAAGCCTATTTGCTCGTTGCAAGAGATAGACAATAGATGTTAGGGGGAAGGAATTACAATCACCCAGACTTGCCAAGACATCAGTGTTAGCCAATTTGTGTCTAAATTCAAGCGTTACCCAGGTTCTATACTGACCCCCGAGACAAAGTTCAGGGTTACAAAACTCCATGGGTGTGTAAGAACAAATCTGTACGTATGTATGATTAATGAATGAGGCCCAATGTTTTTATGTGACAGCAGCTTTAAATTATGACATGTATTGACTGATTCATTCCAGGAGAGTCATTCATTAGCAGCGAAGTATTTGCCCTCTATCGCCAGCTCTTACGAAATGCAAGCTTGCATGAAAGCAAAGTCACTTTCCAGTTAAATGACCACTACTTACCAAACAGTTCAGCTTTGGAAAGTTTTTTTTTTTACTTCCTAATATTAACTTACGTATCTATGAGAGCAAAACATTGTGAAGATTGATTTAATTAAGCTCTTATGCTACGTTGAAAAGTATCACAAAATTAAAATCCCAATTATGCATCCTCATTTTGTAAACTATATCTTTTGGGTAGCATGTGCATTATTAAAAACAAAACAAAAAAACAAAACATGCAAATGTAAATGAAAGACAGATTAAGAGAGGGAGGTATGAAACGAATTAAAGGACATGAGTCATATCTGTTGTGAGGTGGTTTGTACCTGAGCCAGCAGGATGCTGCTCTTGTAACCCCATTTTAACAACCTGAGACTGAGTCGCCCCTGAAGGGGATCTTCACAGAACAAGGTTCAAGGTTTTTATTGTCAAGACAGCATGGAAGCACGTGTTGCAGGCTACGAAACACTTTGGCCTGGAGCACAATACACAATGTATAATAAAATATAATAAACATCTATCAAATCAAATGGCTAAAGAAATGTAACCTAAGTAACAGACACACACGCACACACACACACATGCTAAATGTAAACGCAAAATGCCGATGTAACTAAATGCTATTAAAATACCTAATAAACAATAGCCAGAATATTGCATTGAAATGTACAATATATATATAAATATATATATATTTTTAATATATACACATATACCCTGTGATGGCCTGGCGACCTGTCCAGGGTGTCTCCCTGCCTGCCGCCCAATGACAGCTGGAATAGGCTCCAGCATCCCCGTGACCCTGAGAGCAGGATAAGCGGCACATACGTATAACGGATGTATATATATACATATTTATTGCATTGCACTGATAATGTCTGGATTTTATGGTCGGGGGGGGGGTTAGATATTCAAAAGTCTTATGGTCTGGGGATAGAAGCAGTCCCTGAACCTGCTGGTTCTGGTCCAGATACCATGGTACTGTTTACCAGATGGTACGTAATTCAAATGTAATTCATTATCAGGGACAACAGCCTACCCCGGCCCTGATAATGGTCATTTTCCTACACCTCTGGGTGTAGCGGTCCTGCAGGGCTGGCAGCACAGTCCTGGTAATGTGCTGTGCTGTGTTAACCACCCTCTGTAGAGTCTTTTGCTCAATGGTGGTGCAGCTGCTATACTAGGCAGTGATACAGCCAGTCAGGATACTCCTGGTGGTGCATCTGTAGAAGTTGCAGAGCATCCTACAGCTGACTATGTCGAGCAGTCTGTGGAAATGTACCTTCTAGCAAGTCATATGATTGAAATTTTGGACGACGAATGAAAAACACTGATTCATTTAAAGTTCATGTAACGGCTGTGAATTTTTTTATCCGTTGGTTACCACAAGATCGTTCGCACAACCAATCTTCTGACATAACAAACTGCTACCGATGGCCTACGATTGGCCCAGTTTGGCCAATTAAACTTGTTGCTTTGGTTACTTTTTCCCACAACTGTACAAACTGTCTGTACAAACCAGTTCAATTGTGTTTTCACATTAACTACACCAGTGCTTTAAGAGGTCTTACTATTTAAGTGACAGAGTGGCTATCACACAAATCAGTCACACAAGCTGAAAAGTAAAAAAAAGGTGCTATGAATGAATATGCTAATAGCCATTTGCCCAGCTGGAAAGTTAGTGACACTTCAACAGTATCCGCTAAATCGTGTAAACAGTACCATAAAACACAGGGTTGGCTTTATTTCCTGACTGTGTTAAGCTATACATTTAAATACCAGAAGGATTTTGTACTCGAACACAATTGGAACGGTCCCTGACATTGTACTTGGTTTTCCACTAGGCGACCGCAGATAAAAGTGAGTCATTGTTTCATTATGAACCAGTTCAGCGATTGTCACCCGTGCACAGTCACCCTGTTTGGCACCGAGGCGAAGCCTAGCGAACTGAATCTTCAGTTTGATTTGCCCATCCCCTACCCGTTGTGATAAAACTGATTTGCTCTGGCATGTATTGTTTTGGAAAATAAATCAAGTCGGCTCATTCCACTTCATGCTCTTGTGACATCATTTGTTTCCCCTCTTAACTCAATTATTGTCACTTAGTTCATCTGCGGGGCAGCAGTGACCTGTAGCTACAGTGCATAAGGCCCTTCCTTGCCTCTCTCCGTTGCGCGGCGGCAAAAGGGGGATTGGAACGGTTACGCCTTGAGCTTGTAAGTTTGTCAAAGTCAAATAAAAGAGAGCATATTATCCCGCTCGTTTTCCTGTCATCCGATCCCCTCCTTTTCCCGCCTTGAAAATAAGGTTTAGGGTAATTTTGTCATTGTGTCACGCAGCACAGGAAAAAAAAATCCATTAAATTGTATTCAGTTGTCTGTGTTGTTTTTGTGGTACAGAGCAACACCACAGGATTGTTGAAAGGAGAGTTACACATAATAGACCCTGAGCCTGAATGCTTGGAGACTAATCTGATCAAATCATGTCGCTGATCTATAAACCAGAGCCTGTTGTTTTTTTTAGCCCCCCCTGAGCTAAGTTATATATTTCCATTTTTATTTGGTTCGACCAAGTTAAAGGGACCGTTCACCCCAAAATAAAAAAATGTACCGTTTTCCTCTTACCTGTAGTGCTATTTATCCATTCTAGATCGTTTTGGTGTGAGCTGCCGAGTTCTGCAGATATCGGCCGTAGAGATGTCTGCTTTCTCTCCAATACAATGGAACTGGATGGCACTTGGCTTGTGTTGCACAAAGCAAAAAAATAAAAAAATAAAAAAATGTGAAGGTTACTCAAGCTAATCCACGAACCTTGTTGTGAGCAGTTTCACATAGGAACTATTTACTTAGACCGAGCTACACCTACATGAACCTGCTCACAACAAGGTCTGTGGAATAACTGGGTCATGATTTCTGGAAAGAGACATTTCTGTTGAGTTTTTCAAATGTATTTTTGGGTGCTTTGAGCAACACAAGCCGAGTGCCACCCAGTCCCATTATATTAGATAGAAAGCAGACATCTCCACAGCCGATATCTGCAAAACTCGGCAGCTCACACCGATCTAGAATGGATGAATAGTGCTACAGGTAAGAGGAAAAACATGCATTTTTGATTTTGGGGTGAACTGTCCCTTTGAGTTCATATGAACAACATCCAGCATCCAGAGATGGTGGATGTTGGTCACCTGTTGTGTACATCAACACTCAAATACCAAGAGGTGAAATGTTACCTTACAGCTTGGATAGATGTAAAAAGTCAGCCCTGTGAATAATTCAGCATTGAACATTGGCGCACCAGATGTTATTGAACACACACACACACACACACACACACACACACACACAGACACACACACACACACAGACACACACACACTGCTAAAGGTCTTTGTTGTGTCAATTAGTTGATTAAGTATCATCTACTCTCCCGTTGTCACTGGAAACCTGATCTGTTTTTAAATGGATTCACATTACAGGGGCAGCAGAGAGTAAAGAAAATATTTTCAATTACATGCCAGCGTATTTGACTGACAGTCAGGCGGGCACAATTTGATCAGGCTTTTACTTTAATTGCTTGCATTTCATTAAGTGGAATCATTTATCAGGGAATTTAATCGGCGCGGCTTCAGAGACACACTCTGCTGGTTCAGGGAAGACTAACAGTCATATTGGAATATATTCAATTACTGTACGAGAGGTCAGACAGCATCACACCACATGAACACAGGGGCTTGTGAGTAGCTTCATTAGCCGACGCTGTGGGAAAGGATAGTTGAATGACTGGGCTCCTCCTGTGTTAGCGGTGCCCGAAACCTGCCTAGTACAAGACAACAATAGTTATGTGTGGATGACGCCTGAAACATAGATCGTTCCTTAGTTGGAAATTAAGCATCTCATTTGTAAAGAGACTCTGTATATACACACACATGCACGCATGCACACACACAAACACAACACATACTATCAAAAATAGCAGTCCTCAAAAATCCCGATGACACTTCCTGACCTTAGCAGCAGTTATTCACAGAGGAGAGAACAACAGAAATCCAGGAGAATGAGCGAGTGAGAAAGAAGCATGTGTTAAAAACAGGGGGAGAAGGGGAAGGGGTGGGGTAGAGGCAGATGGGGGGGGGGGGGAGCTCCAAGCAAAGACCTTGGTGGAGTTTGCAGGCCCAGCAGGAGGTCTTCATCCCTCTAAATATTTACCCAGCACCTGATTCTCAGCTGATCGCCTGGTTACGTTTGAACATCACAAGACCTCATCATTCACCGCCTCCTCCACGATCACCCTGCTACCAGGAGCACCGCACCCCAATAGAACTTCCCCATATCCTCATTACACCTCTCACCGGCAAGCTCGCAAAGAGGACAACTATTTTGCATAGAGCAAAATAATCACTGCCACTCGGGGATGACTAGCTTCAGTTGTTACCTGTGGATTTGCTAAAGTCTTTGTTGATCAGACAAATTTTCAATCCAAAATCTGAACGGAGACAACACTGTTATGGGGGGGGAGGGTCTCCACTCGTGCTTTACTCACTATACTGTACACCCTGACTAACAGTCAATATTCTGCCTGTATCCTGAAATTTCTACGCAAGGAAGGCAGATGCTCAAAAGTGATGGCTGGAGTTTGGTGAGCTGAGGCTGTTACAGGGGGAGCAAGACTCTAAATGTTTGCCTTTTGACATGGCTGACGGGGAAAAAAAAAATACTTGATCTTTTTCCGTAATTGGATCATATCATTTGTTGTCCTCGGTGACATTCACAACACATGCCGCCTTTCAGTCAAGCACAGTGTGTTCAGCCTCATGATATTCATGGTGAGGGGGTCGCTTTCACTGTCAAAGCCAGAATGGATTTAGCTTGTTATGGTTCGCTCTTAGACAATATCGCCGGGCCTGTGCCTCGCTTGCCCAGTGACGTCTCAGTGCAAAATCCATTCATTCTGAGAGAGAGAGAAAAAACATCACAAATGAACACAAATTGTAGGCCTAACTGCCAAGGACAAGCACACACACACATACACACACACACACAAACACACACACACACACACACACACACACACACACACACACACACACACACACACACACGTTTTTGACCGCTTTCTTTTACATTGTTTTCCGGAGAAATGTCAGAAAAAAAGCATAAGGCGACCTCATTACGTGCGGTGCCCGTGCGTGGGCGTGTGTGTACCTAACAGATGGACAACCCGATCAAAATTATAATCTGGTTATCCAATGAGAAGGAGGACTTGCTCACGGGCATGTAATTTGCATGGAGGTACACACTGCTGTGAAAATCCCATTGCCCGGGAACATGCTACATGCCTTTCCTGCAGTTCACTTCCTGTAGGAATGCACAGCGCCATTATCGGAAGGTGACAAGAGACGGGCCGTGAAAGAAAAGGAGGGAAGAAAAAAACCCCCCACAATAGCAGTGAAACAGTTCCCCCCTCGTGTGCTATTTGTGCTATCATCAATACCGTGGAGTGCTGGTTAATGCTTTGTGTATCAGATTGCTCTTGCTTGGTAGACATTGCTCAGTAACAGTCTCGAGAGCCTTTCGCAGTCAAACAGTCTCTCTTTCCTCACTATGTTTTTTTTTTCTTTTCTGGGTTTTTGTCACTCTTAAGTGATGAGAGATAACAGTGAGGAATGTCAGCAACAAGCCACTGTACAAGGGTGCATGTTGCTGTCTGTTGGAACCTGCAAAAGAGCTGCCGTTTAAATTCTCAGTTTCAGATCTCAGACGTCTTAACAGTTAGAAAGGAAGACCTTCGATTATAACCACACACACACACACACACACACACACACACACAAAAGTCAGCTCCAGGGAATAATGTTTTAAACTTTAAAACTGGTGAGACTACCGACCAACTAACATGTTGGACAAAATGAAATGGGAGCTAGACGGTTGTTGCATGGAAGTAGCGTTGCCATGTTTTAGGTGTCGGAGTGAAACTGAGGAAGTAACGAAAATCCACTTGCCGTGTTTATTTTCCAGATTTCATGTGCTTACTCTTTTGTATCGTAATGGCAATATTTTCACAATGTTCCCCACCATCTGTGGGAATGTGATACCTTTCTATAGCTGAATGAACGGGGGGGGGGGGTTGTTCTCTAATCCCAGAATCCCTCACATCGAATCATGCAAATTTGGTGCACTTTGAAGCGAATCCAGCTCCTACCATATGCAGAGTGAAAACAACAATCTATTATGCATGCATTGCACCAAGCTTATGGTAATGTTATTTCACTG